>NC_092160.1:39421828-39534328 GCF_045791955.1 Oncorhynchus clarkii lewisi
TGACACCAATCTCCCCAATCTCTATCTCTCCACAGTCATCAGCTACGACAGACCACCCAGACGCACACATTACCCTGTCCTGTCACACACACACACACACGCACGGACGCACGCAAACACACACACACACACACGTACGTTTGAAAAAATGACTTTCAAATGCATGCAAATTCAGGCTTGAGATGAGGGATAAATGCTGACGTTCTGTTCATTACCTTGGCAGACACTGTGCAGTTCATTTTTCCAAGGTTAGTTTATCTCGCTTTTAACACAGTTGCCAAAGAAAACAATGTGAAACCACACATTTAATGGTATAAACGTAAAATAAAAATGTGTTGATATTTTAATATATATAAAATAAAATAATGAGGGGGGGGTTGGGGGTGGGCGGGAGGCGGGAGGCGAGTTTAATTCGATAGTTATGGACGCGATCCGGTAGTTCATTCTTTGTGTTCCGCTGACACGCTCAGTGGCAACGTTCATCCCTAGCTAACACAGTCACGACCTCTGCAGCCAGAATAACAGTAGCTGTTAGTAGTAGCTCTTTTCTATTGACATTATTTTGGATGCATCCATAACGAGGAGCTCATAATGTCCAGATTTTGCCTGGCATAGCTAGAAAAGTGTGCCTTCTCGTCAGGACACTCGTCAACACTGACTGTTCATTACAACGAGTTCACATTGCATGGGATGTATGGATGTATAGGGGCTCCCGAGGGGCGCAGCGGTCTAAGGCACTGCATCTCAGTGCAAGAGGTGTCACTACAGTCCCTGGTTTGAATCCAGGCTGTATCACATCCGGCCGTGATTGGGAGTCCCATAGGGTGGTGCACTACTGGCCCAGCTTTGGCTGTAAATAAGAATTTGTTCTTTACCTGACTTGCCTAGTTAAATAAAGGTAAACAAAAAAGTTGTATAGCAACCACTCAGCTAGAAGCTAATTAAATAGTGTGTTGCTATCAAACCTGTCAATATGACAACCGAATTCAAAATTAGAATGTTCAACACTCACCAAGTTAGGTCATCAGATACTCAAATAAAATATGTCTCCGCAAAAACAAATCAATGCTAGCTAGCTAGGCTACGTTTTGGTCCTCGTTGGACCTGCATATACAGTGCATCCAATTTCAGTTTGTTAGTTTGTGTAGTTGTTGGGTTAGCTTTCTGTAACTTTGTAGCAAGTACAGTCTGCATTTGTAGGCGTATATTTTGTCATGAGTGTCCCGATATCTTTTCCAACTGTCAGTTATCTTTACCAACTGTCAGATATCTTTACCAACTGTCAGATATCTTTACCAACTGTCAGATATCTTTACCAACTGTCAGATATCTTTACCAACTGTCAGATATCTTTACCAACTGTCAGATATCTTTTCCAACTGTCAGATATCTTTACCAACTGTCAGATTACTTTTCCAACTGTCAGATAGCTTTTCCAACTGTCAGACATCTTTACCAACTGTCAGATATCTTTACCAACTGTCAGATATCTTTTCCAACTGTCAGATATCTTTTCCAACTGTCAGATATCTTTTCCAACTGTCAGATATCTTTACCAACTGTCAGATATCTTTTCCAACTGTCAGACATCTTTACCAACTGTCAGATATCTTTACTAACTGTCAGATATCTTTACTAACTGTCAGATATCTTTACCAACTGTCAGATATCTTTACCAACTGTCAGATATCTTTACCAACTGTCAGATATCTTTACCAACTGTCAGACATCTTTACCAACTGTCAGATATCTTTACCAACTGTCAGATATCTTTACCAACTGTCAGATATCTTTACCCATTATCTGGTTTTAATGTGCATTCTAGAATGCCTTTCTAGCCAATCAGAAACTAGCATTCAACAATGCTGTGGTATAATTTGTTTTATTTTATTAGGATCCGCGTTAGCTGACGCCATTGGAGATAGCTAGTCTGAGTGGGGTCTGATATTGGGGTTCGTTGAATAACTCAAGCTAGCATGATAAGTTCACTGACCATAGTGAAGGTTTTTTTGGGGGGGGGCTTTGCTTTGGTGATTCCAATCTGTTGTCCAAAGCTATGAGGCTTGCCTGTAAACTCCTGTAAGCTATGCAATCAATACACCTTGATGTCGTTAAGACAAAACAACTGCAAGCTGGTTAGGGATTACTTGAAGACTACATGTGTGGCCTGTGTAATCACAAACACTGTAAATGCTTAACTTCATTATTTTACCACGGCATAGGAGAGCAGAGCTATATCACTCACTACCGTACTAAACCACGGCACGGAACACACCGTTAAAATCTACGGATCCTAATTATAGATTCTATTGTTTTGTCTCCGTCATTTTTTTACGATATAAAAGAGAGCAGAGTTATAACATGTTAATCACTACTTGTAGGCCTGTAGGCCTAACTATGCCGTAGGGGAGCAACATGGATTTTATAGCCTAATTATATACTGTAGCTAGTCACGATTTGTCTCCATCCTTTGAACAGTGTAGATGAAAGCAGAGCTATAACTGTACTTTAATTACAACACAGGCATTGGTTACACTTCAAATGGTACCCAATTCAATATATAGTGCACTACTTTTCACTACAACACTACTGGTCACAAGTAGTGCACTACTTTTCACTACAATACTACTGGTCACAAGTGGTGCACTATTTTTCACTACAGTACTACTGGTCACAAGTAGTGCACTGGATCAGAAAACCACTCAGTATCTGCATCGCGAACCAGGGACCCTCTGCAGACAACAACAGTCACCCACAAAGCATCGTTACCCATCGCTCCACAAAAGCCGCGGCCCTTGCAGAGCAAGGGGAACCTCTACTTCAAGATCTCAGAGCAAATGACGTCACCGAATGAAACGCTATTTAGCGCGCACCGCTAACTAAGCTAGCCGTTTCACATCCGTTGCACCAGCACAAGGTGCACCTGTGTAATGATTGTGATGTTTAATCAGCTTCTTGATATGCCACACCTGTCAGGTGGATGGATTATCTAGGCAAAGGAGAACTGGTCACGAACAGGAATGTAAACAAATGTGAGCACAACATTTGAGAGAAATAAACTTTTTGTGCGTATGTAACATTTCTGAGATTTTTATTCCAGCTCTTGAAACATTGAAACAAACACTTTGGGACAAACACTTTATACGTTGTGTTAATATTTTTGTTCAGTTTAGTTTATGTAATGTAGAGTTTATTTAAGTAAAACACACTACATGACATAGGTATGTGGACACCTGTTCGTCAAACCTCTCATTCCAAAATCATGGGCATTAATATGGAGATGGTCCCACCTTTGCTGCTATAACAGCCTCCACTCTTCTGGGAAGGCTTTCCACTAGATGTTGGAACATTGCTGCTATAACAGCCTCCACTCTTCTGGGAAGGCTTTCCACTAGATGTTGGAACATAGCTGCTATAACAGCCTCCACTGTTCTGGGAAGGCTATCCACTAGATGTTGGAACGTTGCTGCTATAACAGCCTCAACTCTTCTGGGAAGGCTTTCCACTAGATGTTGGAACATTGCTGCTATAATAGCCTCCACTCTTCTGGGAAGGCTTTCCACTAGATGTTGGAACATTGCTGCTGTAATAGCCTCCACTCTTCTGGGAAGGCTTTCCACTAGATGTTGGAACATTGCTGCAGGGGACTTGCTTTCATTAAGCCACAAGAGCATTAGTGAGTTTGGCACCTGATGTTGGGCGATTAGGCCTGGCTCGCAGTCGGCATTCCAATTCATCCCAAGGGGGTTTGATGGAGCT
This sequence comes from Oncorhynchus clarkii lewisi, assembly GCF_045791955.1. Lineage (NCBI taxonomy): Eukaryota > Metazoa > Chordata > Actinopteri > Salmoniformes > Salmonidae > Oncorhynchus > Oncorhynchus clarkii. Next base: position 39,425,588 of record NC_092160.1, read on the forward strand.
GAGGTCGGGGCTCTGTGCCGGCCAGTCAAGTTCTTCCACACCGATCTCGACAAACCATTTCTGTACAGACCTCACTTTGTGCATGGGGGCATTGTCATGCTGAAACAAGAAAGGGCCTTCCCCAAAATGTTGCCACAATCCACGAAACCATGAAAAACAGCCCCAGACCATTATTCCACATCCACCAAACTTTACAGCTGGAACAATGCATTTTGCATTCTCGGGCAGGTTGCGTTCACTTTGCATTTTCCAAACCCAGATTCGTCGGAATGCCAGATGGTGAAGCATGATTCATCACTCCAGAAAACACTTTGCGTTGGGAATGGTGATCTTAGGCTTGTGTGCAGCTGCTTGGCCATGGAAACCAATTTAATCACCATTTCCCGACTAACAGTTCTTGTGCTAACGTTGCTTCCAGAGGTAGTTTGGAACTTGGCAGTGAGTGTTGCAACCGAGGACAGATTCATTTTACCCACGACGCACTTCAGCACTCAGCAGTCCCGTTCTGTGAGCTTTGTGTGACCTACCACTTTGCAGCTGAGCCGTTGTTGCTCCTAGACATTTCCACATCAGAATAACAACACTTACAGTTGACCGGGGCAGCTGTAGAAGGGCAGAAATTTGACAAACTGACTTGTTGGACAGGTGGCATCCTTTCATGTATGAGAAACTCTTTTAAAATTGTAATTTCTCTGGAAACACCAGTTAAAATTGTATAAATAAAGAATTGCTAGAGTTAATTTCTGAACAAACAGATTTAAAAACTCAAGCGGACAACTAGGAAAAGCTCAAACTAAGTTTATTCACCCACTGGGTCAAACAGCTGCAAAAACAAAGACATGATTACACAAGCACATATATTTATAACCTCCTGCTAGGAGGAGTCAACTCCTTGCACATCTAGACAGCCAATACATGTATGTTGCTAGGCAGTAACTTTATTGGTTCCTCTCACTGCTGTAGTCATGGCCGTTGCTCACGCTTGAACCTTCGTGGGTGTGGAAGTACGTGTGTGTCTAATAGGAATCTTCCTTCTCACTTCCTCTGACCTGACCTCGGCCCGAATTCCTCACTCCACCCTAATCTACGGCTGTCCTACCTTATCAGTGACTGAAACCAGACTGTTGCTCTTTGCCACCTTCCATAGGATCCATGAGATTTAACAATACCATGTTTGACAGTATCTGAACTTCCTGCCCCCCCTTTGTCTCACTCAGTAACACTTAGTTCTTATCCCCCCTTTATTGGTGGGAAGCCCTCTTTAATGGTGGGAAGCCCTCTTTAATGGTGTGAAGCCCTCTTTAATGGTGGGAAGCCCTCTTTAATGGTGGGGAGTCCTCTTTAATGGTGGGGAGTCCTCTTTAATGGTGGGAAGCCCTCTTTAATGGTGGGGAGTCCTCTTTAATGGTGGGGAGTCCTCTTCAATGGTGGGAAGCCCTCTTTAATGGTGGGGAGTCCTCTTTAATGGTGGGAAGCCCTCTTTAATGGTGGGAAGCCCTCTTTAATGGTGGGAAGCCCTCTTTAATGGTGGGGAGTCCTCTTTAATGGTGGGGAGTCCTCTTTAATGGTGGGAAGCCCTCTTTAATGGTGGGGAGTCCTCTTTAATGGTGGGGAGTCCTCTTCAATGGTGGGAAGCCCTCTTTAATGGTGGGGAGTCCTCTTTAATGGTGGGGAGTCCTCTTTAATGGTGGGAAGCCCTCTTTAATGGTGGGAAGCCCTCTTTAATGGTCGGAAGCCCTCTTTAATGGTGGGAAGCCCTCTTTAATGGAGGGAAGCCCTCTTTAATGGTGGGAAGCCCTCTTTAATGGTGGGGAGACCAGTGGGTATTCCATACCTGTCAGGACTGATGGTCAGAGAGGAGGAGGCAGAGGAGAAAGGAGAGGAGGAGGAGGAGAGGAGGAGGAGGAGGAGAGGGGAGAGGAGAGGAGGAGGCAGGTAGGAAGAAAGAGAAGGAGAGGATGAGAAGAGAGGAGGCAGAGAGAGAAGGAGAGGAGGAGGAGAGAGGAGGCAGATAGGAGGAGAGGATGATGAGAGAGGAAGCAGAGAGAGAAGGAGAGGATGAGAAGAGAGGAGGCAGAGAGAGAAGTAGAGGAGGAGGAGAGAGGAGGCAGATAGGAGGAGAGGATGATGAGAGAGGAGGCAGAGAGAGAAGGAGAGGAGGAGGAGAGAGGAGGCAGAGAGAGAAGGAGAGGAGGAAAGAGGAGGCAGAGAGAGAAGGAGAGGATGAGAAGAGAGGAGGCAGAGAGAAGGAGAGGAGGAGGAGAGAGGAGGCAGATAGGAGGAGAGGATGGTGAGAGAGGAGGAAGCAGAGAGAGAAAGAGAGGAGGAGGGGAGAGGAGGAAGCAGAGAGAGAAAGAGAGGAGGAGGGGAGAGGATGATGCAGAGCAAAACGGAGGAGGCAGAGAACAGGAGGAGGAGGAGGAGGAGGCAGAGAAGAGGAGGAGGAGGCAGGGAGGGAGGGAGGAACCTGAGACACTCGTGTTCTCCAATCACCTTTTCAATTGCATAATGTCGCTGAAATTCAATTGTCTCCAATCGCATCCAGCCCCTCTGTGATCCATGATTTTTTGTGCGGCAGTCACTGAGGGACGACTGGGTTACATTTCAGTATGGAATTCATTTTCACCACGCGATGAAGAACGCTGATTCAATGCATTTCAGGCACCAGGTCACTCAGATCACGTTACTGGACACTACTATACTGGACACCACTGTACTGGACACCACTGTACTGGACACTACTATACTGGACACTACTATACTGGACACTACTGAACTGGACACCACTGTACTGGACACTACTGAACTGGACACTACTACACTAGACACTACTATAATGGACACCACTGTACTGGACACCACTGTACTGGACACCACTGTACTGGACACCACTATACTGGACACTACTATACTGGACACCACTGTACTGGACACCACTGTACTGGACACCACTGTACTGGACACCACTGTACTGGACACCACTGTACTGGACACTGCTGTACTGGACACTACTGTACTGGACACCACTATACTGGACACTGCTGTACTGGACACTGCTGTACTGGACACTACTGTACTGGACACTACTATACTGGACACTACTGTACTGGACACTACTGGACTCCTTGGCCCGTAGTCATGAAACCTCTCATATTAGGAGTGCTGATCTAGAACCAGTTTGGCCTTTTAGATTATAACAACTAAGATTACATTGACCGGTGGTACCTCTCCATTTCTATGGCTGGATATTTAATAGTTACAGGACCTGTCTAGTGTTTACAGTCTGAATATTTAATAGTTGTAGATCTGTCTAGTGTTTGCAGTCTGGATATTTAATAGTTGTAGACCTGTCTAGTGTTTACAGTCTGGATATTTAATAGTTGTAGATCTGTCTAGTGTTTACAGTCTGGATATTTAATAGTTACAGGACCTGTCTAGTGTTTACAGTCTGGATATTTAATAGTTACAGGACCTGTCTAGGGTTTACAGTCTGGATTGTTTCCGACTGCAGAGTGCTGCAAGGAGGAAAATGGAGCCAAAGGGTGGGTGTCTGGTTGGGTATCTACTGAATGTTATTTTACAGCATCGGTTGGGGATTTGTAACGTTGGCACATTGACTTGTTCAGTTACAGAAGTTGGGTTCTCTGTGTTACTGATAAATGATGAGTCCGTCTGTCAGGCTGCTGGGGAAGACTAGAACGTTTATCAAAGTAGAGCTTCTGAGAATTACATCCAGCGCCATTTTGTTTCGCGACCATCATTTTTCCTAAATGTAATTTAAAGTAGTACGTTGCAAAAAGATAATCGATCAACATTGCCAAAGTTAGCATTTCTATAGAAAATAAATGATCATCGTCATCTGTCTTCCACCTCCGACCACCTGAATATTAGCAAGCAGCACTGTGTTTTGAATATAAACCATCAAACAGAGAGAACTTCAGAGAACATGTCTCCCCACAGATTCACCAGGCATTAATCACAGGTGCTGTATCATTGTTATGCAGCAGGTCCTAGCCGTTACCTTCTGTTAGTTGCCATTAGCTGCCGTTACCTTCTGTTAGCTGCCGTTAGCTACTGTTAATGCCGTTAGCTGCCGTTAGATTCTGTTAGCTTCTGTTAGCTGCCGTTAGCTTCTGTTAGCTGCCATTAGCTGCCGTTACCTTCTGTTAGCTGCCGTTAGCTGCCGTTAGATTCTGTTAGCTGCCATTAGCTGCCGTTACCTTCTGTTAGCTGCCGTTAGCTGCCGTTAGCTACTGTTAATGCCGTTAGCTGCCGTTAGATTCTGTTAGCTTCTGTTAGCTGCCGTTAGCTTCTGTTAGCTGCTGTTAGCTGCCGTTAGCTGCCGTTAGCTACTGTTAATGCCGTTAGCTGCCGTTAGATTCTGTTAGCTTCTGTTAGCTGCCGTTAGCTTCTGTTAGCTGCTGTTAGCTGCCGTTAGCTGCCGTTAGCTACTGTTAATGCCGTTAGCTGCCGTTAGATTCTGTTAGCTTCTGTTAGCTGCCGTTAGCTTCTGTTAGCTGCTGTTAGCCGCCGTTAGCTGCCGTTAGCTACTGTTAATGCCGTTAGCTGCCGTTAGATTCTGTTAGCTTCTGTTAGCTGCCGTTAGCTTCTGTTAGCTGCTGTTAGCTGCCGTTAGCTGCCGTTAGCTACTGTTAGCTGCTATTAGCTGCCGTTAGCTTCTGTTAGCTGCTGTTAGCGCGGATGTGTCTGATAAGGATGTGTGTCCTTCCCGGGCCTCCGTATGTCTGTCTGCACAGGAAGCTCCAATTATAAAAGAAAAGTCAACATCACAATAGACCAGTCAACTCAGAGTTCTGAAAAATGAGTATAGGGTGTGTTCAAAAAGGTTCCCTATTCCCTACATATATATATATATATATATATATATTGCCCATTACTTTTGATCAAAAGTAGTTGCAGCTTCAGAAGCATCCTACCTGTGTAGTGAACCTACACCCCCACCCTCCACTCAATCACTACGTCTACCTGGGCCGTTGCTTTTTTTTCTTCTCAGAATCAATTAGATTTTTTTATTTTATTTTTAATGACAGTGTGATGATGCATGTGGGGCTAATAAGACATGAATGGGATATGAAAGGTCCCTGAGAGCTAGACAAATGACCACCATTATTTCACCAATCAGAGAGGCGGGGCCCTCTATATGTTCTAATTTGAATGGTAATAACATTCTGAATTGCTTTTGTCCTACCAGGACACTGCCTCCATTGACATGCAGCCTGGCAAGGTAACCTTGAGTCCACCAAAAACCCAGACTTTTTAGGCTGCGGCCTAAATTACACCCCATTAACCTATGTAGTGCACTACTTAGGACCAGAGCCGTATGGGCCCTGATCAAGGCACTAGTCAAAGGAAGAGGACTATAAGGAATAGGGTGCTTTTTGGGAATTAAAGATGCCTAGAATAAATTACCAACCAGGGGCTATACGCCTGTAATTACATGACTAGACAGAAAGAAGACATCACTGCAAAGCTTCTTTCTTACGTTACTGTAACGTAACAGGAGGAGTAGGGCTCTACTGGTCTCAGACGTTACTGTAACGTAACAGGAGGAGTAGGGCTCTAGTGGTCTCAGACGTTACTGTAACGTAACAGGAGGAGTAGGGCTCTACTGGTCTCAGACGTTACTGTAACGTAACAGGAGGAGTAGGGCTCTACTGGTCTCAGACGTTACTGTAACGTAACAGGAGGAGTAGGGCTCTAGTGGTCTCAGACGTTACTGTAACGTAACAGGGGGAGTAGGGCTCTACTGGTCTCAGACGTTACTGTAACGTAACAGGAGGAGTAGGGATCCACTGGTCTCAGACGTTACTGTAACGTAACAGGAGGAGTAGGGCTCTACTGGTCTCAGACGTTACTGTAACGTAACAGGAGGAGTAGGGCTCTACTGGTCTCAGACGTTACTGTAACGGAGGTTATTGATTGATGGACTTTACAGGTTATTGATTGATGGACTTTACAGGTTATTGATTGATGCACTTTACAGGTTATTGATTGATGGACTTTACAGGTTATTGATTGATGGACTTTACAGGTTATTGATAGATGGACTTTACAGGTTATTGATTGATGGACTTTACAGGTTATTGATAGATGGACTTTACAGGTTATTGATAGATGGACTTTACAGGTTATTGATTGATGGACTTTACAGGTTACCGATATCTGGACTTTGCAGGTTATTGATTGATGGACTTTACAGGTTATTGATTGATTGACTTTACAGGTTACCGATATCTGGACTTTACAGGTTATTGATTGATGGACTTTACAGGTTATTGATTTATGGACTTTACAGGTTATTGATAGATGGACTTTACAGGTTATTGATAGATGGACTTTACAGGTTATTGATAGATGGACATTACAGGTTACCGATATCTGGACTTTACAGGTTATTGATTGATGCACTTTACAGGTTATTGATTGATGGACTTTACAGTTTACTGATAGATGGACTATAGGTTATTGATTGATGGACTGTGTAGGTTACTGATAGATGGACTATAGGTTATTGATTGATGGACTGTGTAGGTTACTGATAGATGGACTATAGGCTATTGATTGATGGACTGTACAGTTTACTGATAGATGGACTATAGGCTGTTGATTGATGGACTTTACAGGTTATTGATTGATGGACTGTGTAGGTTACTGATAGATGGACTATAGGCTATTGATTGATGGACTGTGTAGGTTACTGATAGATGGACTATAGGTTATTGATTGATGGACTGTACCGTTTACTGATAGATGGACTATAGGCTATTGATTGATTGACTGTGTAGGTTACTGATAGATGGACTATAGGCTATTGATTGATGGACTGTGTAGGTTACTGATAGTTGGACTATAGGCTATTGATTGATGGACTGTGTAGGTTACTGATAGATGGACTATAGGCTATTGATTGATTGACTGTGTAGGTTACTGATAGATGGACTATAGGTTATTGATTGATTGACTGTGTAGGTTACTGATAGATGGACTATAGGTTATTGATTGATGGACTGTGTAGGTTACTGATAGATGGACTATAGGCTATTGATTGATTGACTGTGTAGGTTACTGATAGATGGACTATAGGTTATTGATTGATTGACTGTGTAGGTTACTGATAGATGGACTATAGGCTATTGATTGATGGACTATAGGTTATTGATTGATTGACTGTGTAGGTTACTTATAGATGGACTATAGGTTATTGATTGATTGACTGTGTAGGTTACTGATAGATGGACTATAGGATATTGATTGATGGACTGTGTAGGTTACTGATAGTTGGACTATAGGTTATTGATTGATTGACTGTGTAGGTTACTGATAGATGGACTATAGGCTATTGATTGATGGACTGTACAGTTTACTGATAGATGGACTGTGTAGGTTACTGATAGATGGACTGTGTAGGTTACTGATAGATGGACTGTGTAGGTTACTGATAGATGGACTATAGGTTATTGATTGATGGACTATAGGCTATTGATAGATGGACTATAGGTTATTGATTGATGGACTGTGTAGGTTACTGATAGATGGACTATAGGTTATTGATTGATTGACTGTGTAGGTTACTGATAGATGAACTATAGGTTATTGATTGATGGACTGTGTAGGTTACTGATAGATGGACTATAGGTTATTGATTGATTGACTGTGTAGGTTATTGATTGATGGACTATAGGTTATTGATTGATGGACTACAGGTTATTGATAGATGGACTATACAGTTTACTGATCGTTGGACTATAGGTTATTGATTGATTGACTGTGTAGGTTACTGATTGATGGACTGTTTAGGTTACTGATAGATGGACTATAGGCTATTGATTGATTGACTGTGTAGGTTACTGATAGATGGACTATAGGTTATTGATTGATTGACTGTGTAGGTTACTGATTGATGGACTGTGTAGGTTACTGATAGATGGACTATAGGCTATTGATTGATGGACTGTACCGTTTACTGATTGATTGACTGTGTAGGTTACTGATAGATGGACTATAGGCTATTGATTGATGGACTGTGTAGGTTACTGATAGATGGACTATAGGTTATTGATTGATTGACTGTGTAGGTTACTGATAGATGGACTATAGGTTATTGATTGATTGACTGTGTAGGTTACTGATAGATGGACTATAGGTTATTGATTGATGGACTGTATAGGTTACTGATTGATTGACTGTGTAGGTTACTGATAGATGGACTATAGGCTATTGATTGATGGACTGTACAGTTTACTGATTGATTGACTGTGTAGGTTACTGATAGATGGACTATAGGCTATTGATTGATGGACTGTACAGTTTACTGATTGATTGACTGTGTAGGTTACTGATAGATGGACTATAGGCTATTGATTGATGGACTGTACAGTTTACTGATAGATGGACTGTGTGGGTTACTGATAGATGGACTGTGTAGGTTACTGATAGATGGACTATAGGTTATTGATTGATGGACTGTGTAGGTTACTGATAGATGGACTATAGGTTATTGATTGATGCACTGTGTAGGTTACTGATAGATGGACTATAGGTTATTGATTGATTGACTGTGTAGGTTACTGATAGATGGACTATAGGTTATTGATTGATGCACTGTGTAGGTTACTGATAGATGGACTATAGGTTATTGATTGATGCACTGTGTAGGTTACTGATAGATGGACTATAGGCTATTGACGGATGGACTGTACAGTTTACTGATTGATGGACTGCACTGGTTGCTGATGTCTGCATGTGTTTGTGTCCATTTATTTCTGCTGGGAGAGTGGAATGTGAAAGCTGTTATGTGAGGATGAGAAGATGAGGACAGGCGCTGGGGAATAAATTGTATCTCTGGAGAATAAAATGACAGTCCATACCTCCTGACAGTTTGTCAGAATTCAGCACTCAAACACACAGAGCACACACATACAAACATAACACACACATACACACAGAACACACACATACACACAGAACACACATAGAGCACACATATACAAACATAACACACAGAACACACACAGAACACACACATACACACAGAACACACACAGAGCACACACATACAAACAGAACACACACATACACACAGAACACACACAGAGCACACACACACACACACACACACACACACACACACACACACACACACACACACACACACACACACACACACACACAGAGAGAGAGAGAGAATATACACACACAGAGAACAGAGCACACACACAGAACACACACACACACACACACACACAGACACAGAGCACACACATACACACAGAGCACACACATATACACAGAACACACACATACAAACAGAACACACACATACACAGAGCACACACACACACACACACACACACACACACACACACACACAGAGAGAATATACACACACAGAGAACAGAGCACACACACAGAACACACACACACACACACACACAGACACAGAGCACACACATACACACAGAACACACACATACAAACAGAACACACACATACACACAAAACACACACACACACAGAGCACACACACACACACAGAGAGAGAGAGAGAATATACACACAGAGAACAGAGCACACACACAGAACACACACACAGAGCACACACATACACGCACAGAGCACACACACACACAGAGCACACACACACACACACATACACACAGAGAGAGAATATACACACACAGAGAACAGAGCACACACACAGAACACACACACACACACACACAGAGCACACACACACACAGAGCACACACACACATACACACACAGAGCGCACACACACACACACACAGAGCATTGAATATAATCATTTGAAGGTGAAGTGTGTGTTTGTGTGTGTGTGTGTGTGTGTGTGTGTGTGTGTGTGTGTGTGTGTGTGTGTGTCAGCGGGAGACATGCCTCAGAAAGCATCAGGGCAGCAGTTCTGAAATGAAAACAGGTGTGCCACACGCTATCATGTCCTGAGGGAAACAGAGCCTTTGATGTTCTCTAAGAGGAACCATTGTTGGCGATGAAGGCATCTTTTCACAGTTTGACTTGTTTAACAAAGTGACAGACCCATTGTGATAGTGTGGTGTTCTGAGCAGGTTACGCCTGTCTCAGACTCTTACGCACTTTTGGTTTCAGTTCAATTAAAAAGAAGCCATCCAGTTGGAGAGAGAGAGAGAGAAAAGAGAGAGAGAGAGAGAGAGAGAGAGAGAGAGAGAGAGAGAGAGAGAGAGAGAGAGAGAGAGAGAGAGAGAGAGAGAGAGAGAGAGAGAGAGAGAGAGAGAGAGAGAGAGAGAGAGAGAGAGAGAGAGAGAGAGAGAGAGAGAGAGACAGGGAGAGAGAGAGAGACAGGGAGAGAGAGAGAGACAGGGAGAGAGAGAGAGACAGGGAGAGAGAGAGAGACAGGGAGAGAGAGAGACACACAGGGAGAGAGAGAGACACACAGGGAGAGAGACAGAGAAAGAGAGAGAGAGAGAGAGAGAGAGAGACCTTTTGATTATCTACCTCACTTGCTTTGGCAATGTTAACACATGTTCCCCATCTCCTTCTTCCCCCCTCCCATCGTATGTATAGATGTTTAGTCTAATACAACATGTTATAATGTATAGATGTTTAGTCTGATACAACATGTTATAATGTATAGATGTTTAGTCTGATACAACATGTTATAATGTATAGATGTTTAGTCTGATACAACATGTTATAATGTATAGATGTTTAGTCTGATACAACATGTTATAATGTATAGATGTTTAGTCTGATACAACATGTTATAATGTCTAGATGTTTAGTCTGATACAACATGTTATAATGTATAGATGTTTAGTCTGATACAACATGTTATAATGTATAGATGTTTAGTCTGATACAACATGTTGTAATGTATAGATGTTTAGTCTGATAAAACATGTTATAATGTATAGATGTTTAGTCTCATACAACATGTTATAATGTATAGATGTTTAGTCTGATACAACATGTTATAATGTATAGATGTTTAGTCTCATACAACATGTTATAATGTATAGATGTTTAGTCTACTTCAACATGTTGTAATATATAGATGTTTATGCTAAAACAAGACTTTGTATGGTGTGCTATCCCAGTGACTAATGGCTTCTGTCTGTAGGTTAATCACTCAGTGCTACCCAGGCCATTTTCCAAACATCTCAGACACAATACGAGGCTATGTCTTTCTGCTTTGCTTACAAAATCATTTCAGTCTTTTGAGCTTGATTCATTGACCGGCTTGAGCACTCGCTGCAAGAGAGAAGCGAGAGAGAGAAGAGAGTTGATCTCTGCTGTAGATTCTTCTGTGTCAAGACTGTTACCACGTTGACTGAAGATTCCAGATGTTCATATCTCACGTCTGGAGTGACTTCTGCCTCACTGATTCTTGTCTCTTCGTCTCTTTTTTTTTTTTAAAGGAATCAATGACATGTCTTCATTTAACCTCACAGTTCGGTCTCTTTTATCACATGATCAGTCAATCTGACCTTGATTTCACCTCTAGACTTTATTCACTATCAACAATCTGCAGCAGGACAATCTACAAAAATAGTGGTCAGTCCAAATGACACCTTGTTCTCTACAGAGACCCTGAGGGCCCTGGACAAACATAACGCAGTATAGAGAGAGGAGGGGACCATTTGATACACAAACGACCTGTCCTGTGTTCCTGTCTCCCCCTCCCTCCACTACCATGGTGTTGTGACTGTGTTCCTGTCTCCCCCTCCCTCAACTACCATGGTGTTGTGACTGTGTTCCTGTCTCCCCTAGACCCTCCCTCCACTACCATGGTGTTGTGACTGTGTTCCTGTCTCCCCCTCCCTCCACTACCATGGTGTTGTGACTGTGTTCCTGTCTCCCACAGCCCCTCCCTCCACTACCATGGTGTTGTGACTGTGTTCCTGTCTCCCCCTCCCTCCACTACCATGGTGTTGTGACTGTGTTCCTTTCTCCCACAGCCCCTCCCTCCACTACCATGGTGTTGTGACTGTGTTCCTGTCTCCCCTAGTCCCTCCCTCCACTACCATGGTGTTGTGACTGTGTTCCTGTCTCCCATAGCCCCTCCCTCCACTACCAAAGTGTTGTGAATGTGTTCCTGTCTCCCCTTCCCTCCAATACCATGGTGTTGTGACTGTGTTCCTGTCTCCCCCTCCCTCCACTACCATGGTGTTGTGACTGTGTTCCTGTCTCCCCAGCCCATTCCTCCACTACCATGGTGTTGTGACTGTGTTCCTGTCTCCCCCTCCCTCCACTACCATGGTGTTGTGACTGTGTTCCTGTCTCCCACAGCCCCTCCCTCCACTACCATGGTGTTGTGACTGTGTTCCTGTCTCCCCCTCCCTCCACTACCATGGTGTTGTGACTGTGTTCCTTTCTCCCACAGCCCCTCCCTCCACTACCATGGTGTTGTGACTGTGTTCCTGTCTCCCCTAGTCCCTCCCTCCACTACCATGGTGTTGTGACTGTGTTCCTGTCTCCCCTAGCCCCTCCCTCCACTACCAAAGTGTTGTGAATGTGTTCCTGTCTCCCCTTCCCTCCACTACCATGGTGTTGTGACTGTGTTCCTGTCTCCCCCTCCCTCCACTACCATGGTGTTGTGACTGTGTTCCTGTCTCCCCAGCCCATTCCTCCACTACCATGGTGTTGTGACTGTGTTCCTGTCTCCCCCAGCCCCTCCCTCCACTACCATGGTGTTGTGACTGTGTTCCTGTCTCCCCCAGCCCCTCCCTCCACTACCATGGTGTTGTGACTGTGTTCCTGTCTCCCCCTCCCTCCACTACCATGGTGTTGTGACTGTGTTCCTGTCTCCCCTAGCCCCTCCCTCCTCTACCATGGTGTTGTGACTGTGTTCCTGTCTCCACCTCCCTCCACTTCCATGGTGTTGTGACTGTGTTCCTGTCTCCCCAGCCCCTCCCTCCACTACCATGGTGTTGTGACTGTGTTCCTGTCTCCCCAGCCCCTCCCTCCACTACCATGGTGTTGTGACTGTGTTCCTGTCTCCCCCTCCCTCCACTACCATGGTGTTGTGACTGTGTTCCTGTCTCCCACATCCCCTCCCTCCACTATCATGGTGTTGTGACTGTGTTCCTGTCTCCCCCAGCCCATTCCTCCACTACCATGGTGTTGTGACTGTGTTCCTGTCTCCCCCTCCCTCCACTACCATGGTGTTGTGACTGTGTTCCTGTCTCCCCCAGCCCATTCCTCCACTACCATGGTGTTGTGACTGTGTTCCTGTCTCCCCAGCCCCTCCCTCCACTACCATGGTGTTGTGACTGTGTTCCTAACTCCCCGGCCCCTCCCTCCACTACCATGGTATAGTGACTGTGTTCCTGTCTCCCCCTCCCTCCACTACCATGGTGTTGTGACTGTGTTCCTGTCTCCCCCTCCGTCCACTACCATGGTGTTGTGACTGTGTTCCTGTCTCCCCATCCCTCCACTACCATGGAGTTGTGACTGTGTTCCTGTCTCCCACATCCACTCCCTCCACTACCATGGTGTTGTGACTGTGTTCCTGTCTCCCCCAGCCCCTCCCTCCACTACCATGGTGTTGTGACTGCGTTCCTGCCTCCCCCAGCCCCTCCCTCCACTACCATGGTGTTGTGACTGTGTTCCTGTCTCCCCCTCCAACCACTACCATGGTGTTGTGACTGTGTTCCTGTCTCCCCCTCCCTCCACTACCATGGTGTTGTGACTGTGTTCCTGTCTCCCCCAGCCCCTCCCTCCACTACCATGGTGTTGTGACTGTGTTCCTGTCTCCCCCAGCCCCTCCCTCCACTACCATGGTGTTGTGACTGTGTTCCTGTCTACCCTAGCCCCTCCCTCCACTACCATGGTGTTTTGACTGTGTTCCTGTCTCCCCCAGCCCCTCCCTCCACTACCATGGTGTTGTGACTGTGTTCCTGTCTCCCCCAGCCCCTCCCTCCACTACCATGGTGTTGTGACTGTGTTCCTGTCTCCCCCTCCCTACACTACCATGGTGTTGTTTCTGTGTTCCTGTCTCCCCCTTCCTCCACTACCATGGTGTTGTGACTGTGTTCCTGTCTCCCCTAGCCCCTCCCTCCTCTACCATGGTGTTGTGACTGTGTTCCTGTCTCCCCCAGCCCCTCCCTCCACTACCATGGTGTTGTGACTGTGTTCCTGTCTCCCCCTCCCTCCACTACCATGGTGTTGTGACTGTGTTCCTGTCTCCCCCTCCCTCCACTACCATGGTGTTGTGACTGTGTTCCTGTCTCCCCCTCCCTCCACTACCATGGTGTTGTGACTGTGTTCCTGTCTCCCCCTCCCTCCACTACCATGGTGTTGTGACTGTGTTCCTGTCTCCCCCTCCCTCCACTACCATGGTGTTGTGACTGTGTTCCTGTCTCCCCTAGCCCCTCCCTCCACTACCATTGTGTTGTGACTGTGTTCCTGTCTCCCCCTCCCTCCACTACCATGGTGTTGTGACTGTGTTCCTGTCTCCCCCTCCCTCCACTACCATGGTGTTGTGACTGTGTTCCTGTCTCCCACAGCCCCTCCCTCCACTACCATGGTGTTGTGACTGTGTTCCTGTCTCCCCTAGCCCCTCCCTCCACTACCATGGTGTTGTGACTGTGTTCCTGTCTCCCCCTCCCTCCACTACCATGGTGTTGTGACTGTGTTCCTGTCTCCCCCTCCCTCCACTACCATGGTGTTGTGACTGTGTTCCTGTCTCCCCCTCCCTCCACTACCATGGTGTTGTGACTGTGTTCCTGTCTCCCCCTCCCTCCACTACCATGGTGTTGTGACTGTGTTCCTGTCTCCCCTAGCCCCTCCCTCCACTACCATGGTGTTGTGACTGTGTTCCTGTCTCCCCCTCCCTCCACTACCATGGTGTTGTGACTGTGTTCCTGTCTCCCACATCCCCTCCCTCCACTATCATGGTGTTGTGACTGTGTTCCTGTCTCCCCCAGCCCATTCCTCCACTACCATGGTGTTGTGACTGTGTTCCTGTCTCCCCCTCCCTCCACTACCATGGTGTTGTGACTGTGTTCCTGTCTCCCCCAGCCCATTCCTCCACTACCATGGTGTTGTGACTGTGTTCCTGTCTCCCCAGCCCCTCCCTCCACTACCATGGTGTTGTGACTGTGTTCCTAACTCCCCAGCCCCTCCCTCCACTACCATGGTATAGTGACTGTGTTCCTGTCTCCCCCTCCCTCCACTACCATGGTGTTGTGACTGTGTTCCTGTCTCCCCCTCCCTCCACTACCATGGTGTTGTGACTGTGTTCCTGTCTCCCCATCCCTCCACTACCATGGAGTTGTGACTGTGTTCCTGTCTCCCACATCCACTCCCTCCACTACCATGGTGTTGTGACTGTGTTCCTGTCTCCCCCAGCCCCTCCCTCCACTACCATGGTGTTGTGACTGCGTTCCTGCCTCCCCCAGCCCCTCCCTCCACTACCATGGTGTTGTGACTGTGTTCCTGTCTCCCCCTCCCACCACTACCATGGTGTTGTGACTGTGTTCCTGTCTCCCCTAGCCCCTCCCTCCACTACCATGGTGTTGTGACTGTGTTCCTGTCTCCCCCAGCCCCTCCCTCCACTACCATGGTGTTGTGACTGTGTTCCTGTCTCCCCCTCCCTCCACTACCATGGTGTTGTGACTGTGTTCCTGTCTCCCCCAGCCCCTCCCTCCACTACCATGGTGTTGTGACTGTGTTCCTGTCTCCCCCAGCCCCTCCCTCCACTACCATGGTGTTGTGACTGTGTTCCTGTCTACCCTAGCCCCTCCCTCCACTACCATGGTGTTTTGACTGTGTTCCTGTCTCCCCCAGCCCCTCCCTCCACTACCATGGTGTTGTGACTGTGTTCCTGTCTCCCCCAGCCCCTCCATCCACTACCATGGTGTTGTGACTGTGTTCCTGTCTCCCCCTCCCTACACTACCATGGTGTTGTTTCTGTGTTCCTGTCTCCCCCTTCCTCCACTACCATGGTGTTGTGACTGTGTTCCTGTCTCTCCCAGCCCCTCCCTCCACTACCATGGTGTTGTGACTCTGTTCCTGTCACCCCCTCCCTCCACTACCATGGTGTTGTGACTGTGTTCCTGTCTCCCCCAGCCAATTCCTCCACTACCATGGTGTTGTGACTGTGTTCCTGTCTCCCCCAGCCCCTCCCTCCACTACCATGGTGTTGTGACTGTTAATGTCTCCCCCTCCCTCCACTACCATGGTGTTGTGACTGTGTTCCTGTCTCCCCTAGCCCCTCCCTCCTCTACCATGGTGTTGTGACTGTGTTCCTGCCTCCCCCAGCCCCTCCCTCCACTACCATGGTGTTGTGACTGTGTTCCTGTCTCCCCTAGCCCCTCCCTCCACTACCATGGTGTTGTGACTGTGTTCCTGTCTCCCCCTCCCTCCACTACCATGGTGTTGTGACTGTGTTCCTGTCTCCCCCTCCCTCCACTACCATGGTGTTGTGACTGTGTTCCTGTCTCCCCCTCCCTCCACTACCATGGTGTTGTGACTGTGTTCCTGTCTCACCCTCCCTCTACTACCATGGTGTTGTGACTGTGTTCGTGTCTCCCCCTCCCTCCACTACCATGGCGTTGTGACTGTGTTCCTGTCTCCCCTAGCCCCTCCCTCCACTACCATGGTGTTGTGACTGTGTTCCTGTCTCCCCCTCCCTCCACTACCATGGTGTTGTGACTGTGTTCCTGTCTCCCCCTCCCTCCACTACCATGGTGTTGTTACTGTGTTCCTGTCTCCCCCTCCCTCCACTACCATGGTGTTGTGACTGTGTTCCTGTCTCCCCCAGCCCCCCCCTCCACTACCATGGTGTTGTGACTGTGTTCCTGTCTCCCCCTCCCTCCACTACCATGGTGTTGTGACTGTGTTCCTGTCTCCCCAGCCCCTCCCTCCACTACCATGGTGTTGTGACTGTGTTCCTGTCTCCCCCAGCCCCTCCCTCCACTACCATGGTGTTGTGACTGTGTTCCTGTCTCCCCCTCCCTCCACTACCTTGGTGTTGTGACTGTGTTCCTGTCTCCCCCAGCCCCTCCCTCCACTACCATGGTGTTGTGACTGTGTTCCTGTCTCCCCCTCCCTCCACTACCATGGTGTTGTGACTGTGTTCCTGTCTCCCACAGCCCCTCCCTCCACTACCATGGTGTTGTGACTGTGTTCCTGTCTCCCCCTCCCTCCACTACCATGGTGTTGTGACTGTGTTCCTGTCTCCCCAGCCCATTCCTCCACTACCATGGTGTTGTGACTGTGTTCCTGTCTCCCACAGCCCCTCCCTCCACTACCATGGTGTTGTGACTGTGTTCCTGTCTCCCCCAGCCCCTCCCTCCACTACCATGGTGTTGTGACTGTGTTCCTGTCTCACCCAGCCCCTCCCTCCACTACCATGGTGTTGTGACTGTGTTGCTGTCTCCCCCTCCCTCCACTACCATGGTGTTGTGACTGTGTTCCTGTCTCCCATAGCCCCTCCCTCCACTACCATGGTGTTGTGACTGTGTTCCTGTCTCACCCAGCCCCTCCCTCCACAACCATGGTGTTGTGACTGTGTTCCTGTCTCCCCAGCCCCTCCCTCCACAACCATGGTGTTGTGACTGTGTTCCTGTCTCCCCCAGCCCCTCCCTCCACTACCATGGTGTTGTGACTGTGTTCCTGTCTCCCCTAGCCCCTCCCTCCACTACCATGGTGTTGTGACTGTGTTCCTGTCTCCCCTAGCCCCTCCCTCCACTACCATGGTGTTGTGACTGTGCTCCTGTCTCCCCTTCCCTCCACTACCATGGTGTTGTGACTGTGTTCCTGTCTCACCCTCCCTCCACTACCATGATGTTGAGACTGTGTTCCTGTCTCCCCTAGCCCCTCCCTCCACTACCATGGTGTTGTGACTGTGTTCCTGTCTCCCACAGCCCCTCCCTCCACTACCATGGTGTTGTGACTGTGTTCCTGTCTCCCCCTCCCTCCACTACCATGGTGTTGTGACTGTGTTCCTGTCTCCCCCAGCCCATTCCTCCACTACCATGGTGTTGTGACTGTGTTCCTGTCTCCCCCAGCCCCTCCCTCCACTACCATGGTGTTGTGACTGCGTTCCTGCCTCCCCCAGCCCCTCCCTCCACTACCATGGTGTTGTGACTGTGTTCCTGTCTCCCCCTCCCACCACTACCATGGTGTTGTGACTGTGTTCCTGTCTCCCCTAGCCCCTCCCTCCACTACCATGGTGTTGTGACTGTGTTCCTGTCTCCCCCAGCCCCTCCCTCCACTACCATGGTGTTGTGACTGTGTTCCTGTCTCCCCCTCCCTCCACTACCATGGTGTTGTGACTGTGTTCCTGTCTCCCCCAGCCCCTCCCTCCACTACCATGGTGTTGTGACTGTGTTCCTGTCTCCCCCTCTCTACACTACCATGGTGTTGTGACTGTGTTCCTGTCTCCCCCTTCCTCCACTACCATGGTGTTGTGACTGTGTTCCTGTCTCTCCCAGCCCCTCCCTCCACTACCATGGTGTTGTGACTGTGTTCCTGTCTCCCCCTCCCTCCACTACCATGGTGTTGTGACTGTGTTCCTGTCTCCCCCAGCCAATTCCTCCACTACCATGGTGTTGTGACTGTGTTCCTGTCTCCCCCAGCCCCTCCCTCCACTACCATGGTGTTGTGACTGTGTTCCTGTCTCCCCCTCCCTCCACTACCATGGTGTTGTGACTGTGTTCCTGTCTCCCACAGCCCCTCCCTCCACTACCATGGTGTTGTGACTCTGTTCCTGTCTCCCCCAGCCCCTCCCTCCACTACCATGGTGTTCTGACTGTGTTCCTGTCTCCCCCAGCCCCTCCCTCCACTACCATGGTGTTGTGACTGTGTTCCTGTCTCCCCCTCCCTCCACTACCATGGTGTTGTGACTGTGTTCCTGTCTCCCCAGCCCCTCCCTCCACTACCATGGTGTTGTGACTGTGTTCCTGTCTCCCCCTCCCTCCACTACCATGGTATAGTGACTGTGTTCCTGTCTCCCCCTCCCTCCAATACCATGGTGTTGTGACTGTGTTCCTGTCTCCCCCTCCCTCCACTACCATGGTGTTGTGACTGTGTTCCTGTCTCCCCCTCCCTCCACTACCATGGTGTTGTGACTGTGTTCCTGTCTCCCCCTCCCTCCACTACCATGATGTTGAGACTGTGTTCCTGTCTCCCCCAGCCCCTCCCTCCACTACCATGATGTTGAGACTGTGTTCCTGTCTCCCCTAGCCCCTCCCTCCACTAACATGGTGTTGTGACTGTGTTCCTGTCTCCCACAGCCCCTCCCTCCACTACCATGGTGTTGTGACTGTGTTCCTGTCTCCCCCTCCCTCCAATACCATGGTGTTGTGACTGTGTTCCTTTCTCCCCCAGCCCCTCCCTCCACTACCATGGTGTTGTGACTGTGTTCCTGTCTCCCCCAGCCCCTCCCTCCACTACCATGGTGTTGTGACTGTGTTCCTGTCTCCCCTAGCCCCTCCCTCCACTACCATGGTGTTGTGACTGTGTTCCTGTCTCCCCCTCCCTACACTACCATGGTGTTGTGACTGTGTTCCTGTCTCCCCCTTCCTCCACTACCATGGTGTTGTGACTGTGTTCCTGTCTCTCCCAGCCCCTCCCTCCACTACCATGGTGTTGTGACTGTGTTCCCGTCTCCCCCTCCCTCCACTACCATGGTGTTGTGACTGTGTTCCTGTCTCCCCCAGCCCATTCCTCCACTACCATGGTGTTGTGACTGTGTTCCTGTCTCCCCCAGCCCCTCCCTCCACTACCATGGTGTTGTGACTGTGTTCCTGTCTCCCCCTCCCTCCACTACCATGGTGTTGTGACTGTGTTCCTGTCTCCCCAGCCCCTCCCTCCGCTACCATGGTGTTGTGACTGTGTTCCTGTCTCCCCCTCCCTCCACTACCATGGTATAGTGACTGTGTTCCTGTCTCCCCCTCCCTCCAATACCATGGTGTTGTGACTGTGTTCCTGTCTCCCCCTCCCTCCACTACCATGGTGTTGTGACTGTGTTCCTGTCTCCCCCTCCCTCCACTACCATGGTGTTGTGACTGTGTTCCTGTCTCCCCCTCCCTCCACTACCATGATGTTGAGACTGTGTTCCTGTCTCCCCTAGCCCCTCCCTCCACTACCATGATGTTGAGACTGTGTTCCTGTCTCCCCTAGCCCCTCCCTCCACTACCATGGTGTTGTGACTGTGTTCCTGTCTCCCACAGCCCCTCCCTCCACTACCATGGTGTTGTGACTGTGTTCCTGTCTCCCCCTCCCTCCAATACCATGGTGTTGTGACTGTGTTCCTGTCTCCCCCAGCCCCTCCCTCCACTACCATGGTGTTGTGACTGTGTTCCTGTCTCCCCCAGCCCCTCCCTCCACTACCATGGTGTTGTGACTGTGTTCCTGTCTCCCCTTGCCCCTCCCTCCACTACCATGGTGTTGTGACTGTGTTCCTGTCTCCCCCTCTGTTACGGATACAGGTATCCTGTGTCTGTGTGTATCCTGTGTCTGTGTGTATCCCGTGTGTGTTTCTTTTCTCTCCTTCTCCCCTCACAGGTGAAAATCATTACTCCCCAATCAGTCAACAATCAACCCATCAATCAGAAGACACAACTCCTCCTGTTTCCTACCCTATCACAGTTCCTTCCCCATGGTTTAAAAACCCCATCATTTGTTTGTTCAAGGGGAGCTCAATCTTTGTAATGCCATGTTGGTAGATAGCTGTTCTTGTAGATTTCAGGAGAGCTCAATCTTTGTAATGCCATGTTGGTAGATAGCTGTTCTTGTAGATTTCAGGAGAGCTCAATCTTTGTAAATGCCATGTTTGTAGACCTCTGTTTTGCACGCGCTCTCTGTGTATTAATTAACCTCTCTTTTGTTTGAGCACCTCCATAGCACTTTGTCATCACCTGTGAGTATTGTTTTGGTTATGGTGTTTGTTTGTTGCTGGTGGGAAAAGGGGAAACCAAGACAAGTCGCCCATGGGCATACACTACCCGTAGGTAAACTTTGTTAACACACACTAGTTAGAACTGGGTGGACCACCCACTGTATTTTTGGTTAGTTAGTTAGCTGTTGTTGAAATAGGCTAGTCTAGCTTAGGGGTGTTTTTGCATATTTGTTTCTTTCCTTGGGTCCAGCTCAGCCCCTTTTCCTGCTCCCCCCCATTACCGTGTGTTTTACAATAAACCCTGAGTTTGACGGTATTATTTCAGTTGTCCTGGTTATTTCGTTCACTTTTACTTTGTCACTGTTATAATTTACATGAGTTATGTTACGGGTCTCACTACCATCCCCCCTAGACTGTCGGGCCAAAAGGGATTCGTAACACCCTCCCTACACTACCATGGTGTTGTGACTGTGTTCCTGTCTCCCCCTTCCTCCACTACCATGGTGTTGTGACTGTGTTCCTGTCTCTCCTAGCCCCTCCCTCCACTACCATGGTGTTGTGACTGTGTTCCCGTCTCCCCCTCCCTCCACTACCATGGTGTTGTGACTGTGTTCCTGTCTCCCCCAGCCCATTCCTCCACTACCATGGTGTTGTGACTGTGTTCCTGTCTCCCCCAGCCCCTCCCTCCACTACCATGGTGTTGTGACTGTGTTCCTGTCTCCCCCTCCCTCCACTACCATGGTGTTGTGACTGTGTTCCTGTCTCCCACAGCCCCTACCTCCACTACCATGGTGATGTGACTCTGTTCCTGTCTCCCCCAGCCCCTCCCTCCACTACCATGGTGTTGTGACTGTGTTCCTGTCTCCCCCAGCCCCTCCCTCCACTACCATGGTGTTGTGACTGTGTTCCTGTCTCCCCCTCCCTCCACTACCATGGTGTTGTGACTGTGTTCCTGTCTCCCCAGCCCCTCCCTCCACTACCATGGTGTTGTGACTGTGTTCCTGTCTCCCCCTCCCTCCACTACCATGGTATAGTGACTGTGTTCCTGTCTCCCCCTCCCTCCAATACCATGGTGTTGTGACTGTGTTCCTGTCTCCCCCTCCCTCCACTACCATGGTGTTGTGACTGTGTTCCTGTCTCCCCCTCCCTCCACTACCATGGTGTTGTGACTGTGTTCCTGTCTCCCCCTCCCTCCACTACCATGATGTTGAGACTGTGTTCCTGTCTCCCCTAGCCCCTCCCTCCACTACCATGATGTTGAGACTGTGTTCCTGTCTCCCCTAGCCCCTCCCTCCACTACCATGGTGTTGTGACTGTGTTCTTGTCTCCCACAGCCCCTCCCTCCACTACCATGGTGTTGTGACTGTGTTCCTGTCTCCCCCTCCCTCCACTACCATGGTGTTGTCACTGTGTTCCTGTCTCCCACAGCCCCTACCTCCACTACCATGGTGTTGTGACTCTGTTCCTGTCTCCCCCAGCCCCTCCCTCCACTACCATGGTGTTGTGACTGTGTTCCTGTCTCCCCCAGCCCCTCCCTCCACTACCATGGTGTTGTGACTGTGTTCCTGTCTCCCCCTCCCTCCACTACCATGGTGTTGTGACTGTGTTCCTGTCTCCCCAGCCCCTCCCTCCACTACCATGGTGTTGTGACTGTGTTCCTGTCTCCCCCTCCCTCCACTACCATGGTATAGTGACTGTGTTCCTGTCTCCCCCTCCCTCCAATACCATGGTGTTGTGACTGTGTTCCTGTCTCCCCCTCCCTCCACTACCATGGTGTTGTGACTGTGTTCCTGTCTCCCCCTCCCTCCACTACCATGGTGTTGTGACTGTGTTCCTGTCTCCCCCTCCCTCCACTACCATGATGTTGAGACTGTGTTCCTGTCTCCCCTAGCCCCTCCCTCCACTACCATGATGTTGAGACTGTGTTCCTGTCTCCCCTAGCCCCTCCCTCCACTACCATGGTGTTGTGACTGTGTTCTTGTCTCCCACAGCCCCTCCCTCCACTACCATGGTGTTGTGACTGTGGTCCTGTCTCCCCCTCCCTCCACTACCATGGTGTTGTGACTGTGTTCCTGTCTCCCCCAGCCCCTCCCTCCACTACCATGGTGTTGTTACTGTGTTCCTGTCTCCCCTAGCCCCTCCCTCCACTACCATGGTGTTGTGACTGTGTTCCTGTCTCCCCCTCCCTCCACTACCATGGTGTTGTGACTGTGTTCCTGTCTCCCCCTCCCTCCACTACCATGATGTTGAGACTGTGTTCCTGTCTCCCCTAGCCCCTCCCTCCACTACCATGATGTTGAGACTGTGTTCCTGTCTCCCCCAGCCCCTCCCTCCACTACCATGGTGTTGTGACTGTGTTCTTGTCTCCCACAGCCCCTCCCTCCACTACCATGGTGTTGTGACTGTGTTCCTGTCTCCCCCTACCTCCACTACCATGGTGTTGTGACTGTGTTCCTGTCTCCCCCAGCCCCTCCCTCCACTACCATGGTGTTGTTACTGTGTTCCTGTCTCCCCTAGCCCCTCCCTCCACTACCATGGTGTTGTGACTGTGTTCCTGTCTCCCCCTCCCTCCACTACCATGGTGTTGTGACTGTGTTCCTGTCTCCCACAGCCCCTCCCTTCACTACCATGGTGTTGTGACTGTGTTCCTGTCTCCCCTAGCCCCTCCCTCCACTACCATGGTGTTGTGACTGTGTTCCTGTCTCCCCCTCCCTCCACTACCATGGTGTTGTGACTGTGTTCCTGTCTCCCCCTCCCTCCACTACCATGGTGTTGTGACTGTGTTCCTGTCTCCCCCTCCCTCCACTACCATGGTGTTGTGACTGTGTTCCTGTCTCCCCCTCCAACCACTACCATGGTGTTGTGACTGTGTTCCTGTCTCCCCCTCCCTCCACTACCATGGTGTTGTGACTGTGTTCCTGTCTCCCCCTCCCTCCACTACCATGGTGTTGTGACTGTGTTCCTGTCTCCCCTCCCTCCACTACCATGGTGTTGTGACTGTGTTCCTGTCTCCCCCAGCCCCCCCCCCCTCCACTACCATGGTATTGTGACTGTGTTCCTGTCTCCCCCTCCCTCCACTACCATGGTGTTGTGACTGTGTTCCTGTCTCCCCTAGCCCCTCCCTCCACTACCATGGTGTTGTGACTGTGTTCCTGTCTCCACTAGCCCCTCCCTCCACTACCATGGTGTTGTGACTGTGTTCCTGTCTCCACAGCCCCTCCCTCCACTACCATGATGTTGTGACTGTGTTCCTGTCTCCCCCAGCCCCTCCCTCCACTACCATGGTTTTGTGACTGTGTTCCTGTCTCCCCCTCCCTCCACTACCATGGTGTTGTGACTGTGTTCCTGTCTCCCCCAGCCCCTCCCTCCACTACCATGGTGTTGTGACTGTGTTCCTGTCTCCCCCTCCCTCCACTACCATGGTGTTGTGACTGTGTTCCTGTCTCCCCCTCCCTCCACTACCATGGTGTTGTGACTGTGTTCCTGTCTCTCCCTTCCTCCACTACCATGGTGTTGTGACTGTGTTCCTGCCTCCCCCAGCCCCTCCCTCCACTACCATGGTGTTGTGACTGTGTTCCTGTCTCCCCCTCCCTCCACTACCATGGTGCTGTGACTGTGTTCCTGACTCACCATCCCTCCACTACCATGGTGTTGTGACTGTGTTCCTGTCTCCCCCAGCTCCTCCCTCCACTACCATGGTGTTGTGACTGTGTTCCTGTCTCCCCCTCCCTCCACTACCATGGTGTTGTGACTGTGTTCCTGTCTCCCCTAGCCCCTCCCTCCACTACCATGGTGTTGTGACTGTGTTCCTGTCTCCCCCAGCCCCTCCCTCCACTACCATGGTGTTGTGACTGTGTTCCTGTCTCCCCCTCCCTCCACTACCATGGTGTTGTGACTGTGTTCCTGTCTCCCCCTCCCTCCACTACCATGGTGCTGTGACTTTGTTCCTGTCTCCTCATCCCTCCACTACCATGGTGTTGTGACTGTGTTCCTGTCTCCCCCTCCCTCCACTACCATGGTGTTGTGACTGTGTTCCTGTCTCCCCCAGCCCCCCCCTCCACTACCATGGTATTGTGACTGTGTTCCTGTCTCCCCCTCCCTCCACTACCATGGTGTTGTGACTGTGTTCCTGTCTCCCCTAGCCCCTCCCTCCACTACCATGGTGTTGTGACTGTGTTCCTGTCTCCACTAGCCCCTCCCTTCACTACCATGGTGTTGTGACTGTGTTCCTGTCTCCACAGCCCCTCCCTCCACTACCATGATGTTGTGACTGTGTTCCTGTCTCCCCCTCCCTCCACTACCATGGTGTTGTGACTGTGTTCCTGTCTCCCCCAGCCCCTCCCGCCACTACCATGGTGTTGTGACTGTGTTCCTGTCTCCCCCTCCCTCCACTACCATGGTGTTGTGACTGTGTTCCTGTCTCCCCCTCCCTCCACTACCATGGTGTTGTGACTGTGTTCCTGTCTCCCCCTCTCTCCACTACCATGGTGTTGTGACTGTGTTCCTGTCTCCCCCTCCCTCCATTACCATGGTGTTGTGACTGTGTTCCTGTCTCTCCCTTCCTCCACTACCATGGTGTTGTGACTGTGTTCCTGCCTCCCCCAGCCCCTCCCTCCACTACCATGGTGTTGTGACTGTGTTCCTGTCTCCCCCTCCCTCCACTACCATGGTGCTTTGACTGTGTTCCTGACTCACCATCCCTCCACTACCATGGTGTTGTAACTGTGTTCCTGTCTCCCCCAGCCCCTCCCTCCACTACCATGGTGTTGTGACTGTGTTCCTGTCTCCCCCTCCCACCACTACCATGGTGTTGTGACTGTGTTCCTGTCTCCCCTAGCCCCTCCCTCCACTACCATGGTGTTGTGACTGTGTTCCTGTCTCCCCCAGCCCCTCCCTCCACTACCATGGTGTTGTGACTGTGTTCCTGTCTCCCCCTCCCTCCACTACCATGGTGTTGTGACTGTGTTCCTGTCTCCCCCTCCCTCCACTACCATGGTGCTGTGACTGTGTTCCTGTCTCCTCATCCCTCCACTACCATGGTGTTGTGACTGTGTTCCTGTCTCCCCCTCCCTCCACTACCATGGTGTTGTGACTGTGTTCCTGTCTCCCCCAGCCCCCCCCTCCACTACCATGGTATTGTGACTGTGTTCCTGTCTCCCCCTCCCTCCACTACCATGGTGTTGTGACTGTGTTCCTGTCTCCCCTAGCCCCTCCCTCCACTACCATGGTGCTGTGACTGTGTTCCTGTCTCCACTAGCCCCTCCCTCCACTACCATGGTGTTGTGACTGTGTTCCTGTCTCCAAAGCCCCTCCCTCCACTACCATGATGTTGTGACTGTGTTCCTGTCTCCCCCAGCCCCTCCCTCCACTACCATGGTGTTGTGACTGTGTTCCTGTCTCCCCCTCCCTCCACTACCATGGTGTTGTGACTGTGTTCCTGTCTCCCCCAGCCCCTCCCTCCACTACCATGGTGTTGTGACTGTGTTCCTGTCTCCCCCTCCCTCCACTACCATGGTGTTGTGACTGTGTTCCTGTCTCCCCCTCCCTCCACTACCATGGTGTTGTGACTGTGTTCCTGTCTCCCCCTCCCTCCACTACCATGGTGTTGTGACTGTGTTCCTGTCTCCCCCTCCCTCCATTACCATGTTGTTGTGACTGTGTTCCTGTCTCCCCCTTCCTCCACTACCATGGTGTTGTGACTGTGTTCCTGCCTCCCCCAGCCCCTCCCTCCACTACCATGGTGTTGTGACTGTGTTCCTGTCTCCCCCTCCTTCCACTACCATGGTGCTGTGACTGTGTTCCTGACTCACCATCCCTCCACTACCATGGTGTTGTGACTGTGTTCCTGTCTCCCCCTCCCTCCACTACCATGGTGTTGTGACTGTGTTCCTGTCTCCCCCTCCCTCCACTACCATGGTGTTGTGACTGTGTTCCTGTCTCTCCCTTCCTCCACTACCATGGTGTTGTGACTGTGTTCCTGCCTCCCCCAGCCCCTCCCTCCACTACCATGGTGTTGTGACTGTGTTCCTGTCTCCCCCTCCCTCCACTACCATGGTGTTGTGACTGTGTTCCTGACTCACCATCCCTCCACTACCATGGTGTTGTGACTGTGTTCCTGTCTCCCCCAGCCCCTCCCTCCACTACCATGGTGTTGTGACTGTGTTCCTGTCTCCCCCTCCCACCACTACCATGGTGTTGTGACTGTGTTCCTGTCTCCCCTAGCCCCTCCCTCCACTACCATGGTGTTGTGACTGTGTTCCTGTCTCCCCCAGCCCCTCCCTCCACTACCATGGTGTTGTGACTGTGTTCCTGTCTCCCCCTCCCTCCACTACCATGGTGTTGTGACTGTGTTCCTGTCTCCCCCTCCCTCCACTACCATGGTGCTGTGACTGTGTTCCTGTCTCCTCATCCCTCCACTACCATGGTGTTGTGACTGTGTTCCTGTCTCCCCCTCCCTCCACTACCATGGTGTTGTGACTGTGTTCCTGTCTCCCCCAGCCCCCCCCCTCCACTACCATGGTATTGTGACTGTGTTCCTGTCTCCCCCTCCCTCCACTACCATGGTGTTGTGACTGTGTTCCTGTCTCCCCTAGCCCCTCCCTCCACTACCATGGTGTTGTGACTGTGTTCCTGTCTCCACTAGCCCCTCCCTCCACTACCATGGTGTTGTGACTGTGTTCCTGTCTCCACAGCCCCTCCCTCCACTACCATGATGTTGTGACTGTGTTCTTGTCTCCACCAGCCCCTCCCTCCACTACCATGGTGTTGTGACTGTGTTCCTGTCTCCCCCTCCCTCCACTACCATGGTGTTGTGACTGTGTTCCTGTCTCCCCCAGCCCCTCCCTCCACTACCATGGTGTTGTGACTGTGTTCCTGTCTCCCCCTCCCTCCACTACCATGGTGTTGTGACTGTGTTCCTGTCTCCCCCTCCCTCCACTACCATGGTGTTGTGACTGTGTTCCTGTCTCCCCCTCCCTCCACTACCATGGTGTTGTGACTGTGTTCCTGTCTCCCCTAGCCCCTCCCTCCACTACCATGGTGTTGTGACTGTGTTCCTGTCTCCCCCTCCCTCCACTACCATGGTGTTGTGACTGTGTTCCTGTCTCCCCCTCCCTCCACTACCATGGTGTTGTGACTGTGTTCCTGTCTCTCCCTTCCTCCACTACCATGGTGTTGTGACTGTGTTCCTGCCTCCCCCAGCCCCTCCCTCCTCTACCATGGTGTTGTGACTGTGTTCCTGTCTCCCCCTCCCTCCACTACCATGGTGCTGTGACTGTGTTCCTGACTCACCATCCCTCCACTACCATGGTGTTGTGACTGTGTTCCTGTCTCCCCCAGCCCCTCCCTCCACTACCATGGTGTTGTGACTGTGTTCCTGTCTCCCCCTCCCACCACTACCATGGTGTTGTGACTGTGTTCCTGTCTCCCCTAGCCCCTCCCTCCACTACCATGGTGTTGTGACTGTGTTCCTGTCTCCCCCAGCCCCTCCCTCCACTACCATGGTGTTGTGACTGTGTTCCTGTCTCCCCCTCCCTCCACTACCATGGTGTTGTGACTGTGTTCCTGTCTCCCCCTCCCTCCACTACCATGGTGCTGTGACTGTGTTCCTGTCTCCTCATCCCTCCACTACCATGGTGTTGTGACTGTGTTCCTGTCTCCCCCTCCCTCCACTACCATGGTGTTGTGACTGTGTTCCTGTCTCCCCCAGCCCCCCCCCTCCACTACCATGGTATTGTGACTGTGTTCCTGTCTCCCCCTCCCTCCACTACCATGGTGTTGTGACTGTGTTCCTGTCTCCCCTAGCCCCTCCCTCCACTACCATGGTGTTGTGACTGTGTTCCTGTCTCCACTAGCCCCTCCCTCCACTACCATGGTGTTGTGACTGTGTTCCTGTCTCCACAGCCCCTCCCTCCACTACCATGATGTTGTGACTGTGTTCTTGTCTCCCCCAGCCCCTCCCTCCACTACCATGGTGTTGTGACTGTGTTCCTGTCTCCCCCTCCCTCCACTACCATGGTGTTGTGACTGTGTTCCTGTCTCCCCCAGCCCCTCCCTCCACTACCATGGTGTTGTGACTGTGTTCCTGTCTCCCCCTCCCTCCACTACCATGGTGTTGTGACTGTGTTCCTGTCTCCCCCTCCCTCCACTACCATGGTGTTGTGACTGTGTTCCTGTCTCCCCCTCCCTCCACTACCATGGTGTTGTGACTGTGTTCCTGTCTCCCCCTCCCTCCATTACCATGTTGTTGTGACTGTGTTCCTGTCTCCCCCTTCCTCCACTACCATGGTGTTGTGACTGTGTTCCTGCCTCCCCCAGCCCCTCCCTCCACTACCATGGTGTTGTGACTGTGTTCCTGTCTCCCCCTCCTTCCACTACCATGGTGCTGTGACTGTGTTCCTGACTCACCATCCCTCCACTACCATGGTGTTGTGACTGTGTTCCTGTCTCCCCCAGCCCCTCCCTCCACTACCATGGTGTTGTGACTGTGTTCCTGTCTCCCCCTCCCTCCACTACCATGGTGTTGTGACTGTGTTCCTGTCTCCCCTAGCCCCTCCCTCCACTACCATGGTGTTGTGACTGTGTTCCTGTCTCCCCCAGCCCCTCCCTCCACTACCATGGTGTTGTGACTGTGTTCCTGTCTCCCCCTCCCTCCACTACCATGGTGTTGTGACTGTGTTCCTGTCTCCCCCTCCCTCCACTACCATGGTGCTGTGACTGTGTTCCTGTCTCCTCATCCCTCCGCTACCATGGTGTTGTGACTGTGTTCCTGTCTCCCCCTCCCTCCACTACCATGGTGTTGTGACTGTGTTCCTGTCTCCCCCAGCCCCTCCCTCCACTACCATGGTGTTGTGACTGTGTTCCTGTCTCCCCTAGCCCCTCCCTCCACTACCATGGTGTTGTGACTGTGTTCCTGTCTCCCCCTCCCTCCACTACCATGGTGTTGTGACTGTGTTCCTGTCTCCCCCTCCCTCCACTACCATGGTGTTGTGACTGTGTTCCTGTCTCACCATCCCTCCACTACCATGGTGTTGTGACTGTGTTCCTGTCTCCCCCAGCCCCTCCCTCCACTACCATGGTGTTGTGACTGTGTTCCTGTCTCCCCCTCCCTCCACTACCATGGTGTTGTGACTGTGTTCCTGTCTCCCCTAGCCCCTCCCTCCACTACCATGGTGTTGTGACTGTGTTCCTGTCTCCCCCAGCCCCTCCCTCCACTACCATGGTGTTGTGACTGTGTTCCTGTCTCCCCCTCCCTCCACTACCATGGTGTTGTGACTGTGTTCCTGTCTCCCCCTCCCTCCACTACCATGGTGTTGTGACTGTGTTCCTGTCTCCCCCTCCCTCCACTACCATGTGACTTCCACAACAGGGGCCAAAGGAGAATAAAGCAAAGTCAATCAAACCAAAGTCCTGTGGTCCTCGCAGATAAGCACACACACACATTGTTCGCACACACACACACACACACACATTGTTCGCACACACACACACACACACACACACACACATTGTTCGCACACACACACACACACACACATACACATACACACACACACACAAAGTGTTTTTTTCTATTATCTCACTGCGGTGTACCTGGCACTGCTAACAAAGGAGAGGAGGAGGAGGAGAAGAGAAGAGGTGAGGAGATGAGGAGGAGAGGTAATGAGATGAGGAGAAGAGAAGAAGAGGTGAGTAGATGAGGAGGAGAGGTGAGGAGAAGGGGAGATGAGGAGGAGAGGTGAGGAGATGAGGAGATGAGGAGGAGAGGTGAGGAGATGAGGAGAAGAGGTGAGGAGGTGAGGAGATGAGGAGAAGAGGAGATGAGGAGTAGAGGTGAGGAGATGAGGAGGAGTGAGAACAGGAGAAGAGGTGAGGAGGAGATGAGTAAAAGAGGAGAGGAGAAGAGGAGAAGAGGTGAGGAGATGAGGAGGAGAGGTGAGGAGAAGAGTAGATGAGGAGGAGAGGTGAGGAGATGAGGAGAGGAAAAGAGGTGAGGAGGAGAATAGGAGAGGAGAAGAGGTGAGGAGATGAGGAGAGGTAGGGGGTGAGGAGATGAGGAGGAGAGGAGAAGAGGTGAGATGAGGTGAGGAGAAGAGGAGAAGAAGAGAAGAGGTGAGGAGGAGAGGAGAAGAGGTGAGGAGGATAGGAGGAGAAGAGGAGAGGAGATGAGGAGGAGAGGAGAAGAGGTGAGGAGGAGAGGTGAGGAGATGAGGAGGAGAGGTGAGATGAGGAGATGAGGAGGAGAGTAGAAGAGGTGAGGAGAAGAGGAGAAGAGGTGAGGAGATGAGGAGGAGAGATGAGGAGATGAGGAGCAGAGGTGAGGAGGAGATAATAAGAATAGGAGAATAGGAGAAGGAAGCAGCAGAGAGAACAAAATCTCCTCCTTTCCTCCAGAGGAGTAGTGCCCTACCACAGCCTTACCACAGCCCTATCAGAGCCCTACCACAGCCCTACCACAGCCTTACCACAGCCCTACCACAGCCCTACCTTGCCACAGCCCTACCACAGTCTTACCACAGCCCTACCACAGCCCTACCACAGCCTTATCACAGCCCTACCACAGCCTTACCACAGCCCTACCACAGCCTTACCACAGCCCTACCACAGCCTTACCACAGCCCTACCACAGCCTTACCACAGCCCTACCACAGCCCTACCACAGCCTTACCACAGCCCTGCCACAGCCCTACCACAGCCCTACCACAGCTCTACCACAGCCTTACCACAGCCTTACCACAGCCCTACCACAGCCTTACCACAGCCCTACCACAGCCCTACCACAGCCTTATCACATCCCTACCACAGCCTTAAAACAGCCCTACCACAGGAGAAGAGCCCTACCACAGCCGTACCACAGCCCTACCTTTCCACAGCCCTACGACAGCCATACCTTACCACAGCCCTACCTTGCCACAGCCCTACCACAGCCCTACCACAGCCTTACCACAGCCCTACCACAGCCCTACCTTGCCACAGCCCTACCACAGTCTTACCACAGCCCTACCACAGCCCTACCACAGCCTTATCACAGCCCTACCACAGCCTTACCACAGCCCTACCACAGCCTTACCACAGCCCTACCACAGCCTTACCACAGCCCTACCACAGCCTTACCACAGCCCTACCACAGCCCTACCACAGCCTTACCACAGCCCTGCCACAGCCCTACCACAGCCCTACCACAGCTCTACCACAGCCTTACCACAGCCTTACCACAGCCCTACCACAGCCTTACCACAGCCCTACCACAGCCCTACCACAGCCGTATCACATCCCTACCACAGCCTTAAAACAGCCCTACCACAGGAGAAGAGCCCTACCACAGCCGTACCACAGCCCTACCTTTCCACAGCCCTACGACAGCCATACCTTACCACAGCCCTACCTTGCCACAGCCCTACCACAGCCCTACCACAGCCTTAACACAGCCCTACCACAGCCCTACCACAGCCGTACCACAGCCTTACCACAGCCCTACCTTGCCACAGCCCTACCACAGTCTTACCACAGCCCTACCACAGTCTTACCACAGCCCTACCACAGCCCTACCTTACCACAGCCCTACCACAGCCCTACCACAGCCATACCTTACCACAGCCCTACCACAGTCTTACCACAGCCCTACCACAGCCCTACCTTACCACAGCCCTACCACAGCCTTACCACATCCCTACCACAGCCGTACCACAGCCCAATGTTCACATATTTACAGTCCCAATCCCCACTTTACTTTACCGGACCTAAAAAGTTGAAACCAAAAAAAGTTTTTAAAAAGTTGAAACCAAACCCCCCCTCCTCATCCACTGCATACATCCTGTGTCAGACGAGGCCGAACCAGCCCTAACACAGCTCTGGGGATCCTATACCCCAACCCTCTCATCTGATCTCATTTTTGCAAGCCCAGACATGTAATTCCCTATATAGTCCTTTTCACACCTTTTCACCAGTGCTTAATTTATAAATTGGAAGGAGTTGGAGAAAAAACAAGTTTACAGGGTCTGGGGTGGTTCTGAAGTTGCATGAAAAAAATAACCTAAATGGTTGGCATGGATTATCATGGCGTTTGTGTGCGTAGTGTAACGTCGACTCAGGGAGTCGCAAAGCAGGTGCAGCTAGTGAGTTTAATATTCATGAACGAAAAAGCAAGATAAAATGTCTGACAAGGAAAACATAACCAATACTGATTGAGGGGTTGAACACAACACAGTTGTAGATAAAGAGGGAAAAATCAGGGAAGTGATGAAATCCAGGTGTGTGTAATGATGGGTTGGTTAGCAGACTGGCGACGTCGAGCACCGGAGAGGGAGAGCGGGAGCAGACGTGACAGTACTCTCCCCCCCCCCCCCCTCTCTCTCTCTCGTACGCGCGGGTCCAGCCGTAGGACGACACTTGCCAGGAGGACGGCCCCAAGGACGTGGAGAGGGCCGATCCAGAAGGCGAAGGTGGGACTCCCGGATGATGTTAAGATCTAGAATGTCGTCCACCGGAACCCAGCACCGCTCCTCTGGACTGTATCCCTCCCAGGAAATGGAGCTGACCACCACAATGTCGGGAGTTCAGGAGTGATCTGACGGCATAGGCAGGACTCCCCTCGATATCCAAGGGAAGCAGAGGGGTGGCGTGGGGGACAACATCAACCAGGGGACCAGGAGCCACCGGCCTGAGGAGGGAAACATGAAAAGAGGGTGAGATCTGGTAGTTAGTGGGGAGCTGTAATTGGTATTGGTTACCTCCTTTACCCTCCAGAGGACTTTGAATGGCCCCACAAAACCAGGGGCTCAGTTTCCGGCAGGGCAGGAGCAGGAGGTTCCTGGTGAAAAGCTAGACGTAATCACCAAGATGGAACACGGGAGCCTCACTGCTATGGCAGTCCACCTGCTTCTTCAGGCGGTGGATGGGGCGTTGGAGCCTGACATGGCCAGCTTTCCAAATCCTCCTCTGCATGCCGGAACCACTCATCCTCCACAGGAGTTTCTGTCTGGCTCGGGGTCCATGGCTGGTACCCCAGGATGCATTGGAAGGAATACAGCCCGGTAGAGGAGTGGCGAAGTGAATTCTAAGCATGTTCAGCCCAAGGAAGGAAATTGGACCCACTCCCCATGCCGGTCCTGGCAGTGACTCCTCGGGAACCTGCCCAGCTCCTGGTTCATCGTCTCTCCCTTTAGATTGAGGCTAGTACCCAGAAGTGATGCCGACCGTGACCCAAAGCTTCTCCGTGAAAGCCTTTCATACAATACGAGTCTGAGAGTTTATTATAGTACAAGGGGCAGGCAAAAGGTAAGTCAAGGCAGGCGAAGAGGGAGACCAGTAACAAAGTCCAGGGATATATGGGACCAGGGGTGGTGAGGAAAAAGGGAGTGGTTGAAGAAGGCCAGCCGGAGCTTGTCCTGCGAAGTCTTATTTTGTGCACACACAGTGCAGACGGCGATGAGACATCAGGAACCATGGAAGACCAAAAAAAGCGTCGTCGGATGAAAGCCAGCGTCCGACGGGACAAACATTCGGTTAGCCAGACCCCCCCCCCCCCCCTGGAGGATGGTCTCAGGGTCCGACGGTAGCTTGGATGGCAGGTCAGTCTTGAGGAATGTGCCCATTCCAGGACCGGAAACCAGGCAAAGTCCGGGACAAACATTCGGTTAGCCAGACCCCCCCCCCCCCCACCCCTCCTGGAGGATGGTCTCAGGGTCCGACGGCAGCCTGGATGGCAGGTCAGTCTTGAGGAATGTGCCCATTCCAGGACCGGAGACCATGCAGAGTCCGGGACAAACATTCGGTTAGCCAGACCCCACCCCCCCCCCCCCCCCCCCTGGAGGATGGTCTCAGGGTCCGACGGTAGCCTGGATGGCAGGTCAGTCTTGAGGAATGTGCCCATTCCAGGACCGGAGACCGGGGAGAGTCCGGGACAAACATTCGGTTAGCCAGACCCCCCCCCGGAGGACTGTCTCAGGGTCCGAAGGATAAGCAGCGGGGCTAACGTGAGAGTGCATCAGGCTGCACATTCTTGGACGCCGTGGGGTAGGAGAGAGTGAAATTGAAACGGGTGAAAAACATTGTGGTTCGTCTCAGGTGATATGAGAGAAAAGCGATGGGGTGCTTTTCGTCTTGGGCAGAATGCGTGGAACATGACGATCCCCACTCTAACATCCGAGCCGTCAACCTCCACCACAAACTGACAGGACGGGTCCGGGTGGATTAAGATGTTTGAGGTGCTAGAACGCCCAGTCAGCTGCTGGAGATGACATGAATGGAAGTTAGCAAATCCCAGGAAACATTGCAGCTGCACTCTTGATATGGGTTGAGGCCAATCCACCACCGCTCTCACCTTGTCTGGATCCATCTATATATGTCCTGCAGCGATGACGTATCCTAGGAAGGAAATGGTGGAGCGATGGAATACACACTTCTCCACTTTAACAAAAAGCTGGTTCTTCAGGAGACGCTGAAGGACAGTGGAGGACGTGCTGTTAAGCTGAACAGGAAAAGATGTCATTGACAAACACGAACTGGTTCAGGAACACATCGTTGACTAGGACTTGGAACGCAGCAGGAGCTGGTTAGTCCAAATGGCACGGTACAAACACAGCAAGACAACACCTTTTCCCCCTCAGGAGACTGAGAAGAATTGGCATGGGTCCTTACAGCTGCAACTTCGAGAGCATCGTGACCAGTTGCATCACCGTCTGGTATTGCAACTGCTCGGCATCTGACCGTAAGGCACTACAGAGGGTAACGCGTACGCCCCAATACATCACTGGTGCCAAGCTTCCTGAAATCCAGGGCCTATATACCAGGTGGTGTCAGAGGAATGCCCAAAAAAGTGGACGTCAGGAACTACCGGGATTCCTCAGAGGCGAGGTGGGAGCAGTGGGTGAGCGAGTGTGACCGGGAACCGACCAATCATTGGTGAACAGGGTGTACAGGAGGGGAATGAGCACACACCCTTGTGGGCCCCTGTGTTGAGCATCAGTGAAGTGGAGGTGTTGTTTCCTACCTTCACCACCGCCCATCAGGATGTCCAGGAGCCAGTTGTACAGGGCAGGGTTCAGACCCAGGGCCCCGAGCTTAATAATGAGCTTGGAGGGTACTATGGTGTTGAAGTCTGAGCTATAGTCAATGTATAGCATTCTAACATAGGTATTCCTCTTGTCCAGATGGGATAGGGCAGTGTGCAGTGTGATGGCGATTGCATCGTCTGTGGATCTATTGGGGCGGTCAGCAAATTGTAGTGGGTCTAGGGTGTCGGGTAAGGTAGAGGTGATATGATCCTAACTCTCAAGCTCTTCATGGTGACAGAATTGAGTGTTTTTTTAGTTCACCTTTGCTTTTTTGCGTACAGGAACAATGGTTGACATCTTGAAGCAAGTGGGGACTGCAGACTGGGATAGGGAGAGATTGAATAGGTCCATAAACACTCCAGCTAGGTGGTCTGCACATGCTCTGAGGACGTGGCTAGGGATGCAATCTGGACCGGCAGCGAGGGTCGTGTCTTTACTATCATTAAATTAAGACTTTTAGTTTTTATCAAAGATTCTCTGTAATTAGTATTACGTGATCAAACTGATTAATCATGTAACTGTAATTAACTAGGAAGTCGGGGCACCAAGGAAAATATTCAGATTACAAAGTTGTAATTTCCTAATATAACCTTTCAGATATTTTATATCTGATCAATTAGTCTTCAAATTAATGAATTATTTACTTTACCTCACGTTTGTCTCATTCCAAACGTCATAAATTGTTGGTTACCTGCATGAACCCAGTCTTCACTATGAGTCATCCATACATCAATTGTCTTAAATAATTTATTTACTAACTAAGTAATTCACAGAAATGCACACACAAACAAACAAAGTGAATATGGTTACAAGAAATGATAGGAGAATGTGCCCCTAGTGGGCTAAACCGGCATGGCGGCTTGTTAGACAAAAGGGGAAGTGGGGGTCAGATGAGAAGTCACTACAGAGTTAAGTTAATAATTATAACAATTGAAATACTAATCCTTTGCACATGAACGCTCACTCATTCGGGAACAATTGCAATTAGTATATATATTTACGCTCAGTGTGTCGTCGGGATCTCTGCTGAAAAGTTAGTTTCTGTTGGAGAGTTTCCGTTCCCTCTCTCTCTCTGTCTCTCTGTCTCTCTCTCTGTCTCTCTCTCTCTCTCTCTCTCTCTCTCTCT
Organism: Oncorhynchus clarkii lewisi; assembly: GCF_045791955.1. Classification (NCBI taxonomy): domain Eukaryota; kingdom Metazoa; phylum Chordata; class Actinopteri; order Salmoniformes; family Salmonidae; genus Oncorhynchus; species Oncorhynchus clarkii. Next base: position 39,462,630 of record NC_092160.1, read on the forward strand.
CTCTCTCTCTCTCTCTCTCTCTCTCTCTCTCTCTCTCTCTCTCTCTCTCTCTCTCTCTCTCTCTCTCTCTCTCTCTCTCTCTCTCTCTCTCTCTCTCTCTCTCTCTCTCTCTCTCTCTCTCTCTGTCGTGGAAAATTGTTCAGAGTGACATTAATTCATTTAATTATAGAATAGGTGTTTCGGCGGTTGTCGTTCTACGCGTTCAATGATACCGAATTCCTAGCTGCAGACTAGTAATTAATATCAACGACTTGTTCTTATTCGGTCGGTATCGATAGTCTAAGAGTTTAACCACGTGGGATGGTTAAAAGATTCAGCAATGGTCTGCAACCTTTGTCCCTTCGTAATGGAGAAAAACATGGTCTAGTGAGAACTTCTCAAAGTTGGGGTTTTATTCGGAATTGCAGAAAAGGGCCTGTCCCAGGATGCCGACCCTAACTGGGCTCATGGGCGGTGCTCTGATTTAGTTCAACTCAAAAGGGAATTGGAGTTTCCTTCACTAAACAGTCCAAAATCGTATTACATAATTTTACAAACAGTATCATCATCACTCATTCATCTTATACAACAATTAGATGTAAACCTCATATATGAGGCTATTATATAAACAGTGTTATGGTAATGTGGCCACACCATCTCCCATGAGCTTCCCCAAGTTGTAACAAACGGACCAGTTCGTAGCTGGATTCTTCACCGATCCTTTATACTTTCTCCGGAACATAAATGTTCGGACCTCAAGTTCTGTGAGGTGGAAGAAATTCCTTTGTTCTCTATGAAACTTCACTCTGTCTCTATACTGTGTGGCCATGAGGAGATCATCTTTTCGAGGAATTTACGACGTCTCTGACCACAGCAGCATTGTTGTAGGAGGCAGGGAGAGGCAAGGAGAGGGTGATGGGGCTTGCTGTACCCAAAGAGGGCAACGTCATGACACACGCTTAAATGTCTTACTCACTGTCGGCCACAGAGAATGAGAGTCCACAGTACTTGGGAGTGGGCCGTGTCAGTGGCACTATGTCATCCTCAAAGCGGGAAGGAGAATTACAGAGGAACGAATTATCTCTGATTGTTTTTATTCCAATTGCTACATTGCAAAGAGTGAAAATAATAAAAATAATTGTCCACTCCAACGAGAGATACCGGATCTTATAGGTTCTGGAATGAAACAGTTCAAAATGAAGAGGTCCTGTTTTGGATCTGATTCAAAGTAAGAACTCCGTGTTGTCCACGTTAAACCCAGGCCCTCCAACGTACAGGCCAAGATTCTGCCCCAACCAATAGGCCTGTACAACCCCCACCCAGTACAGTAAACACCCAACCGTAGGCCTGTACATCACCCACCCAGTACAGTAAACACCCAACCGTGGGCCTGTACATCACCCATCCAGTACAGTAAACACCCAACCGTAGGCCTGTACATCACCCACCCAGTACAGTAAACACCCAACCGTGGGCCTGTACATCACCCACCCAGTACAGTAAACACCCAACCGTAGGCCTGTACACCACCCACCCAGTACAGTAAACACCCAACCGTAGGCCTGTACATCACCCACCCAGTACAGTAAACACCCAACCGTGGGCCTGTACATCACCCATCCAGTACAGTAAACACCCAACCGTAGGCCTGTACACCAACCACCCAGTACAGTAAACACCCAACCGTAGGCCTGTACATCACCCACCCAGTACAGTAAACACCCAACCGTAGGCCTGTACACCACCCACCCAGTACAGTAAACACCCAACCGTAGGCCTGTACATCACCCACCCAGTACAGTAAACACCCAACCGTAGGCCTGTACACCACCCACCCAGTACAGTAAACACCCAACCGTAGGCCTGTACATCACCCACCCAGTACAGTAAACACCCAACCGTAGGCCTGTACATCACCCACCCAGTACAGTAAACACCCAACCGTAGGCCTGTACATCACCCACCCAGTACAGTAATCAGCCAACCGTAGGCCTGTACACCACCCACCCAGTACAGTTTACACCCAACCGTAGGCCTGTACATCACCCACCCAGTACAGTAAACACCCAACCGTAGGCCTGTACACCACCCACCCAGTACAGTAAACACCCAACCGTAGGCCTGTACACCACCCACCCAGTACAGTAAACACCCAACCGTAGGCCTGTACACCACCCACCCAGTACAGTAAACACCCAACCGTAGGCCTGTACATCACCCACCCAGTACAGTAAACACCCAACCGTAGGCCTGTACATCACCCATCCAGTACAGTAAACACCCAACCGTGGGCCTGTACACCACCCACCCAGTACAGTAAACACCCAACCGTAGGCCTGTACATCACCCACCCAGTACAGTAAACACCCAACCGTAGGCCTGTACATCACCCATCCAGTACAGTAAACACCCAACCGTGGGCCTGTACACCACCCACCCAGTACAGTAAACACCCAACCGTAGGCCTGTACACCACCCACCCAGTACAGTAAACACCCAACCGTGGGCCTGTACACCACCCACCCAGTACAGTAAACACCCAACCGTAGGCCTGTACATCACCCACCCAGTACAGTAAACACCCAACCGTAGGCCTGTACATCACCCACCCAGTACAGTAAACACCCAACCGTAGGCCTGTACATCACCCATCCAGTACAGTAAACACCCAACCGTAGGCCTGTACATCACCCACCCAGTACAGTAAACACCCAACCGTAGGCCTGTACATCACCCATCCAGTACAGTAAACACCCAACCGTAGGCCTGTACATCACCCATCCAGTACAGTAAACACCCAACCGTAGGCCTGTACACCACCCACCCAGTACAGTAAACACCCAACCGTGGGCCTGTACATCACCCATCCAGTACAGTAAACACCCAACCGTAGGCCTGTACACCAACCACCCAGTACAGTAAACACCCAACCGTAGGCCTGTACATCACCCACCCAGTACAGTAAACACCCAACCGTAGGCCTGTACACCACCCACCCAGTACAGTAAACACCCAACCGTAGGCCTGTACATCACCCACCCAGTACAGTAAACACCCAACCGTAGGCCTGTACATCACCCACCCAGTACAGTAAACACCCAACCGTAGGCCTGTACATCACCCACCCAGTACAGTAATCAGCCAACCGTAGGCCTGTACACCACCCACCCAGTACAGTTTACACCCAACCGTAGGCCTGTACATCACCCACCCAGTACAGTAAACACCCAACCGTAGGCCTGTACACCACCCACCCAGTACAGTAAACACCCAACCGTAGGCCTGTACACCACCCACCCAGTACAGTAAACACCCAACCGTAGGCCTGTACACCACCCACCCAGTACAGTAAACACCCAACCGTAGGCCTGTACATCACCCACCCAGTACAGTAAACACCCAACCGTAGGCCTGTACATCACCCATCCAGTACAGTAAACACCCAACCGTGGGCCTGTACACCACCCACCCAGTACAGTAAACACCCAACCGTAGGCCTGTACATCACCCACCCAGTACAGTAAACACCCAACCGTAGGCCTGTACATCACCCATCCAGTACAGTAAACACCCAACCGTGGGCCTGTACACCACCCACCCAGTACAGTAAACACCCAACCGTAGGCCTGTACACCACCCACCCAGTACAGTAAACACCCAACCGTGGGCCTGTACACCACCCACCCAGTACAGTAAACACCCAACCGTAGGCCTGTACATCACCCACCCAGTACAGTAAACACCCAACCGTAGGCCTGTACATCACCCACCCAGTACAGTAAACACCCAACCATAGGCCTGTACATCACCCACCCAGTACAGTAAACACCCAACCATAGGCCTGTACATCACCCACCCAGTACAGTAAACACCCAACCGTAGGCCTGTACATCACCCACCCAGTACAGTAAACACCCAACCGTAGGCCTGTACACTACCCACCCAGTACAGTAAACACCCAACCATAGGCCTGTACATCACCCACCCAGTACAGTAAACACCCAACCATAGGCCTGTACATCACCCACCCAGTACAGTAAACACCCAACCGTAGGCTTGTACACCACCCACCCAGTACAGTAAACACCCAACCGTAGGCCTGTACATCACCCATCCAGTACAGTAAACACCCAACCGTGGGCCTGTACACCACCCACCCAGTACAGTAAACACCCAACCGTAGGCCTGTACATCACCCACCCAGTACAGTAAACACCCAACCGTAGGCCTGTACATCACCCATCCAGTACAGTAAACACCCAACCGTGGGCCTGTACACCACCCACCCAGTACAGTAAACACCCAACCGTAGGCCTGTACACCACCCACCCAGTACAGTAAACACCCAACCGTGGGCCTGTACACCACCCACCCAGTACAGTAAACACCCAACCGTAGGCCTGTACATCACCCACCCAGTACAGTAAACACCCAACCGTAGGCCTGTACATCACCCACCCAGTACAGTAAACACCCAACCATAGGCCTGTACATCACCCACCCAGTACAGTAAACACCCAACCATAGGCCTGTACATCACCCACCCAGTACAGTAAACACCCAACCGTAGGCCTGTACATCACCCACCCAGTACAGTAAACACCCAACCGTAGGCCTGTACACTACCCACCCAGTACAGTAAACACCCAACCATAGGCCTGTACATCACCCACCCAGTACAGTAAACACCCAACCATAGGCCTGTACATCACCCACCCAGTACAGTAAACACCCAACCGTAGGCTTGTACACCACCCACCCAGTACAGTAAACACCCCTACCAGCCTGGAACAAGACAAAAACAGATGCTGCACTGTCTCCTCCCCACGACACAAGCTCACCACTCTAATGTCTCCTCCCCACGACACACGCTCCCCACTCTACTGTCTCCTTCCCACGACACACGCTCCCCACTCTACTGTTTCCTCCCCACGACACAAGCTCACCACTCTACTGTCTCCTCCCCACGACACAAGCTCACCACTCTAATGTCTCCTCCCCACGACACACGCTCCCCACTCTACTGTCTCCTTCCCACGACACACGCTCCCCACTCTACTGTTTCCTCCCCACGACACACGCTCCCCACTCTACTGTCTCCTCCCCACGACACACGCTCCCCATTCTACTGTCTCCTCCCCACGACACACGCTCCCCACTCTACTGTCTCCTCCCCACGACACACGCTCCCCACTCTACTGTCTCCTCCCCACGACACACGCTCCCCACTCTACTGTCTCCTCCCCACAACACACGCTCCCCACTCTACTGTCTCCTCCCCACTCTACTGTTTCCTCCCCACGACACACGCTCCCCATTCTACTGTCTCCTCCCCACGACACACGCTCCCCACTGACAGATCGAGGTGAGACACATACCTGTTAATAGCAATGTGAATAATCCTCCACTATTGATCAGCAATACACTTCTCTATGAGAGGCTTATACAGGGAGTGCCAACATCCTCTCAGAGAAGAGCTTGGTCCCAAGCCCCGCAGGCCAACCCGTTGCACTCAGCCCATGCAGATGGTCTTTCTCAGCCACCTTCATAGCCACCATGTACAGATCCTTTTTGCTGACTGTGAACAAAGCCCCCAGCTCCGGAGTCTTGGACGATATGATCATTTCTTCACCCTCCTGGTGTTCCCCTGCAGCGGCAGCAATGGTGAAAGGAGGCAGGTTAGTGTTATTCATGGTTAGACGGTCCAGTCTCTGCCTACTACCTTGCAATTCTCTGAACGAACCTGGTACTGCAGCACAGACCCCTTCCACCTCCTGCTGCAGCAGCCTCCACCATATCGCTGAAAGAGTTCCACCCAGCCTCTTCTTCCAGGTCCCCCAACCCGCTCTCACAAGCCTGGCCCGCAAGCTGGCAGGGGCCAGCACTCTGATCTGGATGAGTGGTGTCACGCCCTGGCCTTAGTTATCTGTGTTTTCTTTATTATTTTGGTTAGGCCAGGGTTTGACATGGGTGATTTATTGTGTTTCGTCTTGTCTAGGGGTTTATTAGATTTGTGGGGTTGTATTCAGTGTAGTTGTCTAGGTAAGTCTATGGTTGCCTGGAGTGGTTCTCTATCAGAGGCAGGTGTTTATCGTTGTCTCTGATTGGGAACCATATTTAGGCAGCCATATTCTTTGGGTATTTTGGTGGGTGGTTGTTCCTGTCTCTGTGTTTTGCATCAGTTAGGACTGTTTCGGTTTTTCCACGTTTTCTTATTTTGTATAGTGTTCACGTTTTCATCTTTTATTAAAGATGTTTATAAATAACCAGGCTGCATTTTGGTCCTCCGCTCCTTCCCAGGAAGAAAACCGTTACAGAACCACCCACCAACTTAGGATCAAGCAGCATGATAACGGGCAGCAGCAACAGCGGCCAAAGAATTAAGACTCTTGGACATGGGAGGAAATCCTCGACGGGAGAGGACTTTGGGCAAAGCCAGGGGAGTGTAGCCGCCCAAGGTGCAGCAGGAGAAGCGGCAGCAGGAGCAGCGCAAGGAGGAATGGACATGGGAGGAAGAATTGGACAGTAAAGGACCCTGGGCACAGCCAGGAGAATATCGACGCCCCAAGGAAGAGCTGGGGGCAGCGAAGGCGGAGAGGCGCTGGTATGAGGAGGCAGCACGGCGGCGCGGATGGAAGCCCGAGAGTCAGCCCCAAAAATGTCTTGGGGGGAGGCACACAGGGAGTATGGCGATGCCAGGTAGGAGACCTGTGCCAACTTCCTATGCTTACCGGGGGGCGAGAGAGACCGGGCAGGCACCGTGTTATGCTGTGGAGCGCACGGTGTCCCCAGTGCGGGTGCATAGCCCGGTGCGGTACATACCAGCTCCTTGTATCGGCCGGGCTAGAGTGGGCATCGAGCCAAGTGCCATGAAGCCAGCTCTACGCATCTTGTCTCCAGTGCGTCTCCTTGGGCCGGCGTACATGGCACCAGCCTTGCGCATGGTGTCCCTGGTTTGCCTGCACAGCCCAGTGCGGGAAATTCCACCTTGCCGCACTGGCAGGGCGACCGGGAGCATTCAACCAGGTAAGGTTGGGCGGGCTCGGTGCTCAAGAGCTCCAGTGTGCCTGCACGGTCCGGTCTATCCAGTACCACCTCCACGCATCAGCCCTCCGGTGGCAGCTCCCCGCACTCGCCCTGAGGTAAATGTCCTCAGCCCAGTACCACCAGTGCCGGCACCACGCACCAGGCCTACAGTGCGCCTCGCCTGTCCAGCGCTGCCAGAACCTTCCTCCTCTCCAGCGCAGCCGGAGTCTCCCGCCTGTTTGGCGCTGCCAGAGCTTCCGCCCCTCAGTCCAGAGGTGCCAGAGCTCCTCTGTCCAGTGCTGCCAGAGCCTTCCTCCTCTCCAGCGTTGCCTGAGCTGTCCGTCTGTCCAGAGCTGCTAGAGTCTCCCGTCTGTCCAGAGCTGCTAGAGTCAACCCGTCTGTCCAGAGCCGCTAAAGTCTCCCGTCTGTCCAGAGCCGCTAGAGTCTCCTGTCTGTCATGAGCCGCCAGAGTCTCCCTTCTGTCCAGAGGCGCCAGAGTCTCCCGTCTGTCGTGAGCCGCCAGAGTCTCCCGTCTGTCGTGAGCCGCCAGAGTCTCCCGTCTGTCATGAGCCGCCAGAGCCGCCAGTCAGCATGGAGCCGCCAGAGCCGCCAGTCAGCATGGAGCCGCAAGAGCCGCCAGTCAGCCAGGATCTTCCAGAGCCGCTAGTCAGCCAGGATATTCCAGAGCCGCCAGTCAGCCAGGATCTTCCAGAGCCGCCAGTCAGCCAGGATCTGCCAGAGCCGCCAGTCAGCTAGGATCCTCCAGAGCCGCCAGTCAGCCAGTATCTTCCAGAGCCGCCAGTCAGCCAGGATCTGCCAGAGCCGCCAGTCAGCCAGGATCTGCCAGAGCCGCCAGTCAGCCAGGATCTTCCAGAGCCGCCAGTCAGCCAGGATCTTCCAGAGCCGCCAGTCAGCCAGGATCTTCCAGAGCCGCCAGTCAGCCAGGATCCTCCAGAGCCGCCAGTCAGCCAGTATCCTCCAGAGCCGCCAGTCAGCCAGTATCTTCCAGAGCCGCCAGTCAGCCAGGATCTGCCAGAGCCGCCAGTCAGCCAGGATCTGCCAGAGCCGCCAGTCAGCCAGGATCTTCCAGAGCCGCCAGTCAGCCAGTATCCTCCAGAGCCGCCAGTCAGCCAGTATCTTCCAGAGCCGCCAGTCAGCCAGGATCTGCCAGAGCCGCCAGTCAGCCAGGATCTGCCAGAGCCGCCAGTCAGCCAGGATCTTCCAGAGCCGCCAGTCAGCCAGGATCTTCCAGAGCCGCCAGTCAACCAGGATCTTCCAGAGCCGCCAGTCAGCCAGGATCCTCCAGAGCCGCCAGTCAGCCAGAATCTTCCACAGCTGCCAGTCAGCCAGGATCTTCCAGAGCCGCCAGTCAGCCAGGATCTGCCAGAGCCGCCAGTCAGCCAGGATCTGCCAGAGCCTCCAGTCAGCCAGGATCCGCCAGAACCGCCATTCAGCCAGGATCTGCCAGAGCCGCCAGTCAGCCAGGATCTTCCAGAGCCGCCAGTCAGCCAGGATCTTCCAGAGCCGCCAGTCAGCCAGGATCTTCCAGAGCCGCCAGTCAGCCAGGATCTTCCAGAGCCGCCAGTCAGCCAGGATCTGCAAGAGCCGCCAGTCAGCCAGGATCTGCCAGAGCCGCCAGTCAGCCAGGATCCTCCAGAGCCGCCAGTCCGCCAGGATCCTCCAGAGCCGCCAGTCAGCCAGGATCCTCCAGAGCCGCCAGTCAGCCAGGATCTTCCACAGCTGCCAGTCAGCCAGGATCTGCCAGAGCCGCCAGTCAGCCAGGATCTGCCAGAGCCGCCAGTCAGCCAGGATCTGCCAGAGCCTCCAGTCAGCCAGGATCCGCCAGAACAGCCATTCAGCCAGAAGCTGCCAGAGCCGTCAACCAGCCTGAGCTACCCTTCAGTCCTGAGCTACCTCAGTCCCGAGCTGCCCCTCAGTCCAGTGGGGCCCTCTGTTAGGGTTCTTAGGCCAAGGTCGGTGGCGAGGGTCGTGTTTTCATTATTATTTTGGTTAGGCCAGGGTGTGAAATGGATAATTTATTGAGTTTTGTCTTGTCTAGGGGTTTATTAGATTTATGGGGTTGTGTTCAGTGTAGTTGTCTAGGTAAGTCTATGGTTGCCTGGAGTGGTTCTCAATCAGAGGCAGTTGTTTATCGTTGTCTCTGATTGGGAACCATATTTAGGCGGCCATATTCTTTGGGTATTTTGGTGGGTGATTGTTCCTGTCTCTGTGTTTTGCACCAGTTAGGAGTGTTTCGGTTTTTCCACGTTTTCTTATTTTGTATAGTGTTCACGTTTTCATCTTTTATTAAAGATGTTTATAAATAACCACGCTGCATGTTGGTCCTCCTCTCCTTCCCAGGAAGAAAACCGTTACAAGTGGTTGTGAAACAGTGGCTAAAACCACTGGCATTTAGACAACTTAGCCGCAACCTTGTCCACCAACCTCCTGATTTCTATCCTGAAACTATCCTAAGGTCCCCAGGAACATCCCAAATAACTTCATCCCTACTCTGACACACTGTAACCCCCCCCCCCCTCCAGGAAGGCTAGGATATCCTGCTCTGACCCAGTGTAACTCCCCAGGAAGACTAGGAGATCCTGCTCTGACCCAGTGTAACTCCCCAGGAAGACTAGGAGATCCAGCTCTGACCCACTGTAACCCCCCCCCAGGTAGACTAGGAGATCCTGCTCTGACCCACTGTAACCCCCACAGGTAGACTAGGAGATCCTGCTCTGACCCACTGTAACCCCCCCAGGAAGACTAGGAGATCCTGCTCTGACCCACTGTAACCCCCCCAGGAAGACTAGAAGATCCAGCTCTGACCCACTGTAACCCCCCCAGGTAGACTAGGAGATCCTGCTCTGACCCACTGTAACCCCCCCCAGGTAGACTAGGAGATCCTGCTCTGACCCACTGTAACCCCCCCAGATAGACTAGGAGATCCTGCTTTGACCCACTGTAACCCCCCCAGGTAGACTAGGAGATCCTGCTCTGACCCACTGTAACCCCCCCAGGTAGACTAGGAGATCCTGCTCTGACCCACTGTAACCCCCCCAGGTAGACTAGGAGATCCTGCTCTGACCCACTGTAACCCCCCCAGGTAGACTAGGAGATCCTGCTCTGACCCACTGTAACCCCCCCAGGTAGACTAGGAGATCCTGCTCTGACCCATTTCCCCACAATCAGACTCTCACTCTTCGCCCAGTTCACCATAGCTGATGCTGCCCCCTCAAACAACTCCAAAGCCCTGCTATATCTCCCTCCCCTGTCATAAACACTGTTACATCATCGGCATAAGCCGAAAATTAAATTGTCTGTACATGTCTGGGAATAACCTTCAGATAGCTGTATCATGGTATATATGTAGGCTAACACCCTAAGTCCTTCTCCCCAGTGCTACAACCTGGCTGTAAAACCCTCAACAGCTGTCTTCAGCACAATGGAGAACAGAAGTCACAACTTATTTTAACCTGGGAAACAGAACAGAATGGATGGAAACAGAACAGAATGGATGGAAACAGGACAGAACAGAATGGATGGAAACAGGACAGAATGGATGGAAACAGGACAGAATGGAAACAAAACAGAATGGATGGAAACAGGACAGAACAGAATGGATGGAAACAGGACAGAATGGCAAGAAACAGAACAGAACGGATGGAAACAGGACAGAACAGAATGGATGGAAACAGGACAGAATGGATGGAATCAGGACAGAATGGAAAGAAACAGAACAGAATGAATGGATGGAAACAGGACAGAATGGGTGGAAACAGGACAGAATGGATGGAAACAGGACAGAATGGCTGGAAACAGGACAGAATGGATGGAAACAGGACAGAACAGAATGGATGGAAACAGGACAGAACAGAATGGATGGAAACAGAAAAGATTGGAAAGAAACAGGACAGAATGGATGGAAACAGAAAAGATTGGAAAGAAACAGGACAGAACATAATGGATGGAAACAAGACAGAATGGATGGAAACAGAACAGAATGGATGGAAACAGGACAGAATGGCATGAACAGGACAGAATGGATGGAAACAGGACAAAATGGCATGAACAAAACAGAATGGATGGAAACAGAACAGAATGGAAGGAAACAGGACAGAATGGATGGAAACAGAACAGAATGGATGGAGACAGAGAGAATGGAAAGAAACAGGGCAGAATGGAAAGAAACAGGACAGAATGGAAAGAAACAGGACAGAATGGCATGAACAGAACAGAATGTATGGAAACAGGGGGGAATGGAAAGAAACAGGACAGAATGGAAAGAAACAGGACAGAATGGCTTGAACAGATCAGAGTGGATGGAAACAGAACAGAGTGGAAGGAAACAGGACAGAGTGGATGGAAACAGAGTGAATGGAAAGAAACAGGACAGAATGGAAAGAAACAGGACAGAATGGATGGAAACAGGACATAATGGATGGAAACAGAACAGAATGGCTGGAAACAGAGCAGAATGGAAAGAAACAGGACAGAATGGAAAGAATCAGGACAGAATGGCATGAACAAAACAGAATGGCAAGAAACAGGACAGAATGGAAGAAACAGGACAGAATGGAAGTAAACAGGACAGAATGGAATGAACAGAACAGAATGGAAAGAAACAGGACAGAATGGAAAGAAACAGGACAGAATGGCATGAACAGAACAGAATGGAAAGAAACAGGACAGAATGGTTGGAAACAGGGGAGAATGGATGGAAACAGAACAGAATGGATGGAAACAGAGAGAATGGAAAGAAACAGGACAGAATGGATGGAAACAGAACAGAATGGCTGGAAACAGGGAAGAATGGAAAGAAACAGGACAGCATGGAAAGAAACAGGACATAATGGCATGAACAGAACAGAATGGAAAGAAACAGGACAGAATGGCATGAACAGAACAGAATGGAAGGAAACAGGACAGAATGGCATGAACAGAACAGAATGGAAAGAAATAGGACAGAATGGCAAGAAACAGGACAGAATGGCATGAACAGAACAGAATGGAAGGAAACAGGACAGAATGGCATGAACAGAACAGAATGGAAAGAAACAGGACAGAATGGCATGAACAGAACAGAATGGAAAGAAATAGGACAGAATGGTAAGAAACAGGACAGAATGGCATGAACAGAACATAATGGAAAGAAACAGGACAGAATGGCATGAACAGAACAGAATGGAAGGAAACAGGACAGAATGGATGGAAACAGAACAGAATGGAAAGAAACAGAACAGAATGGAAAGAAACAGAACAGAATGGATGGAAACAGGACAGAATGGATGGAAACAGGACAGAACAGAATGGCATGAACAGAACAGGGAGGAGAATGGATTGAACAGAAGAGGGCCGATAATGGATGGCTCCATTCTGAAGCTGTCTATTAGTTTCCATTAGGTAGCCCTGAGCAGCAGGTTAGATTTATAGGCCACATTTGGTTTAAATTCAGCCCTGTAGGCACGCACACACACACACACACACTCGCATGTACGCACACACACCAGGGCCTGGTGCTCTAAGGGACAGACAATGATGAGCTCTCATCCATCTCAACTCAGTGTTTCCATTTTCTGAAATTTTCTCTCAGAACAGAGCAGAGGAACCTGTCAGTAGCAGCAATGTCACCGTCAAGACACCCCAGACACCCCGCGTCCCAGATGGGACTAGACAGTTATAGACAGAGAGAGAGAGAGAGAGAGAGAGAGAGACAGAGAGAGAGAGACAGAGAGAGAGTGTCCCAGGTGGGACTAGACAGTTATAGACAGAGAGAGAGAGAGAGAGAGAGAGAGAGAGAGAGAGAGAGAGAGAGAGAGAGAGAGAGAGAGAGAGAGAGAGAGAGAGAGAGAGAGGCATCCCAGGTGTCCTTTATTAGCTACAGACAGTAGAGCGATCTAGATGGTCTCACAGGGCTTGTCTTGACTGGGTTCTAGACATGGATCACTGTTGACAGCGCAGCTCTGTCTTTCTTTCCTTTGGAGAGAAAAATAAACAAAACATGTTGGTGTGTTTGTTTGTCTGAGGAGAAGACCGCTTCATAGTGAGTGTTCCATCACAGTAAAAGGCTGCATCCCAAATGGCACATTATTCTCAACGTAGTGCACTGCTTTAGATCAGATACCAAATGGCACACTATCCTCAACGTAGTGTACTGCTTTAGGCCAGAGGCCAAATGGCACATTATTCTCAACGTAGTGCACTGCTTTAGATCAGATACCAAATGGCACACTATCCTCAACGTAGTGCACTGCTTTAGGCCAGAGCCCAAATGGCACATTATTCTCAACGTAGTGCACTGCTTTAGGCCAAAGGCCAAATGGCACACTATCCTCAACGTAGTGCACTGCTTTAGGCCAGAGGCAAAATGGCACACTATCCTCAACGTAGTGCACTGCTTTAGGCCAGAGGCCAAATGGCACTCTATTCTCAACGTAGTGCACTGCTTTTGACCAGAGGCCTATGAGTATAGTGTTCCGTTTGGAGTAAAGGCTGAGAGAGAGACGTACCATTCCAGAGCTACATTACATGACCAGAAGTATGTGGACACCTGCTCATCCAACATCTCATTCCAAGCTTTGTCATTGCACATGGTGATCTTAGGCTTGTGTGCGGTTGCTCAGCCATGGAAACCCATTTCATGAAGCTCCTGACGAACAGTTCTTGTGCTGACGTTGCTTCCAGAGGCAGTTTGGAACTCGGTAGTGACGATTTTTACTCGCTATGCGCTTCAACACTTGACGATAACTTTCGGTGAGCTTGTGTGGCCTACCACTTCACGGCTGAGCCGTTGTTGCTCCTAAAAGTTTCCACTTCACAATAACAGCACTTACAGTTGAGCTCTAGCAGAGCAGAAATTTGATGAACTGACTTGTTGGAAATGACGGTGCCACGTTGAAAGTGACTGAGCTCTTCAGAAAGGCCTTTCTACTGCCAATGTTTGTCTATGGAGATTGCATGGCTGTGTGCTCGATTTTATACACCTGTCAGCAACGGGTGTGGCTGAAATTGCCGAATCCACTAATTTAAAGGTCCACATACTTTTGTTTATACAGTGTATATATATCTGTCCTGTTTCCTTCTCTATAGATGTACCATACCAGAGTTATAGATCTGTTCTACTTCCTTCTCTATATATGTACCATACCAGAGATATAGATCTGTTCTACTTCCTTCTCTATAGATGTACCATACCAGAGTTATAGATCTGTTCTACTTCCTTCTCTATAGATGTACCATACCAAAGATATAGATCTGTTCTACTTCCTTCTCTATAGATGTACCATACCAGAGTTATAGATCTGTTCTACTTCCTTCTCTATAGATGTACCATACCAGAGATATAGATCTGTTCTACTTCCTTCTCTATAGATGTACCATACCAGAGATATAGATCTGTTCTACTTCCTTCTCTATAGATGTACCATACCAGAGATATAGATCTGTTCTACTTCCTTCTCTATAGATGTACCATACCAGAGTTATAGATCTGTTCTACTTCCTTCTCTATAGATGTACCATACCAGAGATATAGATCTGTTCTACTTCCTTCTCTATAGATGTACCATACCAGAGATATAGATCTGTTCTACTTCCTTCTCTATAGATGTACCATACCAGAGATATAGATCTGTTCTACTTCCTTCTCTAACTATTCCAGAGGAATGAGAAACAAAAATGTAAGTTAAAATAATATTCATTGCAATTCAATTCAGTATTCCACGGAAGGAAGATTGTGAATCGTTCCGTTGTGACATCACACAAGACGGAGTGTTTCTCAATGACCGTACACATAAGGACGTGTTATATGTTCAATGACCGTTTATACATACTGATGATGCCAGAGAAGCAACAGTCTAGATAAGTAATGACTTTCTTTCCCCTTCCTCAACAGTGATCCATGTCTAGAACCCAGTCAAGACAAGCCCTGTGAGACCATCTAGATCTCTCTACTGTCTGTCTGCAGCTAATAAAGGACACCTGGGATGTCTCTCTCTCTCTCTCTCTCTCTCTCTGTCTCTCTCTCTCTCTCTCTCTCTCTCTCTCTCTCTCTCTCTCTCTCTCTCTCTCTCTCTCTCTCTCTCTCTCTCTCTCTCTCCCTCTCTCATTTATATATGCGGAGCTTATTGGTCAACACTTGTTCCATTTTTTACACACCTACGTTGTCTTTCAGATACAGATGTTTAATTTTCTTGATCAGTTTTCTGAACAGCAAAGGTGTGATCGCCGTCATTATGGGACGCCAGGACTATCCAGCACTTCCAAATGATTCATAGTAAATCAACATGCTGAAACAGGTGTGGAGGATTCTTACCTCTCCTTACTTGGCTGGGTAAAAAAATGTCATTAGCCTATTTAGAAAGAGTCTGTCTACTTCCCAAATGGCGCCCTATTCAGTGCTCACCCATAGGGCTATGGTCAAAAAAGTAGTGCGTTAAATAAGGAATATGGTGCCATTTGGGATACAACCTTGGACTGTCTCTCTGTATGAGTTATAATGGAGGGCTTGGGAGGCCCAAGTCCATTCTTTAGCCATGATGACATCTTTAGCTTCTCTCCGTTTCCTCCTTTCTATAGCGTAACATTCATACGGAATAATAAACGATGATTATGATTTATCAGCTCTCTGATCGATCGGCAGGTAAAACCCTGTGTTTAGCTAATCAATACCAATACGATCCATCAGCTGTAGAATGAATTTCCCTGTCAGGCTTTCCTCTGTCCATTTATTAAACAACATCCTGGTTTAGTTACAAATGAACCCTAGGGAATAGGGTGCCACTTGGGACGCACTAATATTTTGTCTGTATTCACTACATTGGTCCTGAATTAATGTTTTCTTTTCGATAATATAGTACTTCTGTCCTCCCACTAGGGGGAGCAACCGGTCGACCAAATGTAATGTGATGTATTTTACCTTCATAAGAACAACTTCTTAGTTTCAATGACGGTCTGCCGGGGAACAGTGGGTTAACTGCCTGTTCATGGGCAGAACGACAGATTTGTACCTTGTCAGCTTGGGGATTTGAACTTGAAACCTATCGGTTTCCGACACTCTAACCACTAGGCTACCCTGCCACCCCTCCACTCTAACCACTAGGCTACCCTGCCGCTCCTCCACTATAACCACTAGGCTACCCTGCCGCTCCTCCACTCTAACCACTAGGCTACCCTGCCGCCCCTTCACTCTAACCACTCGGCTACCCTGCCGCCCCATTTGATGTGATGTGATGTGATGAAATGTAACTGTAATGTAATGAATTGTCTGCTACTTTGTTTGTTGGTAATTTTTGAGCCCAGACCAACCCAGCCTAGACCAGCCCAACCCAGACCAGCCCAGACCAACACAGACCAGACCAGCCTAGACCCTACCAGACCAGACCAGCCCAGCCCAGACCAGTCCAGCCCAGACCATACCAGACCCTACCAGACCAGCCCAGCCCATACCAGCCCCTACCAGGCCAGCCCAGGCCAGGCAAGACCAGCCCAGCCCCTACCAGACCAGACCAGCCCAGACCAACTCAGACCAACCCAGACCAGCCCAACCCAGACCAGCCTAGACCCTACCAGACCAGACCAGCCCAGCCCAGACCAGTCCAGCCCAGACCATACCAGACCCTACCAGACCAGACCAGCCCAGCCCAGACCATACCAGCCCCTACCAGACCAGACCAGCCCAGCCCATACCAGCCCCTACCAGACCATTTCCTGTGAAACTGGAGGGCGCGCAATTCAAATAAATAATCATTAAAATTATGGATATTAAACATTTAGGTATATAAATGTCTTACATCGGTTGAAAGCTTAAATTCTTGTTAATCTAACTGCACTGTCCGATGTACAGTAGCCATTACAGCGAAAACATGCCATGTGATTGTTTGAGGATGGCACCCTACATCAAAATAATTTTCCACCAGCACAGGTTTCATAAATTCACAAATAGCGATTAAATATTCATACTTTTTGAAAATCTTCCTCTGATTTGTCATCCAAAGGGTCCCAAGCTACAACATGTAGTGTCGTTTGTTAGATAAAATTCTTCTTTATATCCCAAAAAGTTGGTTTAATTTGCGCCATCGATTTGAGTAATCCACTCGTTCAACATGCAGAGAAAGGAATCCGAAAATCAAAACTTTGTTTCAACAAGTCAAAATAAGTGTATATTTACTCCTCAGATACACTACAATGTAATCAAACTATAATATTTCTTACAGAAAGAAGTATGTTCAATAGGAAACCGATTTTAGCAGGTGTGTCCTGTCTTCACGGCGCGCTCAATCACGAATTTCCAAGACTGTGTCCTTCGACTAAAACTGTTATTTCTTATTTGTTTTTGAAGTTACAAGCCTGAAACCTTGAACATAGACTGCTGACACCCTGTGGAAGCCATAGGAATTACATCCATGGAGCAAATTTTCAGTATGACCTTACTATACTTGCCATTGTAAGAGGATGTTCTTTCAAAAATAAAAAATCCAGTTGATTTTTCTTTGTATTTTCTCCTACCGTATCTATTGTGTTAAATTATCCTACATGTTATATTCTCCTACACTCCTAAGTGTTTTCTTTCCAATGGTACCAATTATATGTATATCCTGGCTTCAGGACCTGTGCAACAGGCAGTTTACTTTGGGCATGTCATTCAGGAGGAAATTGAGAAAAAAAAGGGGCCTAGCCCTAAGTTAATTACAAAAGAGAAAATAAATAAACATAAATATGGGTTGTATTTACAATGGTGTTTGTTCTTCACTGGTTGCCATTTTCTTGTGGCAACAGGTCACAAACCTTGCTGCTGTGATGGCACACTGTGGTATTTCACCCAGTAGATATGGGAGTTCATCAAAATCTGGTTTGTTTTCAAATTCTTTGTGGATCTGTGTAATCTGAGGGAAATATGTGTCTCTAATATGGTCATACATTTGGCAGGAGGTTATGAAATGCAGCTCAGTTTCTACCTCATTTTGTGGGCAGTGTGCACATAGCCTGTCTTCTCTTGAGAGCCATGTCTGCCTACGGCAGCCTTTCTCAATAGCAAGGCTATGCTCACTGTAGTCTGTACATAGTTAAAGCTTTCCTTAAGTTTTGATCAGTCACAGTGGTCAGGTATTCTGCCAGTGTGTACTCTCTGTTTAGAGCCAAATAGCATTCTAGTTTGCTCTGTTTTTTTGTTAATTCTTTCCAATGTGTTAAGTAATTATCTTTTTGTTTTCTCATGATTTTGTTGTGTTGTTGTCCTGGGGCTCTGTGGGGTCTGTTTGTGTTTGTGAACAGAGCCCCAGGACCAGCTTGCTAAGGGGACTCTTCTCCAGGTTCATCTCTCTGTAGGTGATGGCTTTGCTGTGGAAGGTTTGGAAATGGCTTCCTTTTAGGTTATTGTAGAATTTATCTTCTCTTTTCTGGATTTTGATAGTTAATGTTGTACACAGAAGATATTTTTGCAGAATTATGCATGCGAAGTCCTGCATGCAGAGTCTGAATTTGGTGTTTATCCCATTTTGTGAAATCTTGGTTGGTGAGCAGACCCCAGACCTCACAACCATAAAGGGCAATGGGTTCTATAACTGATTCAAGTAATTTAGCCAGATCCTAATTGGTATGTCGAATTTAATGTTCCTTTTGATGGCATAGAAGACCCTTCTTGGCTTGTCTCTCAGCTCGTTCACAGCGTTGTGGGAGGTACCTGTGGCGAGGTTTAGTTTTTTTCTAGGGAAGGTATTCCAAATCTGATTCACATTTTCTTCACATTTTCAAACAGTCCATTTATCCAACTGGGCTTTTGGGTGAGGGTTTTTCTTTCTGGGTGAGGGTTTTTTTTTTCTCAAAGAGAGCCTCATCGAAATTGCAACAAGCTGTTCTGTGAAAATGTAATTCAATCAGAAGCCACTGCCAGATTTCTGGATAGGGCTCCGCTCAGAGTATCCTGCCTTGGAAAATCGCGGTGTTAAGACACTGATGCCACGTACCTATGTGAGAGTGGATTCTCGGCCCTCACTAGCATGAACATTAAATACAGGCACAGACTGTGTGTGGAACATGATTTAAGACTGAGACTCTCTCCAATACAACCCAACATTGCAGAGTTATGTGCATCCTTTCAAACACACCCTTCTCATTAATCTGTGATGTGCTATTCACAATTTCCGATGAACAAATAAGGCTTAATATGTAAGACGGTTCAATAAAGAGCAAAATGATTAATTATTATTATATTACTATTTGTACCCTATAAGAGCTCTATGTCACTTCCCATGAGCCGGGTTGTGACAAAAACTCACACTCATTCTGATGTTTAATAAATGTAACATATAGTGTGTGTGTGTGTGTGTGTGTGTGTGCGTGTGCGTGTGCGTGTGCGTGTGCGCGCGTGCGTGCGTGCGTGGCAGGCTTACAATGATGCCAAAAAAACAACTTTTGAGAGTGCGCTGACCCTGGTGCTAGAGGGGGTACAACTGGAGGTTGGATGTTTGAAGGGGTACGGGACTATACAAAGTTTGGGAACCACTGCTCTAGGGCAACGGTGTCTAGATGGAATTTGTAATTGTGGTCCTGGCAGCTGTACCTTTTTTGGAACAAAATGATTTTAGTTTTACTGAGATTGACTGTCAGGGCCCAGGTCTGACATTGGAAAGGGGCTCTGTGGTCAGCATGATGTGACCTTGGATAGGGGCTTTAGAGACCCTCTTCCCTGTGGGCCCTGCACCCTCTTCCCTATGGGCCCTGCACCCTCTTCCCTATGGGCCCTGCACCCTCTTCCCTATGGGCCCTCCACCCTCTTCCCTATGGGCCCTGCACCCTCTTCCCTGTGGGCCCTGCACCCTCTTCCCTATGGGCCCTGCACCCTCTTCCCTGTGGGCCCTGCACCCTCTTCCCTATGGGCCCTGCACCCTCTTCCCTATGGGCCCTGCACTATAAAGGGACTAGGGTGCTATTTCAGAAGCAGCCAGAGATTAGGGCTCACAGAGAAATGTCTGATTGATACATTGGTTCATCGTTTCCTTCACAGTCAGCGCTGGTGAACAACGGCTTGATGACTCACCACTCAGATCACAAATGAGGAAGGGAGAGAGAGGAGTCAGATAAATCAAGATGTCGGGGGAAACAGAGGGAGAGAAAGATGAGATGAAGAGAAACAGAGGGAGAAAGAAAACGCTCAAGTCCCCGTCACAGGCCATCGAAGGGAATGTCATCTTACTCATTCTGCCTCCTCTCTCCCTCTCTCTCTCTCTCTCTCTCCCTCTCACTCTCCTCCCTCTCCTCTCTCCTCTCTCCTTCTCTCTCTCTCTCCCTCCCTCTCCTTCTCTCTCTCCCTCTCCCTCTCCTCTCTCTCCTCTCCCTCTCTCTCCCTCTCCCTCTCTCTCCCTCTCCTTCTCTCTCCCTCTCCTCTCTCCTTCTCTCTCTCTCTCCCTCCCTCTCCTTCTCTCTCTCCCTCTCCTCTCTCTCCTCTCCCTCTTTCTCCCTCTCCCTCTCTCTCCCTCTCCTTCTCTCTCTCTCCCTCTCCTTCTCTCTCTCTCTCCCTCTCCTTCTCTCTCTCCCTCTCCCTCTCCTTCTCTCTCTCTCTCCCTCTCCTTCTCTCTCTCTCTCTCCCTCTCCTTCTCTCTCTCTCTCTCCCTCTCCCAGAGAGCTGGAATTACCCATCCTGTGCTCATACATCTTTTATTTTACAGACGACCAGCTTTCCCCTTTCAGACTGACACCCACCATTTATACTCATTTCACTCCTCCCTCGCTCCATCTCTCCATCTCTCCATCTCTCCCGTGGCCCGCCGTTGGCACTGCCAGAGTTTCTCAGTGAGGTGTATCCTCCACCGATGACCAATAGACCGATAGATAGGTACAGAGAGAGAAGGAGACAGAGAGAGAAGAAGGAGACAGAGAGAGAAGGAGGAGACAGAGAGAGAAGGAGGAGACAGAGACAGGGAAGAAGGAGACAGACACAGGGAAGGAGACAGAGACAGGGAAGAAGGAGACAGACAAAGGGAAGAAGGAGACAGACACAGGGAAGAAGGAGACAGACACAGGGAAGAAGGAGACAGACACAGGGAAGAAGTAGACAGAGACATGGAAGAAGGAGACAGAGACATGGAAGAAGGAGACAGAGACATGGAAGAAGGAGACAGACACAGGGAAGAAGGAGTGAGAGAAGCAAAGAGAGAGAAGCAAGAGAGAGCGAGAGAAACAGTGGGTGATATAGCTAGAGTGTTCATGCCCTCTCTAATTCTGCTCTACTCCCACTTTGGTGGAAATCCATCAGCGGCCTCCCATTGCCCGGTGACCAGAGAAATGTCATCACTGTGAGGGTCAGTCCATCCAGAGAAATGTCATCACTGTGAGGGTCAGTCCATCCAGAGAAATGTCATCGCTGTGAGGTTCAGTCCATCCAGAGAAATGTCATCGCTGTGAGGGTCAGTCCATCCAGAGAAATGTCATCGCTGTGAGGGTCAGTCCATCCAGAGAAATGTCATCACTGTGAGTGTCAGTCCATCCAGAGAAATGTCATCACTGTGAGGGTCAGTCCATCCAGAGAAATGTCATCACTGTGAGGGTCAGTCCATCCAGAGAAATGTCATCACTGTGAGGGTCAGTCCATCCAGAGAAATGTCATCGCTGTGAGTGTCAGTCCATCCAGAGAAATGTCATCGCTGTGAGGGTCAGTCCATCCAGAGAAATGTCATCACTGTGAGGGTCAGACCATCCAGAGAAATGTCATCGCTGTGAGTGTCAGTCCATCCAGAGAAATGTCATCGCTGTGAGGGTCAGTCCATCCAGAGAAATGTCATCGCTGTGAGGGTCAGTCCATCCAGAGAAATGTCATCGCTGTGAGGTTCAGTCCATCCAGAGAAATGTCATCGCTGTGAGGGTCAGTCCATCCAGAGAAATGTCATCGCTGTGAGGGTCAGTCCATCCAGAGAAATGTCATCACTGTGAGTGTCAGTCCATCCAGAGAAATGTCATCACTGTGAGGGTCAGTCCATCCAGAGAAATGTCATCACTGTGAGGGTCAGTCCATCCAGAGAAATGTCATCACTGTGAGGGTCAGTCCATCCAGAGAAATGTCATCGCTGTGAGTGTCAGTCCATCCAGAGAAATGTCATCGCTGTGAGGGTCAGTCCATCCAGAGAAATGTCATCACTGTGAGGGTCAGACCATCCAGAGAAATGTCATCGCTGTGAGTGTCAGTCCATCCAGAGAAATGTCATCGCTGTGAGGGTCAGTCCATCCAGAGAAATGTCATCGCTGTGAGGGTCAGTCCATCCTTAGAACACAGGTAGATCTTATTGAATCCTGATTGAACATTAGGCTGCTTTCCTTGGGTGTCGTACAACAGAAAGGGGAAGCTATGGAGAGGGAGGAGAGCTATCAGACCCACTCAAGAGCTAGGGAAGGATAGAACTATGTCCCTAAAGGCACCTTGTTCCCTATATAGTGCCGCATTTATTGACTAGGACTCATATCTCTGGTTAAGTAGTGCACTCTATAGGGAATATTGTATCGTTTGGGACGTAGCTTCTTTCTATAGACCCACAGAGAGACATCCTCTGCTCTGGTACTGTGATGTACTGTGGGATGTGTTAGATATGATGTGTTCAGATATTTCTCTGTATTCCACCTATACCATACGTACAGAGGGGTCGGAAATGATTATTATATATATTTTTTACATTTATTTCACCTTTATAGAAATATTTAACTTTCAAACATTAACAAGTCCAATACAGCAAATGAAAGATAAACATCTTGTTAACCTATCTCTTGTCAGATTTCAAAAATGCTTTACAGCGAAAGCACAACATATGATTATGTTAGGTCATAGCCAAGTCAAAAAAACACACAGGATTTTTCCAGACAAAGATAGGAGTCACAAAAAGCAGAAATATAGATCAAATTAATCACTAACCTTTGATGATCTTCATCAGATGATACTCATAGGACTTCATGTTACACAATACATGTATGTTTTGTTCGATAATGTCCATATTTATATCCAAAAATATCAGTTTACATTTCCGCCTTACGTGCAGTAATGTTTTGATTCCAAAACATCCGATGATTTTGCAGAAATACTCATAATAAACATTGATAAAAGATACAAGTGTTACTCACAGAATTAAAGATAAACGTATCCTCTATGCAACCGGTGTGTCAGATTTCAAAAAAACTTTACGGAAAAAGCATAATCTGAGAACGGCACTCAGAACCCTAAACAGCCAGAGGAATATCCGCCATTTTGGAATCAGCAAAGATAGAAACAACACCATAAATATTCACTTACCTTTGATGATCTTCATTAGAAGGCACTCCCAGGAATCCCAGTTCGACAATAAATTACTTATTGGTTCCATAAAGTTCTATCATTTATGTCCAAATAGCCACTTGTTGTTTGCGTATTCAGCCCAGTAATCCATCTTCATGAGGCGCCAGCACTTCATCCAGACAAAAACTCTAAAAGTTCCTTTAGAAGCATATCAAACAATGTATTGAATCAATCTTTAGGATGTTTTTAACATAAAACATCAATAATGTTCCAACCGGAGAATTCCTTTGTCTTCAGAAAAGCACTGGAACGAGAGGTAACTCTGTCGGGAGCGCACGTCATGAAACCAAGGCTCTCTGCCAGACCACTGACTCAAAGAGGTCTCATGAGCATGAGACCTGGTTGATGATAAATCCTCAAACCAGTTTCTAAAGACGGTTGACATCTAGTGGAAGCCCTAGGACGTGCAACCTCATCCATATCTCAATGTTTATTCGGTAGGCCAAGCTTTGAAAAACTACAAACATCAGATGTCCCACTTCCTGGTTTGATTTTTCTCAGGTTTTCGCCTGCCATGTGAGTTCTGTTATACTCACAGACATCATTGAAACAGTTTAAGAAACTTCAGAGTGTTTTCTATCCAATACTAATAATAATATACATATATTAGCATCTGGGACAGAGTAGGAGGCAGTTCACTCTGGACACGCTATTCATCCAAAAGTGAAAATGCTGCCCCCTATCCCAAAAAGGTTTTAACCAGGAAGGCTAGTTGGTTGAGAACAAGTTCTAATTTGCAACTGCGACCTGGCCAAGATAAAGCATAGCAATTCGACACATACAACAACACAGAGTTACACATGGAATAAACAAAACATACAGTCAATAATACAGTAGAAACAAGTCTATATACAATGTGAGCAAATGAGGTGAGATAAGGGAGGTAAAGGCAAAAAAAAGGCCATGGTGGGGAAGTAAATACAATATAGCAAGTAAAACACTGGTAGATTTGCAGTGGAAGAATGTGCAAAGTAGAGATAGAAATAATGGGGTGCAAAGGAGAAAAATAAATAAATAAATACAATAAAGGAAGAGGTAGTTGTTTGGGCTAAATTCTAGATGGGCTATGTACAGGTGCAGTAATCTGTGAGCTGCTCTGACAGCTGGTGCTTAAAGCTAGTGAAGGAGATAAGTGTTTCCAGCTTCAGAGATGTTTTCAGTTCGTTCCAGTCATTGGCAGCAGAGAACTGGAAGGAAAGACGACTAAAGGAGGAATTGGCTTTGGGGGTGACCGGTGAGATATACCTGTTGGAGCGCGTGCTACGGGTGGGCGCTGCTATGGTGACCAGTGAGCTGAGATAAGGCTGGGATTTACCTAGCAAAGACTTATAGATAACCTTTACTACATGTAATCGATAATATGTCAACTGAGAAAATGGCTGTTGCGCATGAAAAACTCTGCTCTCACCCAGCCATCCACTGACGCGATGGGTTCTTTCTCGCTCATTTGTCAGAATAAAAGCCTGAAACTATGTCTAAAGACTGTTCACAGCTTGAGGAAGCCATAGGAAAAGGAATCTGGTTGATATCCCTTTAAATGGAGGCAAGGCATCCAATGGAACAGAGAGCTTTCAGGAAAAACAGCACTTCCTTGTTGGATTTTCCTCAGGTTTTCACCTGCAATATCAGTTCTGTTATACTCAGAGACAATATTTTGACCGTTTTGGTAACTTTAGAGTGTTTTCTATCCTAATCTGATATATTCTAGTTTCTGGGCCTGAGAAATAGGCAGTTTCAAACGGGTACGTTTTTTTGCCAAAAACGAAAATACTGCCCCCTACACTCAAGAAGTTTTAACACAGTGTCCAAAGAAGGGCCAGATGTATACAGAATGGTGTCGTCTGCGTCGAGGTGTATCAGAGAATCACCAGCAGCAAGAGCGACATCATTGATGTATACAGAGAAGAGGGTCAGCCCAAGGTTGGAACCCTGTGGCACCCCCATAGAGACTGCCAGAGGTCCGGACAACAGGCCCTCCGATTTGACACACTGAACTCTGTCTGCAAAGTAGTTGGTGAACCAGGCAAGGCAGTCATTAGGGGGTACAGGTATACTTCTGGCCCTTCCTTGGACACTGTGCTATCTAACCTTCAAACGAGATTCAATGCCATACAACACTCCTTCCGTGGCCTCCAACTGCTCTTAAACACTAGTAAAACCAAATGCATGCTTTTCAACCGTTCGCTGCCCGCACCCGCACGCCCGACTAGCATCACCACCCTGGATGGTTCCGACCTAGAATATGTGGACATCTATAAGTACCTAGGTGTCTGGCTAGACTGTAAACTCTCCTTCCAGACTCATATCAAACATCTCCAATCTAAAATCAAATCTAGAGTCGGCTTTCTATTCCGCAGAAAAGCCTCCTTCACTCACGCCGCCAAACTTACCCTAGTAAAACTGACTATCCTACCAATCCTCGACTTCGACAATGTCATCTACAAAATAGCTTCCAATACTCTACTCAGCAAACTGGATGCAGTTTATCACATTGCCATCAGTTTTGTTACTAAAGCACCATATACTACCCACCACTGCGACCTGTATGCTCTGGTCGGCTGGTCCTCGCTACATATTCGTTGCCAGACCCACTGGCTCCAGGTCATCTACAAGTCCATGCTAGGTAAAGCTCCACCTTATCTCAGTTCACTGGTCACGATGGCAACACCCACCCGTAGCATGCGCTCCAGCAGGTATATCTCACTGATCATCCCAAAAGCCAACACCTCATTTGGCCGCCTTTCCTTCCAGTTCTCTGCTGCCTGTGACTGGAACGAATTGCAAAAATCGCTGAAGTTGGAGACTTTTATCTCCCTCACCAACTTTAAACATCTGCTATCTGAGCAGCTAACCGATCGCTGCAGCTGTACATAGTCTATCGGTAAATAGCCCACCCATTTTCACCTACCTCATCCCCATACTGTTTTTATTTATTTACTTTTCTGCTCTTTTGCACACCAGTATCTCTACCTGCACATGACCATCTGATCATTTATCACTCCAGTGTTAATCTGCTAAATTGTAATTATTCTCTCCCTCTCTCTCTAATTATTAACTCCTCATGCCTTTTGCACACAATGTACAGTGCCTTGCGAAAGTATTCGGCCCCCTTGAACTTTGCGACCTTTTGCCACATTTCAGGCTTCAAACATAAAGATATAAAACTGTATTTTTTTGTGAAGAATCAACAACAAGTGGGACACAATCATGAAGTGGAACGACATTTATTGGATATTTCAAACTTTTTTGACAAATCAAAAACTGAAAAATTGGCCGTGCAAAATTATTCAGCCCCTTTACTTTCAGTGCAGCAAACTCTCTCCAGAAGTTCAGTGAGGATCTCTGAATGATCCAATGTTGACCTAAATAACTAATGATGATAAATACAATCCACCTGTGTGTAATCAAGTCTCCGTATAAATGCACCTGCACTGTGATAGTCTCAGAGGTCCGTTAAAAGCGCAGAGAGCATCATGAAGAACAAGGAACACACCAGGCAGGTCCGAGATACTGTTGTGAAGAAGTTTAAAGCCGGATTTGGATACAAAAATAGTTCCCAAGCTTTAAACATCCCAAGGAGCACTGTGCAAGCGATAATATTGAAATGGAAGGAGTATCAGACCACTGCAAATCTACCAAGACCTGGCCGTCCCTCTAAACTTTCAGCTCATACAAGGAGAAGACTGATCAGAGATGCAGCCAAGAGGCCCATGATCACTCTGGATGAACTGCAGAGATCTACAGCTGAGGTGGGAGACTCTGTCCATAGGACAACAATCAGTCGTATATTGCACAAATCTGGCCTTTATGGAAGAGTGGCAAGAAGAAAGCCATTTCTTAAAGATATCCATAAAAAGTGTCGTTTAAAGTTTTGCCACAAGCCACCTGGGAGACACACCAAACATGTGGAAGAAGGTGCTCTGGTCAGATGAAACCAAAATTGAACTTTTTGGTAACAATGCAAAACGTTATGTTTGGCGTAAAAGCAACACAGCTCACACCATCCCCACTGTCAAACATGGTGGTGGCAGCATCATGGTTTGGGCGTGCTTTTCTTCAGCAGGGACAGGGAAGATGGTTAAAATTGATGGGAAGATGGATGGAGCCAAATACAGGACCATTCTGGAAGAAAACCTGATGGAGTCTGCAAAAGACCTGAGACTGGAACGGAGATTTGTCTTCCAACAAGACAATGATCCAAAACATAAAGCAAAATCTACAATGGAATGGTTCAATAATAAACATATCCAGGTGTTAGAATGGCCAAGTCAAAGTCCAGACCTGAATCCAATCGAGAATCTGTGGAAAGAACTGAAAACTGCTGTTCACAAATGCTCTCCATCCAGCCTCACTGAGCTCGAGCTGTTTTACAAGGAGGAATGGGAAAAAATGTCAGTCTCTCGATGTGCAAAACTGATAGAGACATACCCCAAGCGACTTACAGCTGTAATCGCAGCAAAAGGTGGCGCTACAAAGTATTAACTTAAGGGGGCTGAATAATTTTGCACGCCCAATTTTTCAGTTTTTGATTTGTTAAAAAAGTTTGAAATATCCAATAAATGTCGTTCCACTTCATGATTGTGTCCCACTTGTTGTTGATTCTTCACAAAAAATACAGTTTTATATCTTTATGTTTGAAGCCTGAAATGTGGCAAAAGGTCGCAAAGTTCAAGGGGGCCGAATACTTTCGCAAGGCAATGTATATAGACTCTTTTTTTCTTTTTCCTACTGTGTTATTGACTTGTTTATTGTTTACTCCATGTGCAACTCTGTGTTGTTGTCTGTTCACACTGCTATGCTTTATCTTGGCCAGGTCGCAGTTGTAAATGAGAACTTGTTCTCAACTAGCCTACCTGGTTAAATAAAGGTGAAATTAAAAATAAATAAAAACTCAGGGCAGCAATGTCAATGTTGTAGCGCCTTAGTTCTACAGAAATCAAAGCTGTTCTCCGTTGGGGTCTATCGCTATTATCGTCAGTGTCCAAAGAATTCTGATGCTCCATGTCGCCAGTTTCAGGGGAATTATTTTCTTTAGCATTTTTCAACGTCTGAGTTGAACTCCCGATAGGTTCAGGATGGAGTGAGTGGGCCATTTTTAGGCCATCTCTCCCTAGGCCTCTCCCCAGCTGGGGTGAGCAGTGTGGCTCCTAAATAGGGTAACAGTCACACAAGGGATCTGATTTAATAAGGGTTCCCGTTGCATTCACCCCCCCCCCCCCCCCCCCCCCCCCCCCCCCCCCTGTCACCACACACGCCAACGCAGCCAGGCTTTAGTCCGGTTTCCGGTTGATGGCTTCACCGACGGATTCCGGCGGCGCAAAGGAAGTTATTTAAAGACGGCGCTACTTCACTGTAGGAAGGTGCAATTCCATTGACAAGAGTCTTCCACAGCCGCAGGAGGCATCCAGAACTCTAGTCTGTCTGCGTCCGCCTACCGTGTGCCACCACAGAAAGCTGATTTTCTCTCAGGGTGTGCTCCCCTTTGTCATACCAGACTAACGCACAAGGCAGCGGGACAGTGGTTGATGGCTGCCAAGACGTGTCCACACAGAGGTGGGCCTGTACAGACTCATCCCTGTGGCCCACGACATCCCTCTGCCGGTTAGCCTGGAGATTCAAGATTAGTTAACGTGTGCCACCGCGAGGAGGCTTGGCAGGAGTTTTGGTCATGGAGAGGCTTTGTACCGGCAAGGGGAGACTTGTGCATGAAGCTGCTCCCCAATTCACCACAAGGCCTAGCCGGCGATAGCTTGGCATTACTGCACTAGACGCATCACATACACGCTGAGGTTGCCCGCCGACACACAACACACACACACAATGGCCCTCTCCTAGTGTCTAAGAGATGGATACAAGGCCAGAACAGTCTTCTAGCTCTGTGAGAGAGTATTGTGTTTTAGTTGAAACCAAGAGGAGGCTCTCTTTGTCTTACACAGTCAGTGTTGGTTTATTGATGAGCAGATGTTCTGGCACTCCTAATAACCTGGAAGATTTTTGGAGAGGAGAGGAGAGGAGAGGAGAAGAGAGGAGAGGAGAAGAGAAGAGAAGAGAAGAGAGGAGAGGAGAGGAGAGGAGAGGAGAGGAGAGGAGAGGAGAGGAGAGGAGAGGAGAGGAGAGGAGTTAATGAAAGGACGTAGGCCTGGGTCTTCTGAGGGAAAAACACAACTATATTTCCTGTTCAATTATCTATCTCTCGATCACACGCTCGGGCTCTCCACTTTTCTCTCCCTCCCTCTCGCACTCATTTTCTTGCCCCTCTTCACCTCTTTCTCTCTCTCGACCTCCCTCTGTCTATCCCTCTATCCACTTTTCTTTCTCGCTCTCTTGTCCCTCTTCATCCTTTCACCTCTCTCGGGCTCTCCACTTTTCTCTCTTTTTCACTCTCTCTCTTAATCTCAATCTCTCTCTCCACCCTTCCATCCCTCCACTTTTCTCTCTCTCTCTCTCTCTCCCTCTTCACATCCCACTCCATACCTCTCCATCTGCGTGTTTGTTCTCTCAGGCCTGTTGTCTGGGAGACCATTCCTTGTTTGGCCGGGTTGTCAAGGAAACATAAATGGAAAGATTCTGAGAATTGAAATTATATTTTTAGAAAATCAATCTGGAACCAAACCTACATACGAGGTATTGGCACACTTGTGAGTCTACAGTGGTGTACTTAATAAAGAATGGGGTACCTGTAGAGACCCAGCCTGAGTGATGTGTTGTTCCTCGTCAGGCAGATCTGGTATAAATAGACATTTGCTTTGGGAGAAGAATAGCTCATATAGCACGAGGCATTTTTCATTTTTCATTCCATGGAGAGAGTAGCAGCTGACCAAGGAGAGAATAGCAGCTGAATCAGGAGAGAGTAGCAGCTGACGAAGGAGAGAGTAGGAGCTGACTGGGAGAGAGTAGCAGCTGAATCAGGAGAGAGTAGCAGCTGACGAAGGAGAGAGTAGGAGCTGACTGGGAGAGAGTAGCAGCTGACGAAGGAGAGAGTAGCAGCTGACTGGGAGAGAGTAGCAGCTGAATCAGGAGAGAGTAGCAGCTGACGAAGGAGAGAGTAGCAGCTGACCCAGGAGAGAGTAGCAGCTGACGAAGGAAAGAGTAGGAGCTGACTGGGAGAGAGTAGCAGCTGACTGGGAGAGAGTAGCAGCTGACTGGGTTAGAGTAGCAGCTGATCCAGGAGAGAGTAGCAGCTGACGAAGGAGAGAGTAGCAGCTGACCCAGGAGAGAGTAGCAGCTGACAAAGGAGAGAGTAGGAGCTGACTGGGAGAGAGTAGCAGCTGACTGGGAGAAAGTAGCAGCTGACAAAGGAGAGAGTAGCAGCTGACTGGGAGAGAGTAGCAGCTGACTGGGAGAGAGTAGCAGCTGACTGGGAGATAGTAGGAGCTGACCAAGGAGAGAGTAGCAGCTGACCCAGGAGAGAGTAGCAGCTGACTGGGAGAGAGTAGCAGCTGACTGGTAGAGAGTAGCAGCTGACTGGTAGAGAGATGCAGCTGACTGGTAGAGAGTAGCAGCTGACTGGGAGAGAGTAGCAACTGACTGGGAGAGAATAACAGCGGACCCAGTAGGCAATAGCAACTGACTGGGAGCGAGTAGCAACTGACTGGGAGAGAATAGCAGCTGACCAAGGAGATAGTAGCAGCTGACCCAGGAGGGAATAGCAACTGACTGGGAGAGAGTAGCAGCTTACTGGGAGAGAGTAGCAGCTGACCCAGGAGAGAATAGCAGCTGAAACAGGAGAGAGTAGCAGCTGACTGGGAGAGAATAGCATCTGACCCAGGAGAGAGTAGCAGCTGACTGGGAGACAGTATCAGCTGACTGGGAGAGAGTAGCAGCTGACTGGGAGAGAATAGCAGCTGACCTAGGAGAGAATAGCAACCGACTGGGAGAGAGTAGCAGCTGACTGAGAGAGTGTAGCAGCTGACCCAGGAGAGAATAGGAAGTGAACCAGGAGAGAGTAGCAGCTGACTGGGAGAGAGTAGCAGCTGACCCAGGAGAGAGTAGCAGCTGACTCAGAGAGAAAAGCAGCTGACTGGGAGAGAATAGCAGCTGACTGCGAGAGAGTAGCAGCTGACCTGGAGAGAGTAGCAGCAGGACACTGAGGTAGCAGCTGACTGGGAGAGAGTAGCAGCTGGACACTGAGGTAGCAGTTGACTGGGAGAGAGTAGCAGATGAACACTGAGGTAGCAGTTGATTTGGAGAGAGTAGCAGCTGGACACTGAGGTAGCAGTTGACTGGGAGAGAGTAGCAGCTGGACACTGAGGTAGCAGTTGACTGGGAGAGAGTCGCAGCTGGACACTGAGGTAGCAGTTGACTTGTAGAGAGTAGCAGTTGGACACTGAGGTAGCAGTTGACTGGGAGAGAGTAGCAGCTGGACACTGAGGTAGCAGTTGAGTTGTAGAGAGTAGCAGCTGGACACTGAGGTAGCAGTTGACTGGGAGAGTAGCAGCTGGACACTGGGGTAGCAGTTGACTGGGAGAGAGTAGCAGCTGGACACTGAGGTAGCAGTTGACTGGGTGAGAGTAGCAGCTGGACACTGAGGTAGCAGTTGACTGGGAGAGAGTAGCAGCTGGACACTGAGGTAGCAGTTGACTGGGAGAGAGTAGCAGCTGGACACTGAGGTAGCAGTTGACTGGGAGAGAGTAGCAGCTGACTGGGAGACAGTAGCAGCTGGATACTGAGGTAGCAGCTGACTGGGAGAGAGTAGCAGCTGGACACTGAGGAAGATAGGTAACTGCTACTGTAGCGATCCGCACCCTGTTCATTGGTTAGTTCAGTGAGAAGTGATTAAAAAAACTAATGTTGTGACCTAAATCTATTTTTTAAATTCCTCTCTTCTTCCTACTGAGTCTCTTCTTTCCTTCCTCTCTTATTCTGTTCTTTCTCCTCTCTATTCCCTCACAGCCCCCTGGGATGCATCTGGCAGAGGTCTTCCACTCTCCTCCACTTCTTCCTCTTCTTTCTTCCTATCTTCCCACGAACTCCATATCTCCCAGCTCCATATGATGTGTGTGTGAAGTCATTGTATGGAGTCATTCAATACCCATCCTGCTGTCTCCCACACGGCCGTAAACCCAGCATACGCAGGCTACGTCCCAAAAGTCACCCTATTCCCAAAACAGTGCACAACCAAATATGGGCTCTGGTCAACAGGAGGGCACTGCGTAGGGATTCATTTGGGATGAAACCACTTTCCCGTTTTCTCTCCGACATTCACAAGTTCTTATTCTGGCTGAATCATTTAGGTTGTCAGCAGAGAATCGTCAGTAAGAGAACAGTTCCTCTCGTTTCTCTCCGAGGTACAAAAATGTTCGGCATTCACCCATGAAGATGTTTCACAGCTTGGCGTCCTCTTCCGCTGCTGCTGCACATCGGATGCGTCCCATATAGCACCTTATTTCCTGGTAAGTGTTTAGGGAGTGTGCAAAAAGTGTGCACTATATAGGACATAGAGTGCCAGTGGGACCACACCCTTAGACTATTGCATCAATGCTCCCTGACAGACAGGACAGGAGCCACTCACAACACATCACCTCAACCGATGATTATTGTTCTGACACACTTTTCAAAACCCCCTCTGTCATTCTCTGCCCATGTCTTCCTCCTGGGTTGAGGCAGTCCTCTGGGAACTTCGTGGTGTAGAGGTAACAGTGTGCAGGGGCAGTGAGGAAGGTGCTGAGGTGCCACACTATAGGGTTCTCTTTGAGATAAATGATCTAGAGAAAGCCTGGGTTGTGACAGGAAGGCATCTGGGGTCTGTGGGTAGTGGCAGAGAGAACAGGGGATGAGCTGCTGTGGGTAAGGTAGAGTAGTAGAGGTAGTGGTAGAGGTAGAGTAGTAGAGGTAGTGGTAGAGGTAGTGGTAGAGGTAGAGTAGTAGAGTAGTAGAGGTAGTGGTAGAGGTAGAGTAGTAGAGGTAGTGGTAGAGTAGTAGAGGTAGAGTAGTAGAGGTAGTGGTAGAGGTAGAGTAGTAGAGGTAGTGGTAGAGGTAGAGTAGTAGAGGTAGTGGTAGAGGTAGAGTAGTAGAGGTAGTGGTAGAGGTAGGGGTAGAGTAGTAGAGGTAGTGGTAGAGGTAGAGGTAGGGGTAGAGTAGTAGAGGTAGTGGTAGAGTAGTAGAGGTAGTGGTAGAGTAGTAGAGGTAGAGTAGTAGAGGTAGTGGTAGAGGTAGAGGTAGGGGTAGAGTAGTAGAGGTAGTGGTAGAGTAGTAGAGGTAGTGGTAGAGTAGTAGAGGTAGAGTAGTAGAGGTAGTGGTAGAGGTAGAGGTAGAGGTAGAGTAGTAGAAGTAGTGGTAGAGGTAGAGGTAGTGGTAGTGGTAGAGGTAGTGGTAGAGGTAGAGTAATAGAAGTAGTGGTAGAGGTAGAGGTAGAGGTAGTGGTACAGGTAGAGGTAGTGGTAGAGGTAGAGTAGTAGAAGTAGTGGTAGAGGTAGAGGTAGAGGTAGTGGTAGAGGTAGTGGTAGAGGTAGATGTAGTGGTAGAGGTAGAGTAGTAGAAGTAGTGGTAGAGGTAGAGGTAGAGGTAGTGGTAGAGGTAGAGTTAGAGGTAGTGGTAGAGGTAGAGGTAGAGGTAGTGGTAGAGGTAGAGTAGTAGAAGTAGTGGTAGAGGTAGAGGTAGAGGTAGTGGTAGTGGTAGAGGTAGTGGTAGAGGTAGAGTAGTAGAGGTAGAGTAGTAGAAGTAGTGGTAGAGGTAGAGTAGTAGAGGTAGTGGTAGAGGTAGAGGTAGAGGTAGTGGTAGAGGTAGAGTAGTAGAAGTAGTGGTAGAGGTAGAGGTAGAGGTAGTGGTAGTGGTAGAGGTAGAGGTAGAGTAGTAGAAGTAGTGGTAGAGGTAGAGGTAGAGGTAGAGGTAGTGGTACAGGTAGAGGTAGTGGTAGAGGTAGAGGTAGTGGTAGAGGTAGTAGTAGAGGTAGAGGTAGATGTAGTGGTAGAGGTAGAGTAGTAGAAGTAGTGGTAGAGGTAGAGGTAGAGGTAGTGGTAGAGGTAGAGGTAGAGGTAGTGGTAGAGGTAGAGGTAGAGGTAGTGGTAGTGGTAGTGGTAGAGTAGTAGAGGTAGAGTAGTAGAAGTAGTGGTAGAGGTAGAGTAGTAGAGGTAGTGGTAGAGGTAGAGGTAGTGGTAGTGGTAGAGGAAGAGGTAGTGGTAGAGGTAGAGGTAGAGTAGTAGAGGTAGTGGTAGAAGTAGAGGTAGTGGTAGTGGTAGAGGTAGAGTAGCAGAAGTAGTGGTAGAGGAAGAGGTAGTGGTAGAGGTAGAGGTAGTGGTAGAGGTAGAGTAGTAGAAGTAGTGGTAGAGGTAGAGGTAGTGGTAGAGGTAGTGGTAGAGGTAGTGGTAGAGATAGAGGTAGTGGTAGAGGAAGAGGTAGAGGTAGAGGTAGTGGTAGTGGTAGTGGTAGAGTAGTAGAGGTAGAGTAGTAGAAGTAGTGGTAGAGGTAGAGTAGTAGAGGTAGTGGTAGAGGTAGAGGTAGTGGTAGAGGTAGAGGAAGTGGTAGAGGTAGTGGTAGAGGAAGAGGTAGAGGTAGTGGTAGTGGTAGAGTAGTAGAGGTAGAGTAGTAGAAGTAGTGGTAGAGGTAGAGTAGTAGAGGTAGTGGTAGAGGTAGAGGTAGTGGTAGAGGTAGAGGAAGTGGTAGAGGTAGAGGTAGAGTAGTAGAGGTAGTGGTAGAAGTAGAGGTAGTGGTAGTGGTAGAGGTAGAGTAGCAGAAGTAGTGGTAGAGGTAGAGGAAGAGGTAGTGGTAGAGGAAGAGGTAGTGGTAGAGGAAGAGGAAGTGGTAGAGGTAGAGGTACAGTAGTAGAGGTAGTGGTAGAAGTAGAGGTAGTGGTAGTGGTAGAGGTAGAGTAGCAGAAGTAGTGGTAGAGGTAGAGGTAGAGGTAGTGGTAGTGGTAATGGTAGTGGTAGTGGTAGTGGAAGAGGTAGAGGTAGAGGTAGTGGTACAGGTAGAGGTAGAGGTAGAGGTCGAGTTAGTGGTATAGGTCGAGGTAGCGGTGGAGGTAATGGAAGAGGTAGTGGTAGTGGTAGTGGTATTGGAAGAGGTAGTGGAAGAGGTAGAGGCAGAGGTAGTGATAATGTAGAGGTATAGGTAAAGGTAGAGGTAGTGGTACAGGTAGAGGTAGTGGTAGTGGTAGTGGTAGAGGTAGTGGTAGAGGTAGTGGTAGTGGTAATGGTAGTGGTAGTGGTAGTGGAAGAGGTAGTGGTAGAGGTAGTAGTAGTGGTAGAGGTAGTGCTAGAGGTAGAGGTAGTGGTAGTGGTAATGGTAGTGGTAGTGGTAGTGGAAGAGGTAGAGGTAGAGGTAGTGGTAGAGGTAGTGGTAGTGGTAGGGGTAGTGGTAGTGGTAGAGGTAGAGGTCGAGTTAGTGGTATAGGTCGAGGTAGCGGTGGAGGTAATGGAAGAGGTAGTGGTAGTGGTAGTGGTATTGGAAGAGGTAGTGGAAGAGGTAGAGGCAGAGGTAGTGATAATGTAGAGGTATAGGTAAAGGTAGAGGTAGTGGTACAGGTAGAGGTAGTGGTAGTGGTAGAGGTAGTGGAAGAGGTAGAGGTAGTGGTAGTGGTCATGTTAGAGGTAGTGGTAGAGGTAGAGGTAGAGATAGAGGTAGAGGTAGAGGAGGTGGTATTGGTAGAGGTGGGGGAAGAGGTAGAGGTAGAGGTAAAGGTCGTGGTAGAGTTAGTGGTACAGGTAGAGGTAGTGGTAGTGGTAGTGGTAGAGGTAGTGGTAGAGGTAGAGTAGTAGAAGTAGTGGTAGAGGTAGAGGAAGAGGTAGTGGTAGAGGTAGTGGAAGAGATAGTGGTAGTGGTAGAGGTAGAGTAGTAGAGGTAGAGGTAGAGGTTGTGGTAGAGGTAGTGGTAGTGGTAGAGGTAGTGGAAGAGGTAGAGGTAGAGGTAGTGGTAGAGATAGTGGTAGTGGTAGAGGTAGTGGAGGTGGTAGTGGTAGTGGTAGAGGTAGTGGTAGTGGTAGAGGTCGTGGTAGAGGTAGTGGTAGTGGTAGAGGTGGTGGTAGAGGCAGAGGTAGAGGTAGATGTAGAGGTAGTGGTAGAGGTAGTGGTAGAGGTAGTGGAAGCGGTAGTGGAAGAGGTAGAGGTAGAGGTTGTGGTAGAGGTAGTGGTAGTGGTAGAGGTAGCTGTAGTGGAAGAGGTAGAGTTAGTGGTCGAGGTAGCGATGGAGATAGTGGAAGAGGTAGTGGAAGTGGTAGAGGTGGTGGTAGAGGTAGAGGTAGAGGTAGATGTAGAGGTAGTGGTAGAGGTAGTGGTAGAGGTAGTGGAAGCGGTAGTGGAAGAGGTAGAGGTAGTGGTAGAGGTAGAGGTAGTGGTAGAGGTAGAGGTAGAGGTAGAGGTAGTGGTAGAGGTAGAGGAGATAGGTAGAGGTAGAGGTAGTGGTGAAGGTAGAGGTCAAGTTAGTGGTAGAGGTAGTGGTAGTGGTAGAGGTAGAGGTCAAGTTAGTGGTAGTGGTAGAGGTAGAGGTAGAGGTCAAGTTAGCGGTAGTGGTAGAGGTAGTGGTAGAGGTAGAGGTGGAGGTAGAGGTAGAGGTAGAGGTAGTGGTAGAGGTAGAGGAGATAGGTAGAGGTAGAGATAGTGGTGAAGGTAGAGGTAGTGGTAGAGATAGAGGTAGTGGTAATGTTAGTGGTAGTGGTAGAGGTAGTGGTAGAGGTAGTGGTAGAGGTAGTGGTAATGTTAGTGGTAGTGGAAGAGGTTGAATAGTAGTAGTATTGGAAGAGATAGAGTAGTAGAAGTAGTTATAGAGGTTGAGTTAGTGGTAGGGGTAGAGGTAGAGGTAGTGGTAGAGGTAGAGTAGTAGAGGTAGTGGTAGAGGTAGAGGTAGGGGTATTGGTAGGGGTAGAGGTAGAGGTAGAGGTAGTGGTAGTTGTAGTGGCAGAGGTAGTGGTAGAGGTAGAGGTATAGGTAAAGGTAGAGGTAGTGGTAGGGGTAGAGGTAGTGGTAGAGGTAGTGGTAGGGGTAGTGGTAGGGGTAGTGGTAGTGGTAGAGGTATAGTAGTAGAAGTAGTGGTAGAGGTAGAGTCAGGGGTAGTGGTAGGGGTAGGGGTAGAGGTAGAGGTAGTGGTAGTTGTAGTGGCAGAGGTAGTGGTAGAGGTAGAGGTATAGGTAAAGGTAGAGGTAGTGGTACATTTAGAGGTAGTGGTAGTGGTAGTTGTAGAGGTAGAGGTAGTGGTAGAGGTAGTGGTAGAGGTAGTGGTAGAGGTAGAGGTAGTGGTAGAGGTAGAGGTAGAGGTAGAGGTAGAGATAGAGGTATAGGTAGAGGAGGTGGTATTGGTAGAGGTAGGGGAAGAGGTAGAGGTAGAGGTAAAGGTAGTGGTAGAGGTAGTGGTAGAGGTAGTGGTAGAGGTAGAGGTAGTGGTAGTGGTAATGGTAGTGGTAGTGGTAGTGGAAGAGGTAGAGGTAGAGGTAGTGGTACAGGTAGAGGTAGAGGTAGTGGTAGTGGTAGTGGTAGGGGTAGTGGTAGTGGTAGAGGTAGAGGTTGAGTTAGTGGTATAGGTCGAGGTAGCGGTGGAGGTAATGGAAGAGGTAGTGGTAGTGGTAGTGGTATTGGAAGAGGTAGTGGAAGAGGTAGAGGCAGAGGTAGTGATAAGGTAGAGGTATAGGTAAAGGTAGAGGTAGTGGTACAGGTAGAGGTACTGGTAGTGGTAGTGGTAGTGGTAGAGGTAGAGGTAGTGGTAGTGGTAGAGGTAGTGGAAGAGGTAGAGGTAGTGGTAGTGGTCGTGTTAGAGGTAGTGGTAGTGGTAGAGGTAGAGATAGAGGCAGAGGTAGAGGAGGTGGTATTGGTAGAGGTAGGGGAAGAGGTAGAGGTAGAGGTAAAGGTGGTGGTAGAGTTAGTGGTACAGGTAGAGGTAGTGGTAGTGGTAGTGGTAGAGGTATAGGTAAAGGTAGAGGTAGTGGTACAGGTAGAGGTAGTGGTAGTGGTAGTGGTAGAAGTAGAGGTAGTGGCAGTGGTAGAGGTAGTGGAAGAGGTAGAGGCAGAGGTAGTGGTATAGGTAGAGGTATAGGTAAAGGTAGAGGTAGTGGTACAGGTAGAGGTAGTGGTAGCTGTAGTGGTAGAGGTAGAGGTAGTGGTAGTGGTAGAGGTAGTGGAAGAAGTAAAGGTAGAGTTACTGGAAGAGGTAGAGGTAGTGGAGGTGGTAGTGGTAGTGGTAGAGGTAGTGATATTGGTAGAGGTAGAGGTTGAGTTAGTGGTATTGGTCGAGGTAGCGGTGGAGGTAGTGGAAGAGGTAGTGGTAGTGGTAGTGGTAGAGGTAGTGGTAGAGGTAGAGGTAGAGGTAGTGGTAGAGGTAGAGGTAGTGGTAGAGGTCGAGTTAGTGGTAGTGGTAGAGGTAGTAGAAGAGGTAGAGGTAGAGGTAGAGGTAGAGGGGATAGGTAGAGGTAGAGGTAGTTGTACAGGTAGAGGTAGTGGTAGTGGTAGTGGTAGTGGAAGAGGTAGAGGTAGAGGTAGAGGTAGACGTAGACGTAGTGGTAGTGGTAGAGGTAGTGGTAGTGTAAGAGGTAGAGGTAGAGGTAGTGGTAGAGGTATAGGTAGAGGTAGAGGTATTGGTACAGGTAGAGGTAGTGGAAGAGGTAGAGGTAGAGGTAAAGGTAGAGATAGAGGTAGTGGTACAGGTAGAGGTAGTGGTAGAGGTAGTGGTAGTGGTAGAGGTAGTGGTAGAGATAGAGGTAGTGGTAGAGGTAAAGGTAGTGGTAGAGGTAGTGGTATAGGTTGTGGTAGAGGTAGAGGTAGAGGTAGAGGTTGTTGTCGAGGTAGTGGTAGAGGTAGAGGTAGAGGTTGTGGTAGAGGTAGAGGTAGAGGTATAGGTTGTGGTAGAGGTAGAGGTAGAGGTAGAGGTTGTTGTCGAGGTAGAGGTAGAGGTAGAGGTTGTGGTAGAGGTAGAGGTTGTGGTAGAGGTAGAGGTAGAGGTAGAGGTTGTGGTAGAGGTTGTGGTAGAGGTAGAGGTAGAGGTAGAGGTTGTGGTAGAGGTAGAGGTAGAGGTTGTGGTAGAGGTAGAGGTAGAGGTTGTGGTAGAGGTAGATGTAGAGGTAGTGGTAGAGGTAGTGGTATAGAGGTAGAGGTAGAGGTAGTGGAACTGGAAGAGATAGAGGTAGTGAAGGTGGTAGTGGTAGTGGTAGTGGTAGAGGTAGTGGTCCAAGACCTGTGTTATTGAATAGGATGTATATTCCTAGACATGTGTTGGTGTATAGAATGTATAGTCCTAGAACTTTGTTGTTTTATAGTCCTAGACCTGTGTAGTTGTAAAGGATGTATAATCCTAGATCTGTGTTGTTGTATAGGATGTATAGTCCTATGCCTGTGTTGTTGTATAGTCCTAGACCTGTGTTGTAGTATAGTCCTAGACCTGTGTTGTTGTATAGGATGTATAGTCCTAGACCTGTGTTGTTGTATAGTCCTAGACCTGTGTTGTCGTATAGTCCTAGATCTGTGTTGTTGTATAGTCCTAGATCTGTGTTGTTTTATAGTCCTAGATCTGTGTTGTTGTTTAGCCCTAGATCTGTGTTGTTGTATAGTCCTAGATCTGTGTTGTTGTATAGTCCTAGACCTGTGTTGTTGTAACGGATGTATAGTCCTAGACCTGTGTTGTTGTATAGTCCTAGACCTGTGTTGTTGTATATTCCTAGATCTGTGTTGTTTTATAGGATGTATAGTCCTATGCCTGTGTTGTTGTATAGGATGTATAGTCCTATGCCTGTGTTGTTATATAGTCCTAGACCTGTGTTGTTGTAAAGGATGTATAGTCCTAGACCTGTGTTGTTGTTTAGGATGTTTAGTCCTAGACCTGTGTTGTTGTATAGTCCTAGACCTGTGTTGTTGTATAGTCCTAGATCTTTGTTGTTGTATAGGATGTATAGTCCTAGACCTGTGTTGTTGTATAGTCCTAGACCTGTGTTGTTGTATAGGATGTATAGTCCTAGACCTGTGTTGTTGTATAGTCCTAGACCTGTGTTGTTGTAAAGGATGTATAGTCCTAGACCTGTGTTGTTGTTTAGTCCTAGACCTGTGTTGTTGTATAGTCCTAGACCTGTGTTGTTGTAAAGGATAGACCTCACAGTGAAATGCTGACTGACCAGCCCTTAACCAACCGGTGTAGACCTCACAGTGAAATGCAGACTGACCAACCCTTAACCAACAGGTGTAGACCTCACAGTGAAATGCTGACTGACCAGCCCTTAACCAACAGGTGTAGACCTCACAGTGAAATGCTGACTGACCAGCCCTTAACCAACAGGTGTAGACCTCACAGTGAAATGCTGACTGACAAGCCCTTAATCAACAGGTGTAGACCTCACAGGGAAATGCTGACTGACCAGCCCTTAACCAACAGGTGTAGACCTCACAGTGAAATGCTGACTGACCAGCCCTTAACCAACAGGTGTAGACCTCACAGTGAAATGCAGACTGACCAGCCCTTAACCAACAGGTGTAGACCTCACAGTGAAATGCTGACTGACCAGCCCTTAACCAACAGGTGTAGACCTCACAGTGAAATGCTGACTGACAAGCCCTTAATCAACAGGTGTAGACTTCACAGTGAAATGCTGACTGACCAGCCCTTAACCAACAGGTGTAGACCTCACAGTGAAATGCTGACTGACCAGCCCTTAACCAACAGGTGTAGACCTCACAGTGAAATGCTGACTGACCAGCCCTTAACCAACAAGTGTAGACCTCACAGTGAAATGCTGACTGACAAGCCCTTAACCAACAGGTGTAGACCTCACAGTGAAATGCTGACTGACAAGCCCTTAACCAACAGGTGTAGACCTCACAGTGAAATGCTGACTGACAAGCCCTTAATCAACAATGCAGTTCAAGAAATAGAGTTAAGAAATATTTACTAAATAAACTAAAGTTTTTAAAAAATTACAATTTTAAGTAACACAATAAAATAACATTAATGAGGCTATATACAGGGGGGTACAGGTACCGAGTCAATGTACAGGTTAGTCGAGGTAATTTGTACATAGGTGTGGGGGGGGGGGTAAAGTGACATAGATAATAAACAGCGAGTAGCAGCAGTGAAAAAACAAAAGGGGGGGTTCAATGTGAATAGTCTGGATGGCCATTTGATTAATTGTTCAGCCATCTTATGGCTTGGGGGTAGAAGCTGTTAAGGAGCCTTTTGAACATATTTTGGGCCTTCCTCTGGCACCGCCTGGTATAGAGGTCCTGGATGGCAGGAAGCTTGGCCCCAGTGATGTACTGGGCCGTACGCACTACTCTCTGTAATGCCTCACGGTCAGATGTAGAACTTTCTGAGGATCTGGGGACCTATG
The DNA here is from genome assembly GCF_045791955.1 of Oncorhynchus clarkii lewisi. Classification (NCBI taxonomy): domain Eukaryota; kingdom Metazoa; phylum Chordata; class Actinopteri; order Salmoniformes; family Salmonidae; genus Oncorhynchus; species Oncorhynchus clarkii. Next base: position 39,504,176 of record NC_092160.1, read on the forward strand.
CCAAATCTTTTCAGTCTCCTGAGGGGGAAAAGGCGTTGTTGTGCCCTCTTCACAACTTTCTTGTTGTGAAGAACTTGAAACTCGCGACCCGCTCCACTACAGCCCTGTTGATGGGAATGCCGGCATGTTCGGCCCTCCTTTTCCTGTAGTCCACGATCATCTCCTTTGTCTTGCTCATGTTGAGGTTATTGTCCTGGTAGCACACTGCCAGGTCTCTGACTTCCTCCCGATAGGCTGTCTCATCGTTGTCGGTGATCAGGCCTACTACCGTTGTGTGGTCAGCAAACTTAATGATGGTGTTGGAGCTGGCTTGGCCACTCGGTCGTGGGTGAACAGGGAGAACAGGAGGTGTTCCTTTCGTCCACGTAGGAAAGGGTAGTGTGGAGTGCAATTGAGGCTTGTGTCACTGGGCAGCTCGCAGCTGGGTTTCCCTTTAGTCCGTAATCGTTTACAAGCCACATCCGACAAGCATCAGAGCCGGTGTTGTAGGACTAAATGGACGCTTTGACTGTTTGATGGTTCGTCTGAGGGCATAGTGGGATTTTTTTATAAGCGTCCGGATTAGTGTCCCACTCCTTGAAAGCTGGCAGCTCTAGCCTTTAGCTCGGTGCGGATGTTGCCTGTAATCCATAGCTTCTGGTTAGGATATGTACGTACGGTCACTGTGGGGACGACGTCGTCGATGCACTTATTGATGAAGTTGGTGACTGAGGTGTTGTACTCCTCAATGCCATTGGATGAATCACGGAGCATACTCCAGTCTGTGCTGGCAAAACAGTCTTGTAGCTTAGCATTTGCGTCACCTGACCCCTTCCGTATTTGGCGAGTCACTGGTGCTTCCTGCTTTCATTTTTGCTTGTAAGCAGGAATCAGGAGGATAAAAATTATGGTCAGACTTACCAAATGGAATACACATCTCTGTGTGTGGAGTAAAGGTGGTCTAGAATTTGTTTTACTCTGGTGACATGCTGCTAGAAATGAGATAAAACAGATTATAGTTTGCCTGCATTAAAGTCTCCGGCCACTAGGAGTGCGGCTTCTGGATGAGCATTTTCCTGTTTGCTTATAGAGTTGGTTGAGTGCGGTCTTAATAAATAAATAGACGGCTAAGAAAAATAAAGATGAGAACTCTCTTGGTCGATAGTGTGGTCTTCAGCTTATCATGAGATACTCTGTCATTGTCCGGCCACAACTGTTCGGCCACAACTCGGTGAAACATAAGATATTCAAGTCTTTAATGTCCCATTGGTAGGATAGTCTCGAAAAGGACCTCGTCCAGTTTATTCTCCAGTGATTGCACGCTGGCCAATAGAAAGGATGGTCGAGGCGGGTTACCCACTCGCCGACAAATTCTCACAAGGCACCCTGATCTCCGCCCCCTGTATTTCCGTATTTTCTTCATGTGAATGACGGGGATTTGTTCCTTGTCCGGGAGCAACATTATATCCTTCTTGTCTGACTCATTTAAAGAAAAAAATCTTTGTCCAGTTCCCTGTTCTGATGTCCAGAAGCTATTTTTCGGTTATAAGAGACGGTAGCATCAACATTATGTACAAAATAAGTTACAAACAATGTAAAAAAAAAAACACATAAAATAGCTAAATTGGTTAGGAACGTGTAAAAACGGCAGCCATCTTCTCCGGCGTCATTATATATCACGTCAAAGTCAAATATGTAGTTTGAAACATTATGTTAAAAGCACTTTTGCCAACAGACAAAGAGCTATGAATGGATCAATGGTTCACCAATCAGGGCCCTTGATTGGCTTGGCAACAGTAACCAGGCGTGATTGTAAGAACCAACGCTGGAGATGAGAAGCAGGTAGTGGACATTTAATTTCCAAAGGACATGGAACAGGAACAGGAACAGGAAAGGCATCAGAACACGGGGGGAAACAAAACGACATGACGACAATAATGCTGAAGCAGGGAACAACCTGGGAAACAGACAGATAAAGGGGAGGTAATGAAAACAGATGATTGAGTCCTGGTGAGTCCAATAAATCGCTGATGCGCGTGACGATGGAAACAGGTGTGCATAATGATGGTGGAATGAGTGCGTAGTGCTGGGTAGCTTGGTGCCCTCTAACGCCAGGGAGGGAGAGAGTAGTGCTGGGTAGCTTGGTGCCCTCTAACGCCAGGGAGGGAGAGAGGGAAGAGGCATGCTGGGTAGCTTGGTGCCATCTAATGCCAGGGAGGGAGAGAGCAGGCATGCTGGGTAGCCTGCTGCCCTCTAACACCAGGGAGGGAGAGAGGGAGAGAGTATTGCTGGGTAGCTTGGTGCCCTCTAACACCAGGGAGGGAGAGCGGGAGGAGGCATGCTGGGTAGCCTGGCGCCCTCTAACACCAGGGAGGGAAAGAGGGAGAGAGTATTGCTGGGTAGCTTGGCGCCCTCTAATGCCAGGGAGGGAGAGAGGGAGATAGTATTGCTTAAATATCTTAAATTCAGAGAACATTGTAACCACATTCTGGTTAAGTATTATTTGACATTAAAGGAATGGCCTTGCACATCACAGGAACATTCCTATGAAACGGTTAGTTAATGACGTTAATGAGACTCTAAAGGGAACGTTCTCTAACATTGTGGGAACGTTTGTTGTTCACTGTGGCGTCTCTCCAATGAAATTGTCTTAATTCATCTTAATCACTTTGGACGGCAGAGAAATGTCACCTTTTGTTCAGTCCTTTTTCCCATAAAGGGAAAACAACCCACTGGGAACACACTGGTTGAATCACCGTTGTTTCCACGTAATTTCAATTAAATTATGCTGAACCAATGTGGAAAAGACATTGAATTGATGTCTTTGTCCAGAAGGACATCCCTGTGTGCCCCTCGCAGACCAAAACCTGAGATTACCGTGGCAGCAGCTCTGTTGAACAGTGTTTACAGAGAGGAGGGGAAGGGGAGGGGAGGGGAGGGGAGGGGACTGGCTCAGTAGTGAAGAGGGGAGGGAAGGGGACTGGCTCAGTAGTGAAGAGGGGAGGGAAGGGGACTGGCTCAGTAGTGTAGAGGGGACTGGCTCAGTAGTGTAGAGGGGACTGGCTCAGTAGTGCAGAGGGGACTGGCTCAGTAGTGTAGAGGGGACTGGCTCAGTAGTGTAGAGGGGACTGGCTCAGTAGTGTAGAGGGGACTGGCTCAGTAGTGTAGAGGTGACTGGCTCAGTAGTGTAGAGGGGACTGGCTCAGTAGTGTAGAGGGGACTGGCTCAGTAGTTTAGAGGGGACTGGCTCAGTAGTGTAGAGGGGACTGGCTCAGTAGTGCAGAGGGGACTGGCTCAGTAGTGTAGAGGGGACTGGCTCAGTAGTGCAGAGGGGACTGGCTCAGTAGTGTAGAGGGGACTGGCTCAGTAGTGTAGAGGGGACTGGCTCAGTAGTGTAGAGGGGACTGGCTCAGTAGTGTAGAGGTGACTGGCTCAGTAGTGTAGAGGGGACTGGCTCAGTAGTGTAGAGGGGACTGGCTCAGTAGTGTAGAGGGGACTGGCTCAGTAGTGTAGAGGGGACTGGCTCAGTAGTGTAGAGGGGACTGGCTCAGTAGTGTAGAGGGTTTTAGTCCAGACATCATTACTTTATTATCTGTGTTATAACTGCCATGGTTAAAAACCCCAGGGTCTTGACACTTTTCGAGAGAGAGGGAGGTAGAGAGAGGGAGAGGGAGAGGAGAGAGGGAGAGGAGAGAGGGTAGATTGGAAGGGGAGAGAAAGAGAGAGAAGAGAGAGAGAGAGAGAGGTAGAGAGAGGGAGGTAGAGAGAGGGAGGTAGAGAGAGGGAGAGGAGAGAGGAAGAGGAGAGAAAGAGAGAGAAGAGAGAGAGAGGGAGATAAAGCGGAGTGAGAGAGAGACGGGAGACAGAGGGAGGAAGAAAGAGGAGAGCGAGAGAAGAAGAGAGAGAGGGAGGTGAGGACTGGGAGAGGGGAGAGAGTTAGCCTTTTCCCTGCCTGCCTCAATGTGGGGTGGAGAAGATCAATCAAATGCAATTTGAAAAAAATGTCAACCTTCCATCTCTCTCCCATCACACCGCCGTACAACCAATGTACCCAACACAGAGCCCACGTCCCAAAGGGCACCTTATTTCCTACATAGTGCACTACTTTTGACCAGAGTCCTATCAGAGAGGAGAGTAAGCTGCACTTCCCTCCCTGCTCAGTAACACATGCAGCTTCCTAGCAGTTCATTATAAAACCTATTAGATTTGGACTGCTGTTAAGAAGACCGGCAATAGAAATGTGCCAACAAACCAACCGCCCGCTTGTTTCCACAGAGGAAGGAATTTTGCTGTCGTCTGTCCGTCCGTCCGATTGTCTGTCTCTAACCATATTCTGTTTTTTTATTCAACCTTTATTTAACTAGGAAAGTCAGTTAAGAACTCATTTTTATTTACTATGAAAGGAAAAAGGCCTCCTGTGGGGATGGGGTGGGATTACAATAATAATAATAATATTATAGGACAACAACAATAAATACAATATAAATAGAGGACAAAACACACATCACAACAAGAGAGACAACACAACACTACATAAAGAGAGACCTAAGACAACAACATTGCAAGGCAGCAACACATGGCAACACAACATGGTAGCAACACAACACGGTAGCACAACAACATGGTAGCAACACAACACGGTAGCACAACAACATGGTAGCAACACAACACGGTAGCACAACAACATGGTAGCAACACAACACGGTAGCACAACAACATGGTAGCAACACAACATGGTAGCACAACAACATGGCAGCAACACAAAACATGGTAGAAACACAACGTGGTAGCAACACAACATGGTAGAAACATTACTGAGCCCAGACAACAGCACAAAGGGCAAGAAGGTGGAGACAACAATACATCATGCAAAGTAGCCACAACTGTCAGTAAGAGGGTCCATGATTGAGTCTTTGAATAAAGAAATTGAGATCAAACTGTCCAGTTTGAGTGTGCGATGCAATACACTGTCTTGTATTCAAGATCCTAAATGGCCTGGCTCCCCCTCCACTCAGTATTTTTGTTAAACAGAAAACCCAAACATATGGCAACAGATCCACAAGGTCTGCTATGAGAGCTGACTGTATAGTTCCCTTGAGGAAAAGCACCTTTAGTAAACCATCTGGGTTTGAGTGAAAGAGCGGGAAGACTGAAGACCAAAGGAAGAAGCTGTGCTATCGTAAATAAAGTATCTTATGCATTCTAAATTACCGCCCATTTGGAAAAGGAAAATGCAATAAATATTTACTATGAGCTGTGCTTCCGTAGGTTGGTGGTAGATGGAAGGCCGTGTTGCCAAACTGAGTCCTTTGTCCTTTGAAGAATGTCTCTGGTGGTCCATTGGATATGTTGTAGTAACGTTGTTGTGTGTCTCTGAGAGTAGCCTTTTCTTGGTGTTTGGAGTAGAGGTCGACCGATTATGATTTTTCAACGCCGATACCGATACCGATTATTGGAGGACCAAAAAACCTGATAGTGATTAATCGGCCAATTTTTTTATTTTTTTATTTGTAATAATGACAATTACAACCATACTGAATTAACACTTATTTTAACTTAATATAAAACATCAATGAAATCAATTTAGCCTCAAAGAAATTAAGATAAGAATACATTCTTATTTTCAATGACAGCCTAGGAACAGTGGGTTAACTGCCTGTTCAGGGGCAGAATGACAGAGTTGTACCTTGTCAGCTCGGGGATTTGAACTTGCAACATTCCGGTTACTATTCCAACACTTTGACCACTAGGCTACCCTGCAGCTACCCTACTGCCGCATAGGACCTACTGAAGAGATGAGTCTTCAGTGAAGACTTAAAGGTTGAGACCGAGTCTGGGTCTCTCACATGGGTAGGCAGACCATTCCATAAAAATGTAGCTCTATAGGAGAAAGCCCTGCCTCCAGCTGTTTGTTTAGAAATTCTAGGGACAGTAAGGAGGCCTGCGTCTTGTGACCGTAGCGTACGTGTAGGTATGTACGGCAGGACCAAATTGGAAAGATACGTAGGAGCAAGCCCATGTAATGCTTTGTAGGTTAGCAGTAAAACCTTGAAATCAGCCCTTGCCTTAACAGGAAGCCAGTGTAGGGAGGCTAGCACTGGAGTAATATGATACATTTTTGGGTTCTAGTCAGGATTCTAGCAGGAGTATTTAGCACTAACTGAAGTTTATTTAGTGATTTATCCGAGTAGCCGGAAAGTAGAGCATTGCAGTAGTCTAACCTAGAAGTGACAAAAGCATGGATACATTTCTCTGCATCATTTTTGGACAGAACATTTCAGATTTATGTTACTTAGAAGGAAAAAAGCTGTCCTTGAAACAGTCTCGATATGTTCGTCAAGAGAGAGATCAGGGTCCAGAGTAACGCTGTGGTCCTTCACAGTTTTATTTGAGACGACTGTACAACCATTAAGATTAATTGTCAGATTCAACAGAAGATCTCTCTGTTTCTTGGGACCTAGAACAATAATCTCTGTTTTGTCCGAGTTTAAAAGTAGAACATTTGCAGCCATCCACTTCCTTATGTCTGAAACACAGGCTTCCAGGGAGGGCAATTTTGGGGCTTCACCATGTTTCATCGAAATGTACAGCTGTGTGTCATCCGCATAGCAGTGAAAGTTAACATTATGTTTTCGAATGACATCCAAAAGAGGTAAAATATATAGGGAAAACAATAGTGGTCCTAAAACAGAACCTTGAGGAACACCGAAATTTACAGTTGATTTGTCAGAGGACAAACCATTCACAGAAACAAGCTGATATCTTTCCGACAGATAATATCTCAACCAGGCCATAACATGTCCATGTAGACCAATTTGGGTTTCCAATCTCTCCGAAAGGATGTGGTGATCGATGGTATCAAAAGCAGCACTAAGGTCTAGGAGCACGACAACAGATGCAGAGCCTCGGTCTGACGCCATTAAAAGGTAATTTACCACCTTCACAAGTGCAGTCTCAGTGCTATGATGGGGTCTAAAACCAGACTGAAGCATTTCGTATACATTGTTTGTCTTCGGGAAGGCAGTGAGTTGCTGCACAACAGCTTTTTCAAAAACATTTTGAGAGGAATGGGAGATTCGATATCGGCCGATAGTTTTTTATATTTTCTGGGTCAAGGTTTGGCTTTTTCAAGAGAGGCTTTATTACTGCCACTTTTAGTGAGTTTGGAACACATCCGGTGTTAGTCAGAAGCTAGTCAGAAGACTTCCAGTTTGGTGGAGCAGCAGTGAGGAGCAGCAGTGAGGGCTCTTCGATACTGTACGGTACTGTCTTCCCAAGCTAGTTGGAAGACTTCCAGTTTACTACTTCAAGGCGCCGACAGAGATGGCCGCCTCGCTTCGCGTTCCTAGGAAACTATGCAGTTTTTTGTTTTTTTACGTGTTATTTCTTACATTGGTACCCCAGGTCATCTTAGGTTTCATTACATACAGTCGAGAAGAACTACTGAATATAAGAGCAGCGTCAACTCACTATCAGTACGACCAAGAATATGACTTTCCCGGAGCGGATCCTGTGTTCTGCCTTTCACCCAGGACAACGGAATGGATCCCAGCCTACGACCCAAAACAACAACGTCGTAAAAGAGGCAAACGAAGCGGTCTTCTGGTCAGGCTCCGGAGACGGGCACATCGCGCGCCACTCCCTAGCATACTACTCGCTAATGTCCAGTCTCTTGACAACAAGGTTGATGAAATCCGAGCAAGGGTAGCATTCCAGAGGGACATCAGGGACTGTAACATTCTTTGCTTCATGGAAACATGGCTCACTCGAGAGACTCTATCGGAGTCGGTGCAGCCAGCTGGTTTCTCCACGCATCGCGCCGACAGAAACAAAGATCTTTCTGGTAAGAAGAGGGGCGGGGGCGTATGCTTTATGGTTAACGAGACGTGGTGTGGTCACAACAACATACAGGAACTCAAGTCCTTCTGTTCACCTGATTTAGAATTCCTCACAATCAAATGTCGACCGCATTATCTACCAAGGGAATTCTCTTCGATTATAATCACAGCCGTATATATTCCCCCCCAAGCAGACACATTGTTGGCTCTGAACGAACTTTATTTGACTCTTTGCAAACTGGAATCCATATATCATAAGGCTGAATTCATTGTAGCTGGGGATTTTAACAATGCTAATCTGAAAACAAGACTCCCTAAATTGTATCAGCATATCGATTGCGCAACCATGGCTGGTAAAACCTTGAATCATTGCTATTCTAACTTCCGCGATGCATATAAGGCCCTCCCCCGCACTCCTTTCGGAAAAGCTGACCACGACTCCATTTTGTTGCTCCCTGCCTACAGACAGAAGCTAAAACAAGAAGCTCCCACGCTGAGGTCTGTTCAACGCTGGTCCAACCAATCTGATTCCACGCTCCAAGACTGCTTCCATCACGTGGACTGGGATATGTTTCCTATTGCGTCAGACAACAACATTGACGAATACGCTGATTCGGTGAGCAAGTTCATTAGAACGTGCGTTGAAGATGTCGTTCCCATAGCAACGATTAAAACATTCCCAAACCAGAAACCGTGGATTGATGGCAGCATTTGCGTGAAACTGAAAGCGCAAACCACTGCTTTTAATCAGGGCAAGGTGACCGGAAACATGACCGAATACAAACAGTGTAGCAAGGCAATCAAACAAGCTAAGCGTCAGTATAGGGACAAAGTAGAATCGCAATTCAACGGCTCAGACACAAGAGGTATGTGGCAGGGTCTACAGTCTATCACGGATTACAAAAGGAAAACCAGCCCAGTCACGGACCAGGATGCCTTTCTCCCAGGCAGACTAAATAACTTTTTTGCCTGCTTTGAGGACAATACAGTGCCACTGACACGGCTCCTGTACTCCCTGTTCACCCACGACTGCGTGGCCACGCACGCCTCCAACTCAATCATCAAGTTTGCGGACGACACAACAGTGGTAGGCTTGATTACCAACAACGACGAGACGGCCTACAGGGAGGAGGTGAGGGCCCTCGGAGTGTGGTGTCAGGAAAATAACCTCACACTCAACGTCAACAAAACTAAGGAGATGATTGTGGCCTTCAGGAAACAGCAGAGGGAACACCCCCCTATCCACATCGATGGAACCGTAGTGGAGAGGTTTAAGTTCCTCGGCGTACACATCACAGACAAACTGAATTGGTCCACCCACACAGACAGCATCGTGAAGAAGGCGCAGCAGCGCCTCTTCAACCTCAGGAGGCTGAAGAAATTTGGCTTGTCACCAAAAGCACTCACAAACTTCTACAGATGCACAATCGAGAGCATCCTGTCGGGTTGTATCACCGCCTGGTACGGCAATTGCTCTGCCCACAACCGTAAGGCTCTCCAGAGGGTAGTGTGGTCTGCACAACGCATCACCGGGGGCAAACTACCTGCCCTCCAGGACACCTACACCACCCGAAGTCACAGGAAGGCCATAAAGATCATCAAGGACAACAACCACCGAGACACTGCCTGTTCACCCCGCTATCATCCAGAAGGCGAGGTCAGTACAGGTGCACCCCACCCCCGCAAAGAGGGCCTCAACATGGAAGCCACACGTACGCCCAGGTAGTGAGCGGCCAAACAGCCCCAACCCCCACTCTCACACTCGCCCAAGCCAATGGCATGTACCAGATGCTTAGCAGGCTCTGCTCACACTTACTGGCCTGAGGCCAAACCACGACCAAAAACATTGGACACTCTATGGAACAAAAAGCCTTCACTATATCATCCTGGAATATCCAAGGCCTGAGGTCATCTGCCTTTGGCCTAAAGAGCAGGAACCCGGACTTCACCAAAGAAATCGGTAATACAGACATTGCCATCCTGCAAGAAACCTGGTATAGAGGAGACGGACCCACTGGTTGCCCTCTAGGTTACAGAGAGCTGGTAGTCCCATCCACCAAACTACCAGGTGTGAAACAGGGAAGGGACTCAGGGGGTATTCTAATTTGGTATAGAGCAGACCTAACTCACTCCATTAAATTAATCAAAACAGGAACATTCTACATTTGGCTAGAAATTCAAAAGGAAATTATCCTAACAGAGACAAATGTCCTCCTCTGTGCTACCTATATCCCCCCACTAGAATCCCCATACTTTAATGAAGACAGCTACTCCATCCTGGAGGGGGAAATCAATCATTTCCAGGCCCAGGGACATGTACTAGTCTGTGGCGACCTAAATGCCAGAACCGGACAAGAACCTGACACCCTCAGCACGCAGGGGGACAAACACCTGCCTGGAGGTGACAGCATTCCCTCCCACATATGCCCCCCTAGGCACAACTATGACAACATAACCAACAAAAACGGGTCACAACTCCTGCAGCTCTGTCGCACGCTGGGTATGTACATAGTCAATGGTAGGCTTCGAGGGGACTCCTATGGTAGGTACACATATAGCTCATCTCTTGGCAGTAGTACTGTAGACTACTTTATCACTGACCTCAACCCAGAGTCTCTCAGAGTGTTCACAGTCAGCCCACTGACACCCCTATCAGACCACAGCAAAATCACAGTCTACTTAAACAGAGCAATACTCAGTCATGAGGCATCAAAGCCAAAGGAACTGAGTAACATTAAGAAATGCTATAGATGGAAGGAATGCAGTTTGGAAACCTACCAAAAAACAATTAGGCAACAACAAATTCAATCCCTTTTAGACAATTTCCTGGGTAAAACGTTCCACTGTAATAGTGAAGGTGTAAACTTGGCAGTAGAAAATCTCAACAGTATATTTGACCTCTCAGCTTCCCTATCAAATCTAAAAATCTCAAATAGAAAACCGAAGAAAATTAACAACAATGACAAATGGTTTGATGAAGAATGCAAAAATCTAAGAAAGAAATTGAGAAACCTGTCCAACCAAAAACATAGAGACCCGGAAAACCTGAGTCTACGCCTTCACTATGGTGAATCACTAAAACAATACAGAAATACACTACGGAAAAAGAAGGAACAGCATGTCAGAAATCAGCTCAATGTAATTGAAGAATCCATAGACTCTAACCACTTCTGGGAAAATTGGAAAACACTAAACAAACAACAACACGAAGAATTATCTATCCAAAATGGAGATGTATGGGTACACCACTTCTCCAATCTTTTTGGCTCTATAACAAAGAATAAAGAGCAAAAATATATACATGATCAAATACAGATCTTAGAATCAACTATTAAAGACTACCAGAACCCACTGGATTCTCCAATTAAATTGAATGAGTTACAGGACAAAATAAAAACCCTCCAACCCAAAAAGGCCTGTGGTGTTGATGGTATCCTCAATGAAATGATCAAATATACAGACAACAAATTCCAATTGGCTATACTAAAACTCTTTAACATTATCCTTAGCTCTGGCATCTTCCCCAATATTTGGAACCAAGGACTGATCACCCCAATCCACAAAAGTGGAGACAAATTTGACCCCAATAACTACCGTGGAATATGCGTCAACAGTAACCTTGGGAAAACCCTCTGCATTATCATTAACAGCAGACTCGTACATTTCCTCAATGAAAACAATGTACTGAGCAAATGTCAAATTGGCTTTTTACCAAATTACCGTACAACAGACCATGTATTCACCCTGCACACCCTAATTGACAACCAAACAAACCAAAACAAATGCAAAGTCTTCTCATGCTTTGTTGATTTAAAAAAAGCTTTTGACTCAATTTGGCATGAGGGTCTGCTATACAAACTGATGGAAAGTGGTGTTGGGGGTAAAACATACGACAGTGTGCGGTTAAAATTGGCAAAAAACACACATTTCTTAGCACAGGGTCGTGGGGTGAGACAGGGATGCAGCTTAAGCCCCACCCTCTTCAACATATATATCAACGAATTGGTGCGGGCACTAGAAAAGTCTGCAGCACCCGGCCTCACCCTACTAGAGTCCGAAGTCAAATGTCTGCTGTTTGCTGATGATCTGGTGCTTCTGTCACCAACCAAGGAGGGCCTACAGCAGCACCTAGATCTTATGCACAGATTCTGTCAGACCTGGGCCCTGACAGTAAATCTCAGTAAGACCAAAATAATGGTGTTCCAAAAAAGGTCCAGTCACCAGGACCACAAATACAAATTCCATCTAGACACTGTTGCCCTAGAGCACACAAAAAACTATACACACCTTGGCCTAAACATCAGCGCCACAGGTAACTTCCACAAAGCTGTGAACGATCTGAGAGACAAGGCAAGAAGGGCATTCTATGCCATCAAAAGGAACATAAATTCCAACATACCAATTAGGATCTGGCTAAAAATACTTGAATCAGTCATAGAGCCCATTGCCCTTTATGGTTGTGAGGTCTGGGGTCCGCTCACCAACCAAGACTTCACAAAATGGGACAAACACCAAATTGAGACTCTGCACGCAGAATTCTGCAAAAATATCCTCTGTGTACAACGTAGAACACCAAATAATGCATGCAGAGCAGAATTAGGCCGATCCCCATTAATTATCAAAATCCAGAAAAGAGCCGTTAAATTCTATAACCACCTAAAAGGAAGCGATTCCCAAACCTTCCATAACAAAGCCATCACCTACAGAGAGATGAACCTGGAGAAGAGTCCCCTAAGCAAGCTGGTCCTGGGGCTCTGTTCACAAACACAAACACACCCTACAGAGCCCCGGGAATGCAGCACAATTAGACCCAACCAAATCATGAGAAAACAAAAAGATAATTACTTGACACATTGGAAAGAATTAACAAATAAACAGAGCAAACTAGAATGCTATTTGGCCCTACACCGAGAGTACACAGCGGCAGAATACCTGACCACTGTGACTGACCCAAAATGAAGGAAAGCTTTGACTATGTACAGACTCAGTGAGCATAGCCTTGCTATTGAGAAAGGCCGCCGTAGGCAGACATGGCTCTCAAGAGAAGACAGGCTATGTGCTCACTGCCCACAAAATGAGGTGGAAACTGAGCTGCACTTCCTAACCTCCTGCCCAATGTATGACCATATTAGAGAGACATATTTCCTTCAGATTACACAGATCCACAAAGAATTCGAAAACAAATCCAATTTTGATAAACTCCCATATCTACTGGGTGAAATTCCACAGTGTGCCATCACAGCAGCAAGATTTGTGACCTGTTGCCACGAGAAAAGGGCAACCAGTGAAGAACAAACACCATTGTAAATACAACCCATATTTATGCTTATTTATTTTATCTTGTGTCCTTTAACCATTTGTACATTGTTAAAACACTGTATATATATAATATGACATTTGTAATGTCTTTATTGTTTTGAAACTTCTGTATGTGCAATGTTTACTGTTAATTTGTATTGTTTATTTCACTTTATATATTCACTTTATATATTATCTACCTCACTTGCTTTGGCAATGTTAACACATGTTTTCCATGCCAATAAAGCCCTTGAATTGAATTGAATTGAGACAGGCCAGGGAGAGAGTGAACAGAGAGGGCTGAGTGTGGTGGGGTACCTGTACCAGACAGAGGGAGACAGGCCAGGGAGAGAGGGGTGAGTGTGGTGGAGGTACCTGTACCAGACAGAGGGAGACAGGCCAGGGAGAGAGAGAACAGGGAGGGCTGAGTGTGGTGGGGTACCTGTACCAGACAGAGGGAGACAGGCCAGGGAGTGAACAGAGAGGGGGGAGTGTGGTGGGTGTCACACCCACTTGGAAGAAGCCTTTATTTCTGGAGGCAGATGTCTTGTAGAAAATGCCAGTGGATGGTCTCTGAACAGCGGGAGGGGGCTTCAAAGGGGGCCTCAAAGACTCCTGCCACTTGCTGGGCCCAAAGGCCTCGACACCTCTCACTTCACACCTCAGTGCCAATTGAAGTTGTATCTGGTCTGTCCCTGCAAGCCTTGCAGCCCGAACTCAGCATCCAGTCCCCATGTAGTAAAATATATCATTGTAATGTCCTATTGATCGCTTTGTTTTTTCCCCTCGACATCGCAAGGTGTCCGTCAAAATAAAATAGACAAACGCACAGATATTTATCCAGCTTCGACGAAGAAAGACAACAAACAACGGAGACTTTGGACTGAAGAGCCTTTCTTTACTGTTCGTATCCAAGACCAAAAACCCAGCCGGTTGGCAAAGAGATTTGAGCCACCTGACTGTTAGAATGTCTCCAGGAGTATAAAGTGGCTTTAGAGAATCAGAGAGATGTTTCATCTGGCAGATAAACCAACTGCTGAGGTAGAGAAGCTCCTATTTTACTGCCTACATCCCTCATTCACATTGTCTGCCTCCGAAATGGTGGCCTATTCCCTTCATAGTGCACTACTGTAGACCAGAACCCTATTCCCTTCATAGTGCACTACTGTAGACCAGAACCCTATTCCCTTCATAGTGCACTACTGTAGACCAGAACCCTATTCCCTTCATAGTGCACTACTGTAGACCAGAACCCTATTCCCTTCATAGTGCACTACTGTAGACCAGAACCCTATTCCCTTCATAGTGCACTACTGTAGACCAGAACCCTATTCCCTTCATAGAGCACTACTGTAGACAATAACCCTACGTGGTGCACTATCTAGGCAGTGGGGTGCTATATATGTACGTGGATCCCCTCTCTGTGGATCCCCTCTCTGTGGATCCAGTCTCTGTAGATCCCCTCTCTGTGGATCCCCATTCTGTGGATCCCCTCTCTGTGGATCCCCTCTCTGTTGGTCCCCTCTCTGTGGATCCCCTCTCTGTGGATCCCCTCTCTGTGGATCCTCTCTCTGTTGATCCCCACTCTGTGGATCCTCTCACTTTTGATCCACTCTCTGTGGATCCTCTCTCTGTGGATCCCCTCTCTGTGGATCCCCTCTCTGTGGATCCCCTCTCTGTGGATCCAGTCTCTGTGGATCCAGTCTCTGTGGATCCCCTCTCTGTTGATCCCCTCTCTGTTGATCCCCTCTCTGTGGATCCCCTCTCTGTGGATCCCTTCTCTGTGGATCCAGTCTCTGTTGATCCCCTCTCTGTGGATCCCCTCTCTGTGGATCCAGTCTCTGTGGATCCCCTCTCTGTGGATCCAGTCTCTGTGGATTCCCTCTCTGTGGATCCCCTCTCTGTGGATCCAGTCTCTGTTGATCCCCTCTCTGTTGATCCCCTCTCTGTGGATCCCCTCTCGGTGGATCCCCTCTCTGTTGATCCCCTCTCGTTGGATCCAGTCTATGTGGTTCCCCTCTCTGTGGATCCTCTCTCTGTTGATCCCCTCTCTGTGGATCCTCTCTCTGTTGATCCCTTCTCTGTTGATCCCCTCTCTGTGGATCCCCTCTCTGTTGATCCCCTCTCTGTGGATCCAGTCTCTGTTGATCCCCTCTCTGTTGATCCCCTCTCTGTGGATCCCCTCTCTGTGGATCCAGTCTCTGTTGATCCCCTCTCTGTTGATCCCCTCTCTGTGGATCCCCTCTCGGTGGATCCCCTCTCTGTTGATCCCCTCTCTGCTGATCCCCTCTCTGTGGATCCCCTCTCTGTGGATCCCCTCTCTGTGGATCCCCTCTCTGTGGATCACCTCTCTGTGGATCACCTCTCTGTGGATCCAGTCTCTGTGGATCCCCTCTCTTTGGATCCCCTCTCTGTGGATCCAGTCTCTGTGGATCCCCTCTCTGTGGATCCCCTCTCTGTGGATCCCCTCTCTGTGGATCACCTCTCTGTGGATCACCTCTCTGTGGATCCAGTCTCTGTGGATCCCCTCTCTTTGGATCCCCTCTCTGTGGATCCAGTCTCTGTGGATCCCCTCTCTGTGGATCCCCTCTCTGTGGATCCCCTCTCTGTGGATCCAGTCTCTGTGGATCCCCTCTCTGTGGATCCCCTCTCTGTGGATCCAGTCTCTGTGGATCCCCTCTCTGTGGATCCAGTCTCTGTGGATCCCCTCTCTGTTGAGAAAATTACATTTTTTTTCCGAAACCGACCAAAATGGTAAAATAAATTATTAATGGACAATGGAAATCAGTTAACAGTTAATGCGATCTGATAATTCTCCTCCTTCCCCTCACAACTAAAGGACAGAATCATGTATCTTCTTCATCAGTACGCCATCTAGAAGCATAGACTGTGTACCAAACGGCACCCTATTCCCTAAATAGTGCACTACTTTTGACCAGGGAACATATAGGAAATAGGAGGCTTTGTGGGACACATCCTGAGACTCTCATGCTGATTGGGTGGGACACATCCTGAGACTCTCATGCTGATTGGGTGGGAGACATCCTGAGACTCTCATGCTGATTGGGTGGGACACATCCTGAGACTCACATGCTGATTGGGTGGGACACATCCTGATACTCTCATGCTGATTGGGTGGAACACATCCTGAGACTCTCATGCTGATTGCGTGTGTTATTTTGGCAGACTCGTGTTGCTGTTGTACATCCACTACCAGTGTCTCAACAACAGGTCTTATAACTGTGTTTTGATCTGTGAGTGGACTGGAATGGGCATTAGTTCTCAACCACTAACTAGCACTTCCTCTGTACTGTTGTATCCTTCGTAAGAGTCTGTGATAACTTCCTCTGTACTGTTGTATCCTTCGTAAGAAGCTGTGACAACTTCCTCTGTACTGTTGTATCCTTCGTAAGAAGCTGTGATATAACTTCCTCTATACTGCTGTATCCTTCGTAAGAGTCTGTGATAACTTCCTCTGTACTGTTGTATCCTTCGTAAGAAGCTGTGACAACTTCCTCTGTACTGTTGTATCCTTCGTAAGAAGCTGTGATATAACTTCCTCTATACTGCTGTATCCTTCGTAAGAGTCTGTGATAACTTCCTCTGTACTGTTGTATCCTTCGTAAGAGTCTGTGATAACTTCCTCTGTACTGTTGTATCCTTCGTAAGAAGCTGTGATATAACTTCCTCTGTACTGTTGTATCCTTCGTAAGAAGCTGTGATATAACTTCCTCTATACTGCTGTGTCCTTTGTAAGAAGCTGTGACAACTTCCTCTGTACTGTTGTATCCTTCGTAAGAGTCTGTGATAACTTCCTCTGTACTGTTGTATCCTTCGTAAGAAGCTGTGACAACTTCCTCTGTACTGTTGTATCCTTCGTAAGAAGCTGTGATATAACTTCCTCTGTACTGTTGTATCCTTCGTAAGAAGCTGTGACAACTTCCTCTGTACTGTTGTATCCTTCGTAAGAAGCTGTGATATAACTTCCTCTGTACTGTTGTATCCTTCGTAAGAAGCTGTGATATAACTTCCTCTATACTGCTGTATCCTTCGTAAGAAGCTGTGATATAACTTCCTCTGTACTGTTGTGTCCTTCGTAAGAAGCTGTGATATAACTTCCTCTATACTGTTGTATCCTTCGTAAGAAGCTGTGATATAACTTCCTCTATACTGTTGTATCCTTCGTAAGAAGCTGTGATATAACTTCCTCTGTACTGTTGTATCCTTCGTAAGAAGCTGTGATATAACTTCCTCTGTACTGTTGTATCCTTCGTAAGAAGCTGTGATATAACTTCCTCTATACTGTTGTATCCTTCGTAAGAAGCTGTGACAACTTCCTCTGTACTGTTGTATCCTTCGTAAGAAGCTGTGACAACTTCCTCTGTACTGTTGTATCCTTCGTAAGAAGCTGTGATATAACTTCCTCTGTACTGTTGTATCCTTCGTAAGAAGCTGTGATATAACTTCCTCTGTACTGTTGTGTCCTTCGTAAGAAGCTGTGATATAACTTCCTCTATACTGTTGTATCCTTCGTAAGAAGCTGTGATATAACTTCCTCTATACTGTTGTATCCTTCGTAAGAAGCTGTGATATAACTTCCTCTATACTGTTGTATCCTTCGTAAGAAGCTGTGATATAACTTCCTCTATACTGCTGTATCCTTCGTAAGAAGCTGTGATATAACTTCCTCTGTACTGTTGTATCCTTCGTAAGAAGCTGTGATATAACTTCCTCTGTACTGCTGTATCCTTCGTAAGAAGCTGTGATATAACTTCCTCTGTACTGTTGTATCCTTCGTAAGAAGCTGTGACATAACTTCCTCTATACTGCTGTATCCTTCGTAAGAAGCTGTGATATAACTTCCTCTGTACTGTTGTATCCTTCGTAAGAAGCTGTGATATAACTTCCTCTGTACTGCTGTATCCTTCGTAAGAAGCTGTGATATAACTTCCTCTGTACTGTTGTATCCTTCGTAAGAAGCTGTGATATAACTTCCTCTGTACTGCTGTATCCTTCGTAAGAAGCTGTGATATAACTTCCTCTGTACTGTTGTATCCTTCGTAAGAAGCTGTGATATAACTTCCTCTGTACTGCTGTATCCTTCGTAAGAAGCTGTGATATAACTTCCTCTGTACTGTTGTATCCTTCGTAAGAAGCTGTGACATAACTTCCTCTATACTGCTGTATCCTTCGTAAGAAGCTGTGATATAACTTCCTCTGTACTGTTGTATCCTTCGTAAGAAGCTGTGATATAACTTCCTCTGTACTGCTGTATCCTTCGTAAGAAGCTGTGATATAACTTCCTCTGTACTGTTGTATCCTTCGTAAGAAGCTGTGATATAACTTCCTCTGTACTGTTGTATCCTTCGTAAGAAGCTGTGACATAACTTCCTCTATACTGCTGTATCCTTCGTAAGAAGCTGTGATATAACTTCCTCTGTACTGTTGTATCCTTCGTAAGAAGCTGTGATAAAACTTCCTCTGTACTGCTGTATCCTTCGTAAGAAGCTGTGATATAACTTCCTCTGTACTGTTGTATCCTTCGTAAGAAGCTGTGATATAACTTCCTCTATACTGTTGTATCCTTCGTAAGAAGCTGTGACATAACTTCCTCTATACTGCTGTATCCTTCGTAAGAAGCTGTGATATAACTTCCTCTGTACTGTTGTATCCTTCGTAAGAAGCTGTGATATAACTTCCTCTGTACTGTTGTATCCTTCGTAAGAAGCTGTGATATAACTTCCTCTGTACTGTTGTATCCTTCGTAAGAAGCTGTGATATAACTTCCTCTATACTGTTGTATCCTTCGTAAGAAGCTGTGACAACTTCCTCTGTACTGCTGTGTCCTTTGTAAGAAGCTGTGATATAACTTCCTCTATACTGCTGTATCCTTCGTAAGAAGCTGTGACAACTTCCTCTATACTGCTGTATCCTTCGTAAGAAGCTGTGATATAACTTCCTCTATACTGTTGTATCCTTCGTAAGAAGCTGTGACATAACTTCCTCTATACTGCTGTATCCTTCGTAAGAAGCTGTGACATAACTTCCTCTATACTGTTGTATCCTTCGTAAGAAGCTGTGACATAACTTCCTCTATACTGCTGTGTCCTTTGTAAGAAGCTGTGATATAACTTCCTCTGTACTGTTGTATCCTTCGTAAGAAGCTGTGACATAACTTCCTCTATACTGTTGTATCCTTCGTAAGAAGCTGTGACATAACTTCCTCTATACTGTTGTATCCTTCGTAAGAAGCTGTGACATAACTTCCTCTATACTGTTGTGTCCTTTGTAAGAAGCTGTGATATAACTTCCTCTATACTGCTGTATCCTTCGTAAGAAGCTGTGACATAACTTCCTCTATACTGCTGTGTCCTTTGTAAGAAGCTGTGATATAACTTCCTCTATACTGTTGTATCCTTCGTAAGAAGCTGTGATATAACTTCCTCTATACTGCTGTGTCCTTTGTAAGAAGCTGTGATATAACTTCCTCTATACTGCTGTATCCTTTGTAAGAGTCTGTGACATAACTTCCTCTATACTGCTGTGTCCTTCGTAAGAGTCTGTGACATAACTTCCTCTGTACTGTTGTATCCTTCGTAAGAAGCTGTGATATAACTTCCTCTGTACTGTTGTATCCTTCGTAAGAAGCTGTGATATAACTTCCTCTGTACTGTTGTATCCTTCGTAAGAAGCTGTGATATAACTTCCTCTATACTGTTGTATCCTTCGTAAGAAGCTGTGACAACTTCCTCTGTACTGCTGTGTCCTTTGTAAGAAGCTGTGATATAACTTCCTCTATACTGCTGTATCCTTCGTAAGAAGCTGTGACAACTTCCTCTATACTGCTGTATCCTTCGTAAGAAGCTGTGATATAACTTCCTCTATACTGTTGTATCCTTCGTAAGAAGCTGTGACATAACTTCCTCTATACTGTTGTATCCTTCGTAAGAAGCTGTGACATAACTTCCTCTATACTGTTGTATCCTTCGTAAGAAGCTGTGACATAACTTTCTCTATACTGCTGTGTCCTTTGTAAGAAGCTGTGATATAACTTCCTCTGTACTGTTGTATCCTTCGTAAGAAGCTGTGACATAACTTCCTCTATACTGTTGTATCCTTCGTAAGAAGCTGTGACATAACT
Source organism: Oncorhynchus clarkii lewisi (assembly GCF_045791955.1). Classification (NCBI taxonomy): domain Eukaryota; kingdom Metazoa; phylum Chordata; class Actinopteri; order Salmoniformes; family Salmonidae; genus Oncorhynchus; species Oncorhynchus clarkii. The sequence continues at coordinate 39,524,432 of NC_092160.1, forward strand.
TCCTCTATACTGTTGTATCCTTCGTAAGAAGCTGTGACATAACTTCCTCTATACTGTTGTGTCCTTTGTAAGAAGCTGTGATATAACTTCCTCTATACTGCTGTATCCTTCGTAAGAAGCTGTGACATAACTTCCTCTATACTGCTGTGTCCTTTGTAAGAAGCTGTGATATAACTTCCTCTATACTGTTGTATCCTTCGTAAGAAGCTGTGATATAACTTCCTCTATACTGCTGTGTCCTTTGTAAGAAGCTGTGATATAACTTCCTCTATACTGCTGTATCCTTCGTAAGAAGCTGTGATATAACTTCCTCTATACTGCTGTATCCTTTGTAAGAGTCTGTGATATAACTTCCTCTATACTGTTGTATCCTTCGTAAGAGTCTGTGATATAACTTCCTCTATACTGCTGTATCCTTTGTAAGAGTCTGTGATATAACTTCCTCTATACTGTTGTATCCTTCGTAAGAGTCTGTGATATAACTTCCTCTATACTGCTGTATCCTTCGTAAGAGTCTGTGACAACTTCCTCTATACTGTTGTATCCTTCGTAAGAGTCTGTGACAACTTCCTCTGTACTGTTGTATCCTTCGTAAGAGTCTGTGACAACTTCCTCTATACTGTTGTATCCTTCGTAAGAAGCTGTGACATAACTTCCTCTATACTGTTGTATCCTTCGTAAGAAGCTGTGACATAACTTCCTCTATACTGTTGTGTCCTTTGTAAGAAGCTGTGATATAACTTCCTCTATACTGCTGTATCCTTCGTAAGAAGCTGTGACATAACTTCCTCTATACTGCTGTGTCCTTTGTAAGAAGCTGTGATATAACTTCCTCTATACTGTTGTATCCTTCGTAAGAAGCTGTGATATAACTTCCTCTATACTGCTGTGTCCTTTGTAAGAAGCTGTGATATAACTTCCTCTATACTGCTGTATCCTTCGTAAGAAGCTGTGATATAACTTCCTCTATACTGCTGTATCCTTTGTAAGAGTCTGTGATATAACTTCCTCTATACTGTTGTATCCTTCGTAAGAGTCTGTGATATAACTTCCTCTATACTGCTGTATCCTTTGTAAGAGTCTGTGATATAACTTCCTCTATACTGTTGTATCCTTCGTAAGAGTCTGTGATATAACTTCCTCTATACTGCTGTATCCTTCGTAAGAGTCTGTGACAACTTCCTCTATACTGTTGTATCCTTCGTAAGAGTCTGTGACAACTTCCTCTGTACTGTTGTATCCTTCGTAAGAGTCTGTGACAACTTCCTCTATACTGTTGTATCCTTCGTAAGAGTCTGTGACAACTTCCTCTATACTGTTGTATCCTTCGTAAGAGTCTGTGACAACTTCCTCTATACTGTTGTATCCTTCGTAAGAGTCTGTGACAACTTCCTCTATACTGTTGTATCCTTCGTAAGAGTCTGTGACAACTTCCTCTGTACTGTTGTGTCCTTCGTAAGAGTCTGTGACAACTTCCTCTATACTGTTGTATCCTTCGTAAGAGTCTGTGACAACTTCCTCTATACTGTTGTATCCTTCGTAAGAAGCTGTGATATAACTTCCTCTATACTGTTGTATCCTTCGTAAGAGTCTGTGACATAACTTCCTCTGTACTGTTGTATCCTTCGTAAGAGTCTGTGACATAACTTCCTCTGTACTGTTGTATCCTTCGTAAGAGTCTGTGACATAACTTCCTCTATACTGTTGTATCCTTCGTAAGAAGCTGTGACATAACTTCCTCTGTACTGTTGTATCCTTCGTAAGAGTCTGTGACATAACTTCCTCTGTACTGTTGTATCCTTCGTAAGAAGCTGTGATATAACTTCCTCTGTACTGCTGTATCCTTCGTAAGAAGCTGTGATATAACTTCCTCTGTACTGCTGTATCCTTCGTAAGAAGCTGTGATATAACTTCCTCTGTACTGTTGTATCCTTCGTAAGAAGCTGTGATATAACTTCCTCTGTACTGTTGTATCCTTCGTAAGAGTCTGTGACATAACTTCCTCTATACTGCTGTGTCCTTCGTAAGAAGCTGTGATATAACTTCCTCTATACTGTTGTATCCTTCGTAAGAAGCTGTGATATAACTTCCTCTATACTGTTGTATCCTTCGTAAGAAGCTGTGACATAACTTCCTCTATACTGTTGTATCCTTCGTAAGAAGCTGTGATATAACTTCCTCTATACTGTTGTATCCTTCGTAAGAAGCTGTGACATAACTTCCTCTATACTGTTGTATCCTTCGTAAGAAGCTGTGATATAACTTCCTCTATACTGTTGTATCCTTCGTAAGAAGCTGTGATATAACTTCCTCTATACTGTTGTATCCTTCGTAAGAAGCTGTGACATAACTTCCTCTATACGGTTGTATCCTTCGTAAGAAGCTGTGACATAACTTCCTCTGTACTGTTGTATCCTTCGTAAGAAGCTGTGACATAACTTCCTCTATACTGTTGTATCCTTCGTAAGAAGCTGTGACATAACTTCCTCTATACTGTTGTATCCTTCGTAAGAAGCTGTGACATAACTTCCTCTGTACTGTTGTATCCTTCGTAAGAAGCTGTGACATAACTTCCTCTGTACTGTTGTATCCTTCGTAAGAAGCTGTGACATAACTTCCTCTGTACTGTTGTATCCTTCGTAAGAAGCTGTGATATAACTTCCTCTATACTGTTGTATCCTTCGTAAGAAGCTGTGACATAACTTCCTCTATACTGTTGTATCCTTCGTAAGAAGCTGTGATATAACTTCCTCTATACTGTTGTATCCTTCGTAAGAAGCTGTGACATAACTTCCTCTATACTGCTGTATCCTTCGTAAGAAGCTGTGATATAACTTCCTCTGTACTGTTGTATCCTTCGTAAGAAGCTGTGACATAACTTCCTCTATACTGTTGTATCCTTCGTAAGAAGCTGTGACATAACTTCCTCTATACTGTTGTATCCTTCGTAAGAAGCTGTGATATAACTTCCTCTATACTGTTGTATCCTTCGTAAGAAGCTGTGATATAACTTCCTCTGTACTGTTGTATCCTTCGTAAGAAGCTGTGATATAACTTCCTCTATACTGTTGTATCCTTCGTAAGAAGCTGTGACATAACTTCCTCTATACTGCTGTATCCTTCGTAAGAAGCTGTGACATAACTTCCTCTATACTGTTGTATCCTTCGTAAGAAGCTGTGACATAACTTCCTCTATACTGTTGTATCCTTCGTAAGAAGCTGTGACATAACTTCCTCTATACTGTTGTATCCTTCGTAAGAAGCTGTGATATAACTTCCTCTGTACTGTTGTGTCCTTTGTGTAAAAATAAAAAAATCTGGTGTAATGCAGTTTCTGTCCCAGCTAGAGACCTGAACTGAAGAAGAAATAGTGTAATTATAGATGTATCCTCATAACCCACCTATCACGTGCCCAGGACCCACGTTAGGTCCCGACCCATAGTTTAAGAAACCCTGCTATACAAGATACCCTGTTAAAACAGATTCCCCGGTGTGTCAGGAAGAATGTGAACAACGATTCTACTCTCCAGTGGTTTTATAATATCTATAATTATCCTATAAAACGTAGGCTATATTGTGATTGTGCACTGTGATGTAATAGTGCCTTTTACACTAGAACAATGCAGTTGTACCTGTTCCAATGCGCTAGGTTACACAGGGTTGCATCCCAAAGAGCACGCTATTCCCTTTGTAGTGGACTACTTTGACCAGGGTACATAGGGCTCTGGTCAAAAGTAGTGCACTACACTGAGTGTACAAAACATTAGGAACACCTGCTCTTTCCATGACGCAGACGGTCCAGGTGAATCCAGGTGAAAGCTATGATCCCTTATTGATGTCACTTGTTAAATCTATTTTAATCCGTGTAGATGAAGGGGGAGGAGACCTGGTTAAAGAAGGATTTTTTAAACCTTGAGATAATTGAGACATGTATTGCGATCGTGTGCCGTTCAGAGGGTCAATGGGCATTACAAAAGATTGAAGTGCATTTGGAACGGGGTAAGTGCCAGGCGCAGCGGTTTGTGTGTGTGTCTGCAGCAACTGCAACGCTGCTGTGTTTTTCACAGTTAACACTTTCCCGTGTATATCAAGAACGGTCCACCACACCAGAGGACATCTGTTCCAAAGGGCCAGCACCCCTTTGGAAAGCATTCGACACCTTATAGTCCTTATAGCCCTGACTAATTGAAGCTTGTTGAAGGTGATCACTCAGAATGGCTGTGTATATACTGGCTTTTACCGTGGGGTTCAGTCGATCTAACCCATGCCAGGGAAGTGTACACACCACACAATGACCTAACCCATGCCAGGGAAGTGTACACACCACACAATGATCTAACCCATGCCAGGGAAGTGTACACACCACACAATGATCTAACCCATGCCAGGGAAGTGTACACACCACACAATGACCTAACCCATGCCAGGGAAGTGTACACACCACACAATGACCTAACCCATGCCAGGGAAGTGTACACACCACACAATGATAGAACCCTCATTTGACTCAAGTGTTTCCTTCATTTTGGACTGTATGAATCCATTTCAATTTCAATTCAAGGGGCTTTATGGTCAATGGGAAACATATGTTTATCATTGCCAAAGCAAGTGAAATAGATAATGAACAAAAAATATGTTAATTAACCGTAAACATTTCACTCACAAATGTTCTAAGATAATAAAGACATTTCAAATGTCATATTATGTCTAGCTACAGTGTTGTAACGATAAACATAAATAAACATAAATAAACATAAATATAAATAAATATAGGTTGGATTTACACTGGTGTTTCTCCCTTTTCTTGTTGTCATGGCACTGTGGTATTTCACCCAACAGATAAACAATTATCAAAATTGGATTTGTTTTTGAATTCTTTGTGGATCTGTGTAATCTGAGGGAAATATGTGTCTCTAATATGGTCATACATTTGGCAGGAGGTTAGGAAGTGCAGCTCAGTTTCCACCTCATTTTGTGGGCAGTGAGCACATAGCCTGTCAAATATTTCCTACATTTTGTGTCAGTCACAGTGGTCAGGTATTCTGCCGCTGTGTACTCTCTGTTTAGGGCCAAATAGCATTCTAGTTTGCTCTGTTTTTTTGTTAATTAAGAATTCTCTTTTTTGTTTTCTCGTGATTTGGTTGGGTCTAATTGTGCTGCTGTCCTGGGGCTCTGTGGGGTGTGTTTGTGTTCGTGATGTCCTTGATTTCCTGTAGACCCTGCCACATACGTCTCGTGTCTGAGCCGTTGAATAGCGACTCCACCATGTCCCTGTACCGGCATTCCGCTTGTTTGATTGCCTTACAGAGGGAATAACTTCACTGTTTATATTGAGACATATTCCCAGACCTCTTTCCATGGTTAAATGCGTTGGTTCGCGCTTTCAGTTTTGCACGAATGTCGCCATCCATCCACGGTTTCTGGTTAGGGTAGGTTTTAATAGTCACAGTGGGTGCAACATCTCCAATGCAGTTCTTTATAAACTCACTCACAGAGTCAGTGTGTTGTTATCTGCGGCTGATCAAAACAATCTTGAGGCGTGGATTCGGATTGGTCAGACCAGCGTTGAATGGTTCTAGTCACTGGTACATCCTGTTTGAGTTTCTGCCTGTAAAACAGTAAGAGCAAGATGGCGTCGTGGTCGGATTTTCCAAATGGAGGGCGGGGGAGGACTTTGTATTCATTGTAAAGTTAGAGTAGCAGTGGCGTAGTCCAATCAATATGCTGGTGGCAGTGATCCAGTGCATTACGCTCACGCGTAGTGCAATCAATATGCTGGTAGAATTTAGGTAGCCTTTTTTGCTAGGTAGCCAAATTTGGGCTCTCTCTCTCTCTCTCTTTAGGTAGCCAAATTGGCTTTGTTAAAATCCCCAGCTACAATAAATGAGTGGCAGGTAGCCTTGTGGTTAGAGCATTGGGCCAGTAACCGAAATTTTGCTAGATAAAATCCCCAAGCTGACAAGGTAAAAATCTGTCGTTTTGCCCCTGAACAAGGCAGTAAAACCTTCTTGTGACTAGCAATCCCGGATCCGGGAGCGTAATCATAGCCTCAAATGAATTAGCATAACGCAGCGGACATAAATACCCCTAGAAAATGTTCCTATTCATGAAAATCGCAACTGAAATATATTGAAACACAAGCTTAGCCTTTTTCAAAATATGTGTTACAGCCAACGCTAGACAAGCATTTGTGTAAGTTTATCATGGGATAATGCTATGCTAGGCTCTGCTGGCAGAAGGCAACATTTTCACGAAAATAAGAAAAGCAATCAAATTAAATCATTTACCTTTGAAGAACTTCGGATGTTTTCACTCAGGAGACTCCCAGTTAGATAGCAAATGTTCCTTTTTTCCAAAAATATTATTTTTGTAGGAAAAATAGCTCCCGTTTGTTCATCATGCTTGGCTGAGAAATCGACCGGAAAATGCTGCAACTATAACGGCAAACTTTTTTCAAAATGTGCTCCATAATATCGATAGAAACACGGCAAACGTTGTTTAGGATCCATCCTCAAGGTGTTTTTAACAAATATATTCGATAATATATATCCGTCGAGGCAATTGGTTTCTCATAAGAAGCGATTGGAAAAATGGCTACCTCTGTATTTTACGCAAGATTTTCTGCGGGAGACATCGGGTGACCACTTGCTAAATGTGGTCCCTTACGGCTATTCTTCAACGGAAATGCCTAAAAAGACGTCACAATGCTGTAGACGCCTTGGGGAATACGTAGAAAACGTAAGCTCATTCGTATCTCATTCACAGCCATATAAGGAGTCATTGGCATGAGGCGGTTTCAAAAAATGCGGCACTTCCTGATTGGATTTTTATCTGGGTTTCGCCTGTAACATCAGTTCTGTTGCACTCACAGACAATATCTTTGCAGTTTTGGAAACGTCAGAGTGTTTTCTATCCAAAGTGGAAAACTGTTTTCTATCAATTATATGCATAGTCGAGCAACTTTTCGTGACAAAATATCTTGTTTAAAACGGGAACGTTTTTCATCCAAAAATTAAAATATCGCCCCCTAGTCGTAAAAGGTTTTAACCCACTAGGCCGTCATTGTAAATCAGAATTTGTTCTTAACTGACATGCCAAGTTAAATAAATAAAATGCAGCCTCAGGATACATGGTTTCCAGTTTACATAGAGTCCAATCAAGTTCATTGAGGGCCATCTTGGTGTCTGCTTGAGGGGGTATATACACAGCTGTGATGATAACTGACGAGAATTCTCTCGGGAGGTAATATGGCCGGCATTTGATTATAAGGAATTCTAGGTCGGGTGAGCGGAAGGACGTGAGTTCCTGTATGTTATGATTACACCATGAGTTGTACACCATGAGATATTGTGTAATGTAATTATTGTCAACCTCAAATATTGTCATATAATTATAAATTCAGTTTATAAGGGTTTAACACACATTTTATGTATATATATTTTATGTATATTTTATGTATAAATAACCTCTAAAATATATGTAAACAGATAATAAACGTCGACATTTGTGTTTTCTTAGAAAGCTCAGTGCTATTTTATGATTAAATACAAAACAACTCTACATTGTAAGTGAGAAATAGGCATTAGTCTGAATCCGAAAAAGAAAGGAAATTCACGAGCTCCACAATGCCTATTCCACCCAATGCCTATTCCACCCAATGCCTATTCCACCCAATGCCTATTCCACCCAATGCCTATTCCACCCAATGCCTATTCCACCCAATGCTTATTCCACCCAGTGCCTATTCCACCCAGTGCCTATTCCACCCAATGCCTATTCCACCCAATGCCTATTCCACCCAGTGCCTATTCCACCCAGTGCCTATTCCACCCAATGCCTATTCCACCCAATGCCTATTCCACCCAGTGCCTATTCCACCCAATGCCTATTCCACCCAATGCCTATTCCACCCAATGCCTATTCCACCCAATGCCTATTCCACCCAGTGCCTATTCCACCCAATGCCTATTCCACCCAATGCCTATTCCACCCAGTGCCTATTCCACCCAATGCCTATTCCACCCAATGCCTATTCCACCCAATGCCTATTCCACCCAATGCCTATTCCACCCAATGCCTATTCCACCCAATGCCTATTCCACCCAATGCCTATTCCACCCAGTGCCTATTCCACCCAATGCCTATTCCACCCAATGCCTATTCCACCCAATGCCTATTAGGATTCAAACCTTCTCATAAACAGCCTCACTCATACTCTTAGAGGAGGTGCTTCCACAATAATGTGATTTAAACCACATTCAAGTTAATGTATTGGATTATTCACACACCGCAGTAAGACATTATCCCATTATGCCCTCTTTTCAAGTTGTTTTTATTATTAAATGAATCCAAGCTGTGCTTTTATAGTTACAACACCCCCAGCTTGACTGAGCTGTTTTTCTTCTATTAATGTGGTGAGCAGTTTTGTCATAAAAAAAATAAAAAATAAATAATAATAATAACATAATTTTCTGGTCAGTAGGTGCCCAACATCACAAAACGTGCTGGTGTGTTGAAACACAGTAGCTCAGATAGAGCCTGTCTGCATTCCTGATTTCTGTAACGGCTAGATTACCTGTGTAACTATTGACATAAGCTCAGGACCACTCTTGTGTTTCAAACATGGTCCTGTTTTAACATGTCCCGTGGTGCTCAATGTACAGTTCATTACCTCTGTCAAAATAATGCAGTGCATTCAGGAAAGTATTCAGGCCCTTTGACTTCTTCCACATCCATTCTATACTCTTAGAAATAAAAGGTGCTAAACAGAACCATACAGGGTTCTTCGGTTTGTTCCTATAGGCGAACCCTTTCTATACTCTTAGAAATAAAAGGTGCTAAACAGAACCATACAGGGTTCTTCGGTTTGTTCCTATAGGCGAACCCTTTCTATACTCTTAGAAATAAAAGGTGCTAAACAGAACCATACAGGGTTCTTCGGTTTGTTCCTATAGGCGAACCCTTTTTGGTGTTACGTAGAACAGTTTGCAAACGGTTCTACCTAGAACCTTCTATATAGGGTTCTTCATAGAACCCCCTGTATCATCTAAAGGTTCTTGCTGGAACCTTCTATATAGGGTTCTTCATAGAACCCCCTGGATCAGCTAAAGGTTCTTGCTGGAACCCTCTATATAGGGTTCTTCATAGAACCCCCTGTATCATCTAAAGGTTCTTGCTGGAACCCTCTATATAGGGTTCTTCATAGAACCCCCTGTATCATCTAAAGGTTCTTGCTGGAACCCTCTATATAGGGTTCTTCATAGAACCCCCTGTATCATCTAAAGGTTCTTCCTGGAACCCTCTATATAGGGTTCTTCATAGAACCCCCTGTATCAGCTAAAGGTTCTTGCTGGAACGCTCTATGAAGGGTTCTATAAAGAACCATTTTGTCTTGAGGGTTCTTCCTGGAACCCTCTATGAATGGTTCCACCAGTCTTATTAGCATTTAAAATAAAACAATTATGAGCATAATTATATACAGTACCAGTCAAAATGTTGGACACAACTACTCATTCAAGGGTTTTTCTTTATTTTTACTATTTTCTACATTGTAGAATAATAGTGAATACATCAAAACTATGAAATAACACATGGAATCATGTAGTAACCAAAAAAGTATATTTTATGAACCCTTCTAATGAACCCTTCTAATGAACCCTTCTTATGAACCCTTCTAATGAACCCTTCTAATGAACCCTTCTAATGAACCCTTCTTGCCTCCCAATGAACCCTTCTAATGAACCCTTCTTATGAACCCTTCTTGCCTTCTAATGAACCCTTCTAATGAACCCTTCTTGCCTTCTAATGAACCCTTCTTGTCTTCTAATGAACCCTTCTAATGAACCCTTCTTGCCTCCCAATGAACCCTTCTTGCCTTCTAATGAACCCTTCTTATGA
>NC_092160.1:39536828-39609328 GCF_045791955.1 Oncorhynchus clarkii lewisi
TAGCAGCATTGAGCTAGTAGTGGACATCTGGAGGTCATATGGAAACTAAAGGAAACACCTAAAACAGCAGCATGGGATTCATATACACACACACACACTTTCATGACCTCACTCTTCTTATCTTCCACTATGTTCTCCTGAAGTGTAAAAGTCACAGAGGTCAATGGACAGAAGAAGAGAGGTTTCTCTGATGGTTGAAGGTCTGCGGTCTCATGTACTAAGGAGCGCTCTACTGCCATCTAGTGGACGGAGTTGGAGAGGTGCACACACACACACACACACACACACACAGAGAAACAGGTGCACACACACACACACACACAGAGATACAGGTTGTTGATATGTCATGTTGAGCGTGCGTGGAGAATGCTGAGGATAATGTTGAGCGCGCACTGAGAGTAGAGCTAAAAAAATTCTACGTCGCAGAGGATCATGTTGAGTAGCTGAGAGATAGAGAGCTCAGAGAAGAAGATAGATAGCTAGATAACTAATTCCTGATGTAGAAAATAATAGTATATATACATTTTATTTTTATTTTACCCCTTTTTCTCCCCAATTTCGTGGTATCCAATTGTTTAGTAGCTACTATCTTGTCTCATCGCTACAACTCCCGTACGGGCTCGGGAGAGACGAAGGTTGAAAGTCATGCGTCCTCCGATACACAACCCAACCAAGTCGCACTGCTTCTTAACACAGCGCCATCCAACCCGGAAGCCAGCCGCACCAATGTGTCGGAGGAAACACCGTGCACATGGCGACCTGGTTAGCGTGCACTGCGCCCGGCCCGCCACAGGAGTCGCTGGTGCGCGATGAGACAAGGATTTCCCTACCGGCCAAACCCTCCCTAACCCGGACGACGCTAGGCCAATTGTGGACTATTTTGATAGTTCTATTTTAAAGACTTTTGAGCATATAACACCCAGACAGATGTAGAACTGTATTTCAGGGACCTCCTGAGCACCAGAAAAATCTCCTTGTTCTTGAGGTTTATTCTGGAGTTTATTCCGGAAGGATCAACATGTTAGATAAAAAATACAGGTAACTGCCAAAAGGGAAACACCTGAGTAAATGAGGGAAACATATTGAAAACACCTGCATCTACACATGTGTGGTTCCTGAGTTAATTAAGCAATTAACATCCCATCATGCTTAGGGGTCATGTATAAAAATGCTGGACAGGCTATTATTTTGGCTACCATCTTAATCCTATTGAACACTTATGGGAAATTCTGGAGCGGTACCTGAGACAGAGTTTTCCACCAGTATCAACAAAAATACGCAATTTCTTGTGGAAGAATGATGTCGTATCCCTCCGATAGAGTTCAGACACATGTAGAATCTGTGCTTCGTTGAAGCTGTTCTGGCTCGTGATGACTCAGCTCCCTATTGAGACACTGTTTTTTTTGGAGGGGTCAGTTACCTGTAGATTCAAACACGTTATTGCCTATCATCATGCAGAATTATCATCTCATTGTTCCTCTGGGAGCTCATTCTATAATACAGACATTGGTGATATCTGTCCCAGGTAGTTTTTAAAAAGCTGGTAACTTTACCCAAATTCCCTGGTTTTCCAGAAAACCTGGTTGGAATATTCTCGGAATCAGGAGTGAATAAAAGCAGGAAATCTCTAATTCTGCCAACCAGGATTTCTGGAAAACCTGTCGATTTGGAGAAAGTACTGCATCCTAAAGAGCCTGAACTGTGGCCACGTTTTCATTCCTGCCACAAACATTTCATTAAAAATAATCACGGTCTTCAATTTTAGACCACAATTAGTTGAGTGAAGTGTTAGTGCTGGGAAATGTTAAAGCTGTACACTCCTGTGTAAACTGGGGCTGTCTAGACTACAACGCAGGTGCTCTTTTGTCATCTGATTTCCATACGGAGTCTGATGGAGATAAATGTGACTCCAAGGCAGGCTCATTTTTCCTGCATCCAGGTTAAGGCCGGCTACCAGCAGGAACATGGAGCACACCATGTCAGTAAGTTATGCCGGTACGCATCACTCACAGTTGAAACGAGCACAGGGTCAAAGCTGCAGTGACCGTGGATGGAGAGCATTTTGTGATGTCAATGGCCTTGCTCAAGGGCCCAACAGTAAGGAAATATCTTTAGGATGAGCCCAGTTGCTTTTTTCCAGCGCCTGGCCCAGGATTCTGACCTTTCTGTTACAGGTCCATCTCCTTAGGCGCTGGGCCACCTACCGATACTATTTGAATAACTAATATTCAAATCATTAGTGGAGAAACCCTATACACCAAAAACCTGTCTACTAACCTGAACACTGGAGACCGTGGGGCAGTGGGAGTTCACAGGTGAGGGCTTCATTACTCCTGTGATCAACAGGGGGAAGAGTTACCAAGGGCAAAAGAGGTGTGCACCTTATATTTGTCTGGGTGAAAACCTGTACCAGGTGAGTTAGATTCTGGGTAGATAATGCAACGTATGGGGGAAGCTCATAATAGATTCATAGTCACCTCCGAGACAGACCTTCCATCACTAATGCCCTGTTAGCATTCACCAGTCATGTTGATGAACAATCCAACCCTTTTGTCAGTGCCAATTATTTAAATGGGGAAATTCACACAATATTCAGTTCATAAGCATTCGACTATAATACCTCTGGCTGTGTGACAGCAGCTGTCTTCCTGGTCTATCAGCATGCTCTAGTGATCTTACTCCCTCGCCACCTGAAATGCAATAACAACAAAAACATGAACAGGTAACTTAGCTAACTAATTCTAATGTGTATTCTTTATTAGCCAAACTACTTTTTCAGTTACCAATTCATCAATAAACAATCAGGGGAACAAACTTGTTTGGCCAAAAGTGTTCAATAGTCAGTAGCAAGTCTTTAAAATATAGCAAGCAAATATATTGCTTTTCTGTTACAAAATCATTAGTTTGCTACAGATATGAACTCGGCTAATGGTGGAAGTTAGGTCTTTGCAAGCAGTTTGAACTAAGATCATCCATCATGCAGGCAGTTTGAACTAGAAACTAGAATCATCCATCATGCAAGCAGTTTGAACTAGAAACTAGAATCATCCGTAGGGCAGGGTAGGGCAGGGTAGAGCAGGGCAGGGTAGAGCAGGGCAGGGTAGAGCAGGGCAGGGTAGGGCAGGGTAGGGCAGGGTAGAGCAGGGTAGAGCAGGGCAGGGCAGGGTAGGGCAAGGCAGGGCAGGGTAGAGCAGGGCAGGGTAGAGCAGGGCAGGGTAGAGCAGGGCAGGGCAGGGTAGAGCAGGGTAGAGCAGGGCAGAGCAGGGCAGGGCAGGGTAGAGCAGGGTAGAGCAGAGCAGAGCAGGGCAGGGTAGAGCAGGGTAGAGCAGAGCAGAGCAGGGCAGGGCAGGGTAGAGCAGGGTAGAGCAGGGCAGAGCAGAGCAGGGCAGGGTAGAGCAGGGTAGAGCAGGGCAGAGCAGGGCAGAGCAGAGCAGGGCAGGGCAGGGTAGAGCAGGGCAGGGCAGGGCAGGACAGGGTAGAGCAGGGCAGGGTAGAGCAGAGCAGGGTAGAGCAGGGTAGAGCAGGGCAGAGCAGAGTAGGGCAGGGTAGAGCAGAGCAGGGCAGGGTAGAGCAGGGTAGAGCAGGGCAGTACAAAGCAGGGCAGGGTAGAGCAGGGTAGAGCAGGGCAGAGCAGAGTAGGGCAGGGCAGAGCAGGGTAGAGTAGAGCAGGGCAGAGCAGAGCAGGGCAGGATAGAGCAGGGCAGAGCAGAGCAGGGCAGGGCAGGGCAGGGCAGGGCAGGGCAGGGCAGGGTAGAGCAGAGCAGGGCAGGGCAGGGCAGGGCAGGACAGGGTAGAGCAGGGCAGGGTAGAGCAGGGCAGGGCAGGGCATGGCAGGGTATGGTAGAGCAGGGCAGGGCAGGGTAGAGCAGGGTAGAGCAGGGCAGAGCAGAGCAGGGCAGGGTAGAGCAGGGTAGAGTAGGGCAGAGCAGAGTAGAGCAGGGTAGAGCAGGGCAGAGCAGAGCAGGGCAGGGTAGAGCAGGGTAGAGCAAAGCAGGGCAGGGTAGAGCAGGGTAGAGCAGGGCAGAGCAGGGCCGGGTAGAGCAGAGTAGAGCAGGTTAGAGCAGAGCAGGGCAGGGTAGAGCAGGGCAGGGTAGAGCAGGGCAGAGCAGGGCAGGGCAGGACAGGGTAGAGCAGGGCAGGGTAGAGCAGGGCAGGGCAGGGTATGGTAGAGCAGGGCAGGGTAGAGCAGGGCAGAGCAGAGCAGAGCAGGGCAGGGTAGAGCAGGGCAGGGTAGAGCAGGGTAGAGCAGGGCAGAGCAGAGCAGGGCAGGGTAGAGCAGGGTAGAGCAGGGCAGAGCAGGGCAGGGTAGAGCAGGGCAGAGCAGAGCAGGGCAGGGTAGAGCAGGGTAGAGCAGGGCAGAGCAGAGCAGGGCAGGGTAGAGCAGGGTAGAGCAGGGCAGAGCAGAGTAGAGCAGGGTAGAGCAGGGCAGAGCAGAGCAGGGCAGGGTAGAGCAGGGTAGAGCAAAGCAGGGCAGGGTAGAGCAGGGTAGAGCAGGGCAGAGCAGAGTAGAGCAGGGTAGAGCAGGGCAGAGCAGAGCAGGGCAGGGTAGAGCAGGGTAGAGCAAAGCAAGGCAGGGTAGAGCAGGGTAGAGCAGGGCAGGGCAGGGCAGGGTAGAGCAGGGCAGAGCAGAGTAGAGCAGGGTAGAGCAGAGCAGGGCAGGGTAGAGCAGGGTAGAGCAAAGCAGGGCAGGGTAGAGCAGGGTAGAGCAGGGTAGAGCAAAGCAGGGCAGGGTAGAGCAGGGTAGAGCAGGGCAGAGTAGAGTAGAGCAGGGTAGAGCAGGGCAGAGCACTGGTAAAAGGTGTTATTTCTGGTGTCCCGTTAGGACATTGATAATCAATACCTTAGGCAAAACCAATTCCAGGAGTAGTTCATGCACGTGACTTGACCCGTATGGAGAATGGGGGAAAAGGATCCAAGTTTATCAGTATTATTGATGTTTGATGAGAATTTACCACCCTACTACCCTCTGTACCCTCTGTAAAGTTGGGATATATAAGACACGCTGTGAGAGCGTTCATGCAAATCACAATGCAATGCAAGATGGGTCAAAACGTTTGGCCATGTGTCAAGTGTTTGCAGACGGAAGGAATATGTTATTGAAGAGTCTTTTGAATGTAAAATGTTGCAACTGTGGTAGGGATCATAGTTCCCCAATTCCCTGAGTGCCATGTGAGGGTGAAAGAGGTTGAGAGGTCAAGGATTAGGGCTGTAAAGCAAATCTCCTATGTGGAGGCGGTGAAGAGCGATGAAGGAGCAAGAGGCCACGGTTCTGAAGAAGACATGGCGGTGGAGGCACCACAATCAGTTGCCAATGTTGTACTTCAATCAAGTGATCTGGATACACTTATTGTGAGAAAAAATTGATTTTGGAGCATTTATATCCACAGTTATTACTTGTACAAGTGTCCAAGAGGTCCAAGAGGTCCAAGAGGTTCAAGAGGCCCAAGAGGTCCAAGAGGTCCAAGAAAGCTGGATATCATCATTATATCATTATATCTGCAGCCGAGACGTTTTTGGGCCTCCAGGACTTAACGGCAGAATCACTGCAAGAACTACTGACACCTTCTGAGCCTGTGTAGGGACCTGATTAAAACAGAACAGCTGATTCTAGTTTAACATTTCGTTACTGATAGTTTGTATGGGAATCTTTGTTTATTCATTTTTTTTCCTTTTTGGATTCTTATTATCCACCTGTACACTAGGTGGCGGAATGCACCTATAATTGTTGCGAACGCCATTATACCAAAGAAGAAGAAGAATTTCGAGAGGGAACCATGGAGGTGCGTGCACAACACTCAATTCCACTTTCTGGGTACACAACATTTTCTGTCTGAGCTCTTTACACTCTCTCAGCTCCTCAACACGATCCTCTGCTCCCTTGAGCTTTTTTTTTTATCTGAAATTTCTAACTGATCTCTCCACCTGCACTCATCATAATTGTCCACGTTCCTGACAATGACACACTGCACCTTCAAAATGTGAGAAGGAAATGACGTCATACGAGAACCACGTACTGGATTTTTTACAGGGTCGTTAGTAATATGAAAAAATATAATTTCTTGCCCCGACCGAGATCAATGTCTAAGGTATCAGGTAAGAACGCGACTACAAGTCACCAAGAAGTGGCCACTAGACTTGTCACCTTTTCGAACTGAATACGTTTGGACACACCTACTCATTTCAGGGTTTGATGGTTTTTGGGAATCGAAGAAAGATCTAGACATTTTCCGGTTTGACTGACCTACATGTCTTAAAATAATGATGGGGAAAGAAACGTGTTTTTTAAACTTATTGTGATAATAATATAATAATAACATAATGTTGCTGCTACCGTCTCTTATGACTGAACATAACTTCTGGACATCAGAACAGCGATTACTCACCAGGGGCTGGAAGAAACTATTTATTTGAACGAGTCCAACGTCTCTACCTAGAGAGTTTTCATCTATATTTTTCGTAGCTGTCTACATACCACCACAGACCGATGCTGTAAAGCGTCTGTGTGTAGCTGGTGAGATGAGTCAGGCGCAGGACAAATACAAGGCCACAAATAACGGACCACAATGCAATAAACAATCACTCACAAACAAACATGGGGGAACAAAGGGTTAAATAATGAACAAGCAATTGGGGGACTGAAACCAGGTGTGTAAGACAAAGACAAAACAAATGGAAAGTGAAAAGTGGATCGACGATGGCTAGAAGGCCGGTGACGTCGACCGCCGAACGCCGCCCGAACAAGGAGAGGGACCGACTTCGGCGGAAGTCGTGACAGATGCTGGCACTAAGACCGCACTCAATGAGCTGTATTCCCATATAGGGAACATCTAAAGGTCATCTATAGGTCATAAGCAAACAACACTCATCCAGAAGCGGCACTCCTAGTGACCAGGGATGGATGGAAACTTAAATCCGTTTTACCTCATTTCTACCAGCATGTTGAATGTGCAACCAGAGGGAAAAAAAACTCTAGACCACCTTTACTCCACACACAGAGACGCATACACAGCTCTCCCTCACCCTCCATTTGGCAAATCTGACTAAAATCTGACCATGATTCCTGCTTACAAGCAAAAATTAAAGCAGGAAGCGCCAGTGACTCGGTCAATGCAAAAGTGGTCAAATGAAGCAGATGCTACAGGACTGTTTTGCTAGCACAGACTGGAATATGTTCCAGGATTCTTCTGATCGCATTGAGGAGTACAACACATCAGTCATCAATAAGTGCATCAATGACGTTGTCTCCAAAGTGACTGGACGTACATACCCCAACCAGAAGCCATGGATTACAGGTAACATCAACACTAAGCTCAAGCATAGAGCTGCCACTTTCAAAAGAGCAGGACTCTATCCCAGATGCTTATAAGAAATCCCGCTATGCCCTCAGACGAACCATCGAACAGCCAAAGCGTCAATACAGGACTAAGATTGAATCCTAATACACCGGTTCCGATGCTTGTCGGATGTGGCAGGACTTGTAAACTATTACAGACTACAAAGAGAAGCACAGCCAAGAGCTGCCCAGTTACATGAGCCTATCAGATGAGCTAAATTACTTCTATGCTCGCTTTGAGGCAAGTAACACTGAAACATGCATGAGAGCATCAGCTGTTCCGAATGACTGTGTGATCACGCTCTCCGCAGCTGATGTGATTAAGACCTTTAAACAGGTCAACATTCACAAAGGCCGCAGAATCAGACGGATTACCAGGACATGTACTCCGAGCATGCACTGACCAACTGGCACGTGTCTTCACTGACATGTTCAACCTCTCCCTGTCTGAGTCTGTAATACCAACATGTTTCAAGCACACCACCATAGTCTCTGTGCCCAAGAACACTAAGGTAACCTGTCTAAATGACTATCACCCCGTAGCACCCCATAGCACTCACATCTGTAGCCATGAAGTGTTTCGAAAGGCAGATCATGGCTCACATCAACACAATTATCCCAAAAACCCTAGACCCACTCCAATTTGCATACCGCCCTAACAGATCCACATATGATGCAATCTCTATTCCACTCCCTTTCCCACCTGAACAAACGGAACACCTTTGTGATGCACCCATAAATGCTATTCATTGACTACAGCTCAGCATTCAACACCATAGTGTCCACAAAGCTCATCACTAAGCTAAGGACCCTGGGACTAAACACCACCCTCTGCAACTGGATCCTGGACTTGCTGACGGGCCACCCCCAGGTGGTAAGGGTAGGCAACAACACATCTGCCACACTGATCCTCAAAACAAGGGCTCCTCAGGGGTGCATGCTCACCCCCCTCCTGTACTCCTTGTTCACTCATGACTGCACAGCCAGGCACGACTCAAACACCATCATTAAGTTTACCGATGACACAACAGTGGTAGGCCTGATCACTGACAATAACGAGACAGCCTATAGGGAGGAGGTCAGAGACCTGGCCGTGTGGTGCCAGGACAACAACATCTCCCTCAATGTGATCAAGACAAAGGAGAGGATTGTGGATTGCAGAAAAGGAGGACTGAGCACACCCCCATTCTCATCGACAGGGTGTCAGAGGAAGGCCCTAAACATTTTCATAGACTCCAGCCACCCTAGTCATAGACTGTTCTCTCTGCTATCGCACGGCAAGCGATACCGGAGAGCAAAGTTTAGGTCCAAAAGACTTCTTAATAGCTTCTACCCCCTAAGCCATAAGACTCCTGAACAGCTAATCAAAGGGCTACCCAGACCCTTCTTTTACGCTGCTGCTAATCTCTGTTTATTGTCTATACATAGTCACTTGAACTCTACCTCCATGTACATATTACCACAATTTCCTTGACTAACCGGTGCCCCCTCACATTGACTCTGTACCGGTACGCCCTGTATATAGCCTCTCTATTGTTATTTTACTGCTGCCATTTTAATTAGTTGTTACTTTTATTTTCATTTGTTTACTTAATAGGGCTAGCGGAACACCTCCACAACAGCCGCTGAAAAGGCAGAGCGCGAAATTCAAAAATATATTTAAAAAATATTTAACTTTCATACATTCACAAGTGCAATACACGAAATTAAAGCTTAACTTCTTGTTAATCCACCTATCGTGTCCGATTTCAAAACGGCTTTACAGCGAAAGCACACCATATGATTATGTTAGGTCAAAGCCAAAGTCACGAAAACACATGCAGCCATTTTTCCAGCAAAAGAGAGGAGTCACAAAAAGCAGAAATAGAGATAAAATGAATCACTAACCTTTGATGATCTTCATCAGATGGCACCCATAGGACTTCATGTTACACAATACATGTATGTTTTGTTCGATAAAGTTCATATTTATATCCAAAAATCTCAGTTTACATTGGCAAGTTATGTTCAGTAATGTTGTGCCTTGAAAACATCCGGCAAATTTGCAGAGAGCCACATCAATTTACAGAAATACTCATCATAAACTTTTATAAAATATACAAGTATTATGCACAGAATTATAGATATACTTCTCCTTAATGCAACCGCTGTGTCAGATTTCAAAAAAGCTTTACGGAAAAAGCCAACCATGCAATAATCTGAGTACGGTGCTCAGACACAAAAACAAGCCATACAGATATCCGCCATGTTGTGGAGTCAACAGAAGTCAGAAATAGCATTATAAATATTAACTTACCTTTGATGATCTTCATCAGAATGCACTCCCAGGAATCCAAGTCCCACAATAAATGTTTGTTTTGTTCGATAAAGTCCCTCATTTATGTCCAAATACCTCCTTTTTTAGCGCGTTTAGTAAACAAATCCAAACTCACGAGGCGCAGGCAAGTCCAGGCGAAAGTTCAGACGAAAAGTTCAAAAAGTTATATTACAGTTCGTAGAAACATGTCAAACGATGTATAGAATCAATCTGATGTTTTGAACATAAATCTTCAATAATGTTCCAACCGGAGAATTCCTTTGTCTTTAGAAAGGCAATGGAACGCAGGTCAATCTCACTGGTGAGCGTGTAATCAGCTCATGACCTTCTGCCAGACCTCTGGTTGAAACAGCTCTCATTTGCCCTCACTTCACAGTAGAAGCATCAAACAACATTCTAAAGACTGTTGACATCTAGTTTAAGCCTTAGGAAGTGCAATATGACCTCATAGACACTGTATATTCGATAGGCAATGAGTTGAAAAACTACAAACCTCAGACTTCCTGGTTTGGATTTTTCTCAGGTTTTCGCCTGCCATATGAGTTCTGTTATACTCACAGACATCATTCAAACAGTTTTAGAAACTACAGAGTGATTTCAATCCAAATCTACTAATAATATGCATGTATTAGCTTCTGGGCCTGAGTAGCTGGCAGTTTACTCTGGGTACGTTTTTCATCCGAACGTGAAAATGCTGCCCCCCAAACACTTATTTTTCTTAACTTTTGAAAGCATGGTTGTTTTAACCTGTTGCGACGACCATTTCCTGGTTGACGCATCATCTTGGTTTCGCCTGTAGAATGGGTTCTGGGGCACTTACAGACAATATCTTTGCAGATTCTGAAACTTCAGAGTGTTTTCTTTCCAAAACGGTCAATAATATGCATAGTCGAGCATCTTTTCGTGACACAATATTGCGCTTAAAACGGGAACGTTTTTTATCCAAAAATGAAATAGCGCCCCTAGAGATCCAAGAGGTTAAGGGCTTGAAAGTAAGCATTTCACTCTAAGGTCTACCTGTTGTATTCGGTGCATGTGACAAATACAATTTCATTTGATACATGATTCCATGTGTGTTATTTCATAGTTTTGATGTCTTCACTATTATTCTCCAATGTAGAAAATAATAATAAAATAAAGAAAACCCCTATGAATGACTAGGTGTGTTCAACCTGTTGGCTGGTACCGTATACAGTAGCTCCTGGAGTCTGGACCAACAGAATATATACAGTAACTATTGGCTGGTACTGTATACAGTAGCTCCTGGAGTCTGGACCAACAGAATATATACAGTAACTATTGGCTGGTACTGTATACAGTAGCTCCTGGAGTCTGGACCAACAGAATATATACAGTAACTATTGGCTGGTACTGTATACAGTAGCTCCTGGAGTCTGGATCAACAGAATATATACAGTAACTATTGGCTGGTACTGTATACAGTAGCTCCTGGAGTCTAGACCAACAGAATATAAACAGTAACTATTGGCTGGTACTGTATACAGTAGCTCCTGGAGTCTGGATCAACAGAATATATACAGTAACTATTGGCTGGTACTGTATACAGTAGCTCCTGGAGTCTAGACCAACAGAATATATACAGTAACTATTGGCTGGTACTGTATACAGTAGCTCCTGGAGTCTGGATCAACAGAATATATACAGTAACTATTGGCTGGTACTGTATACAGTAGCTCCTGGAGTCTAGATCAACAGAACATATACAGTAACTATTGGCTGGTACTGTATACAGTAGCTCCTGGAGTCTAGACCAACAGGATATATACAGTAACTATTGGCTGGTACTGTATACAGTAGCTCCTGGAGTCTGGATCAACAGAATATATACAGTAACTATTGGCTGGTACTGTATACAGTAGCTCCTGGAGTCTAGATCAACAGAATATATACAGTAACTATTGGCTGGTACTGTATACAGTAGCTCCTGGAGTCTAGACCAACATAATATATACAGTAACTATTGGCTGGTACTGTATTATTTATCGCTCTCACGTGCACATTTCTGTCCATTAAGAACCATGTGTGTCTTGTTTTGTATAAAGTAATGAAATGCAGTAGGACAGGATCTTTATAAAACGTAGCTCTTTATTAGCTAGTTATAACTGTCATGTTCATGTGTCTCCGGCCATGATCAACTGCAATGACCTCACGAACTGGGGGGGGGGGTCTTAACCAATCATAGAGCAATATCATACAGACATGGACGATGTACTTACCGTTGGAGTAGAGGCTAGTGCTCTGGCTGGAGTCCATGCAACACTGAAAAAGTTGTGTGAGGAGGTCGCAGGGCCGAGGGGGAGTTTGTTGTACAGCCAGAGTGAAATTTTCCAAAGAGAAAACAAGGCACTCACAGCCAAGGTAAAAATACACGATTCCAACATGGATTGTCTACTCAGAGAAAACAGGTTGATGAAAGAGACGCTACTAGACATACAAAGTCATAGCATGCTTGAAAATCTAATTTTTTCTGGTATTCCTGAGGACACATCCAAAAATCCAGAGGGAGCGATCAGAGATTTCATGAAATCCGCCTTGAAACTTCCTATAGAGACTGTAAACAAGGTGGCTTTCCACCGAGTACACAGACTTGAAGCTCGGAGAGACAAGACCAAGAGTCCCCGACCGATCATCGCAAAATTTGAACACTACCAACAAAAGGAGCTGATCAAAAGCAGGGGAAGGGAACTTAAAGGGACCAAACTAGATAAATGAACGTCGTAAGAGACTGTATCCAGTCCAGAGGCAACAGAGGGAGAATGATAAGTGCCTTTATCATTGTGGACAAACTCTTTATAGATGGACAGCTATTCTGAGACAGCTCCATAACACCGTGGCTGTACTAAATTCTACAGGGACTTCAGGTTACGAAACAAAAGAAGGTATGGGAACTGTAAAAATATCTGAACACCATGAAGTGGATATGAACACACACGTACTCAACTACATGCTCGCTTACACATCCGGACTTATACATACACACACCTGATCTCACTCTCTCTTTTCTCTTCTCTTCTCTCCCTCTATTGTTGAGAACTGTTTTATAATTTAATGTGTTTATTGTTTGTCTATCTTTTTTATGTATTTGTCTACAGTTTTATATATGTTTACAACAAGCAAGGGGAAGATATCAGAATAGGGGCGTTGGGGTATAATAACATATTGTACAGAAAACAGTTGTACTGTAGTGAAGCCGTCTCTAGAGTAATGCAAGGTCTCTTTCATGATCATGTGAAACGTCAGTTGCTATGGAAATTCTGGGATGTGTTTTTCAATGATGTTAAAGGTAATTGTGATGCATCTATGATGGAGATACGACATGGATTACAATTATCATCATGAATATTAAGGCTATGCACACTACATGTTACACACATAGACAGTCAAACATGCAAATTGGCAGTTATTATTTATTTTGACATCACATATTATAGTCTTACTGTCATACAGACATCGTACACTCTCACTACATCACATCCAATATCATACACATCAACCTACTCAGATTTGTTCTTATACAGACATCGTACACACACTCATTACATCACATCCAATATCATACACATCAACTTACTCAGATTTGTTCTTATAAAGACATCGTAGACACTCACTATATCACATCCAATATCATACACATCAACCTACTCAGATTTGTTACACACATAATATCTTGTCTCAATATTCTAACATCTGTGGCTCACAGGCAAGCAGGCAAACAGGCAAACAGGCAAACAGGCAAACAGGCAAACAGGCAAACAGGCAAGGAAATAAAATAAATATTGAACCTATTTCTTGAACTCTAAATATCAGACATTTGAAAGCTCTAGTTTTGACCGTCATAATACCTCTGATGGTAGTAACTTTACAAGCACTAATTATGGTCAATTTAGACTGAGAATAGTATCTAGTTATGGTAAGGGCTGAAATAAGTATAGCCAGTTATAATTGTAATATTGTAATTGTAGCAGATTATAAATAAAGAAGATCAGTCTTTACACGGCTAAAAGAAAAGGAATATAACATGTACTGTTTACAGGAAACTCACTCTACATCCTTAGATGACGTTGTTTACAGGAAACTCACTCTACATCCTTAGATGACGGTGTTTACAGGAAACTCACTCTACATCCTTAGATGAAGCTGTTTACAGGAAACTCACTCTACATCCTTAGATGAAGTTGTTTACAGGAAACTCACTCTACATCCTAAGATTACGTTGTTTACAGGAAACTCACTCTACATCCTAAGATTACGTTGTTTACAGGAAACTCACTCTACATCCTAAGATCACGTTGTTTACAGGAAACTCACTCTACATCCTAAGATTACGTTGTTTACAGGAAACTCACTCTACATCCTTAGATGAAGTTGTTTACAGGAAACTCACTCTACATCCTTAGATGAAGTTGTTTACAGGAAACTCACTCTACATCCTTAGATGACGTTGTTTACAGGAAACTCACTCTACATCCTTAGATGAAGTTGTTTACAGGAAACTCACTCTACATCCTAAGATGACGTTGTT
Source organism: Oncorhynchus clarkii lewisi (assembly GCF_045791955.1). Taxonomy (NCBI): domain Eukaryota; kingdom Metazoa; phylum Chordata; class Actinopteri; order Salmoniformes; family Salmonidae; genus Oncorhynchus; species Oncorhynchus clarkii. Next base: position 39,551,022 of record NC_092160.1, read on the forward strand.
TACAGGAAACTCACTCTACATCCTAAGATTACGTTGTTTACAGGAAACTCACTCTACATCCTAAGATCACGTTGTTTACAGGAAACTCACTCTACATCCTAAGATTACGTTGTTTACAGGAAACTCACTCTACATCCTTAGATGAGGTTGTTTACAGGAAACTCACTCTACATCCTTAGATTACGTTGTTTACAGGAAACTCACTCTACATCCTAAGATGACGTTGTTTACAGGAAACTCACTCTACATCCTTAGATGAAGTTGCGTGGAAAAGGGAATTGGGTGGTGAACTCAAAGGGTGTGATGATATTAATTAACAAAAATGTTGATCTGAATGTGCAAATAGTCAGGAATTATATAATATAATAGTGTAGAATGATTCACAAGGAAGGTGGATCCTTTTGAAGATGAAAGTGGACGAAGAAGAGATGTGGCTCATTAATCTATATGGTGAGATTTTTGGCCATCAAGGAAAACGTAATGTCAGGCGCAAACCAAACACCTCTCATCACCCCAAGAACTCCATCCCCACAGTGAAGCATGGTGATGGTAGCATCATGCTGTGGGGATGTTTTTCATCGTCAGGGACTGGGAAGCTGCTCTGAATTGAAGGAATGATGGATGGCGCTAAATACAGGGAAATTCTTGAGGGAAACCTGTTTCAGTCTTCCAGAGATTTGAGACTGGGACAGAGGTTCACCTTCCAGCAGGACAATGACACTAAGGATACTGCTAAAGCAACACTTGAGTGGTTTAAGGGGAAACATTTAAATGTCTTGGAATGGCCTAGTCAATGTCCAGACCTCAATCCAATTGAGAATCTGTGGTATGACTTAAAGATTGCTATACATCAGCGGAACCCATCCTACTTGAAGGAGCTGGAGCAGTTTTGCCTTGAAGAATGGGCATAAATCCCAGTGGCTAGATGTGCCAAGTTTATAGAGACATACCCCAAGAGACTTGCAGCTGGAATTGCTGCAAAAGATGGCTCTACATAGTATTAACTTTTGGGGGGTGAATAGTTATGCTTAAGTTTTCTGTTTTTTTTGTCTTATTTCTCATTTGTTTCACAATAAAACATATTTTTCAACTTCAAAGTGGTAGGCATGTTGTGTAAATCAAATGATACAAACCCCCCAAAAATCCATTTTAATTCCAGGTTGTAAGGCAACAAAATAGGAAAAATGCCAAGGGGGGTGAATACTTTCGCAAGCCACTGTACACTGCAATTTTCCTGTTCACCATGCACTTTGTATCCAAAGTCTGTGCCACTCTGTTTTGGAGTTCTGTCTCTCTCTGTTCTGAAGCGCGCTCTCTGGGCCTCAGAGATGTGCTTTGATGTCTGCCTGACTGCGTGTTAACGTGATGCGAGTCCTGCTGCTCCCCGAAATTGTTTTAATCTGAGCCTGTGCTGGTGAAACCTGGCTGTGTCGATAGCTTTGTCCATCTCTAGCTCAGACCCAACATTTTAAAAGTTTCTCTCTCGCTCACTGTGAGTGTATAACAAATACAATATGGACCATCACATCACATCTTTCACAAGCAGCTCAGTCACAAACTGTTCAAACACAAGCAGATGCAGCTCAGTCACAAACTGTTCAAACAATTCGCTAGCTCCCTGTTCTTTCTCATGGAATTTGAACCTGGAGATAACATATGCTTTAAAACGATTGTAGTATTTTTTTACAGAACTTTTGATTCAGCCTCGGTAAGTGTGCTGTTAGAGATTACTCCGTCCTCTCCTTCAGAGGACCTGTCAGCTCCACATGCTGTTAGAGATTACTCCGTCCTCTCCTGTCTCCTTCAGAGGACCTGTCATCTCCACACGCTGTTACAGATTACCAGTCCTCTCCTTCAGAGGACCTGTCAGCTCCACACGCTGTTAGAGATTACCAGTCCTCTCCTTCAGAGGACCTGTCATCTCCACATGCTGTTAGAGATTACCAGTCCTCTCCTTCAGAGGACCTGTCAGCTCCACAAGATGTTAGCGATTACCCCATCCTCTCCTTCAGAGGACCTGTCAGCTCCACACGCTGTTAGAGATAACCCCATCCTCTCCTTCAGAGGACCTGTCAGCTCCACACGCTGTTAGAAATTACTCGGTCCTCTCCTGTCTCCTTCAGAGGACCTGTCAGCTCCACATGCTGTTAGAGATTACTCCGTCCTCTCCTGTCTCCTTCAGAGGACCTGTCATCTCCACACGCTGTTACAGATTACCAGTCCTCTCCTTCAGAGGACCTGTCAGCTCCACACGCTGTTAGAGATTACCAGTCCTCTCCTTCAGAGGACCTGTCAGCTCCACATGCTGTTAGAGATTACCAGTCCTCTCCTTCAGAGGACATGTCAGCTCCACAAGATGTTAGAGATTACCCCATCCTCTCCTTCAGAGGACCTGTCAGCTCCACACGCTGTTAGAGATTACCCCATCCTCTCCTTCAGAGGACCTGTCAGCTCCACACGCTGTTAGAAATTACTCGGTCCTCTCCTGTCTCCTTCAGAGGACCTGTCAGCCCCACATGCTGTTAGAGATTACCAGTCCTCTCCTTCAGAGGACCTGTCAACTCCACACGCTGTTAGAGATTACCAGTCCTCTCCTTCAGAGGACCTGTGAGCTACACACGCTGTTAGAGATTACCCCATCCTCTCCTTCAGAGGACCTGTCAGCTCCACATGCTGTTAGAGATGACTCCGTCCTCTCCTTCAGAGGACCTGTCAGCTCCACACACTGTTAGAGATTACCCCATCCTCTCCTTCAGAGGACCTGTCACCTCCACATGCTGTTAGAGATTACTCCGTCCTCTCCTGCCTCCTTCAGAGGACCTGTCAGCTCCACATGCTGTTAGAGATGACTCCGTCCTCTCCTTCAGAGGACCTGTCAGCTCCACACGCTGTTAGAGATTACCCCATCCTCTCCTTCAGAGGACCTGTCAGCTCCACACGCTGTTAGAGATTACCAGTCCTCTCCTTCAGAGGACCTGTCAGCTCCACATGCAGTTAGAGATTACCCCATCCTCTCCTTCAGAGGACCTGTCAGCTCCACACGCTGTTAGAGATTACCCCATCCTCTCCTTCAGAGGACCTGTCAGCTCCACATGCTGTTAGAGATTACTCCGTCCTCTCCTGTCTCCTTCAGAGGACCTGTCAGCTCCACATGCTGTTAGAGATTACCCCATCCTCTCCTTCAGAGGACCTGTCAGCTCCACACGCTGTTAGAGATTACCAGTCCTCTCCTTCAGAGGACCTGTCAGCTCCACACGCAGTTAGAGATTACCAGTCCTCTCCTTCAGAGGACCTGTCAGCTCCACATGCTGTTAGAGATTACCCTGTCCTCTCCTTCAGAGGACCTGTCAGGTCCACATGCTGTTAGAGATTACCCCATCCTCTCCTTCAGAGGACCTGTCAGCTCCACATGCTGTTAGAGATTACCCCATCCTCTCCTTCAGAGGACCTGTCAGCTCCACACGCTGTTAGAGGTTACCCCATCATCTCCTTCAGAGGACCTGTCAGCTCCACACGCTGTTAGAGATTACCCCATCCTCTCCTTCAGAGGACCTGTCAGCTCCACATGCTGTTAGAGATTACCCCATCCTCTCCTTCAGAGGACCTGTCAGCTCCACATGCTGTTAGAGATTACCCCATCCTCTCCTTCAGAGGACCTGTCAGCTCCACATGCTGTTAGAGATTACCCCATCCTCTCCTTCAGAGGACCTGTCAGCTCCACACGCTGTTAGAGATTACCCCATCATCTCCTTCAGAGGACCTGTCAGCTCCACACGCTGTTAGAGATTACCCCATCCTCTCCTTCAGAGGACCTGTCAGCTCCACATGCTGTTAGAGATTACCCCATCCTCTCCTGTCTCCTTCAGAGGACCTGTCAGCTCCACATGCTGTTAGAGATTACTCCGTCCTCTCCTGTCTCCTTCAGAGGACCTGTCAGCTCCACACGCTGTTAGAGATTACCCCATCCTCTCCTTCAGAGGACCTGTCAGCTCCACACGCTGTTAGAGATTACCCTGTCCTCTCCTTCAGAGGACCTGTCAGCTCCACATGCTGTTAGAGATTACCCCATCCTCTCCTTCAGAGGACCTGTCAGCTCCACATCCTGTTAGAGATTACCAGTCCTCTCCTTCAGAGGACCTGTCAGCTCCACATGCTGTTAGAGATTACCCCATCCTCTCCTTCAGAGGACCTGTCAGCTCCACATGCTGTTAGAGATTACCCCATCCTCTCCTTCAGAGGACCTGTCAGCTCCACATGCTGTTAGGGATTACCAGTCCTCTCCTTCAGAGGACCTGTCAGCTCCACACGCTGTTAGAGATTACCAGTCCTCTCCTTCAGAGGACCTGTCAGCTCCACACGCTGTTAGAGATTACCAGTCCTCTCCTTCAGAGGACCTGTCAGCTCCACATGCTGTTAGAGATTACCAGTCCTCTCCTTCAGAGGACCTGTCAGCTCCACACGCTGTTAGAGATTACCAGTCCTCTCCTTCAGAGGACCTGTCAGCTCCACACGCTGTTAGAGATTACCAGTCCTCTCCTTCAGAGGACCTGTGAGCTACACACGCTGTTAGAGATTACCCCATCCTCTCCTTCAGAGGACCTGTCAGCTCCACATGCTGTTAGAGATGACTCCGTCCTCTCCTTCAGAGGACCTGTCAGCTCCACACACTGTTAGAGATTACCCCATCCTCTCCTTCAGAGGACCTGTCAGCTCCACATGCTGTTAGAGATTACTCCGTCCTCTCCTGTCTGCTTCAGAGGACCTGTCAGCTCCACATGCTGTTAGAGATGACTCCGTCCTCTCCTTCAGAGGACCTGTCAGCTCCACACGCTGTTAGATATTACCCCATCTTCTCCTTCAGAGGACCTGTCAGCTCCACATGCTGTTAGAGATTACTCCGTCCTCTCCTGTCTCCTTCAGAGGACCTGTCAGCTCCACATGCTGTTAGAGATTACCCCATCCTCTCCTTCAGAGGACCTGTCAGCTCCACATGCTGTTAGAAATTACCAGTCCTCTCCTTCAGAGGACCTGTCAGCTCCACATGCTGTTAGAGATTACCAGTCCTCTCCTTCAGAGGACCTGTCAGCTCCACATGCTGTTAGAGATTACCCCATCCTCTCCTTCAGAGGACCTGTCAGCTCCACATGCTGTTAGAGATTACCCCATCCTCTCCTTCAGAGGACCTGTCAGCTCCACATGCTGTTAGAGATTACCAGTCCTCTCCTTCAGAGGACCTGTCAGCTCCACACGCTGTTAGAGATTACCAGTCCTCTCCTTCAGAGGACCTGTCAGCTCCACACGCTGTTAGAGATTACCAGTCCTCTCCTTCAGAGGACCTGTCAGCTCCACATGCTGTTAGAGATTACCAGTCCTCTCCTTCAGAGGACCTGTCAGCTCCACACGCTGTTAGAGATTACCAGTCCTCTCCTTCAGAGGACCTGTCAGCTCCACACGCTGTTAGAGATTACCAGTCCTCTCCTTCAGAGGACCTGTGAGCTACACACGCTGTTAGAGATTACCCCATCCTCTCCTTCAGAGGACCTGTCAGCTCCACATGCTGTTAGAGATGACTCCGTCCTCTCCTTCAGAGGACCTGTCAGCTCCACACACTGTTAGAGATTACCCCATCCTCTCCTTCAGAGGACCTGTCAGCTCCACATGCTGTTAGAGATTACTCCGTCCTCTCCTGTCTGCTTCAGAGGACCTGTCAGCTCCACATGCTGTTAGAGATGACTCCGTCCTCTCCTTCAGAGGACCTGTCAGCTCCACACGCTGTTAGATATTACCCCATCCTCTCCTTCAGAGGACCTGTCAGCTCCACATGCTGTTAGAGATTACTCCGTTCTCTCCTGTCTCCTTCAGAGGACCTGTCAGCTCCACATGCTGTTAGAGATTACCCCATCCTCTCCTTCAGAGGACCTGTCAGCTCCACATGCTGTTAGAAATTACCAGTCCTCTCCTTCAGAGGACCTGTCAGCTCCACATGCTGTTAGAGATTACCAGTCCTCTCCTTCAGAGGACCTGTCAGCTCCACACGCTGTTAGAGATTACCAGTCCTCTCCTTCAGAGGACCTGTCAGCTCCACATGCTGTTAGAGATTACCAGTCCTCTCCTTCAGAGGACCTGTCAGCTCCACACGCTGTTAGAGATTACCAGTCCTCTCCTTCAGAGGACCTGTCAGCTCCACACGCTGTTAGAGATTACCCCATCCTCTCCTTCAGAGGACCTGTCAGCTCCACACGCTGTTAGAGATTACCTGTCCTCTCCTGTCTCCTTCAGAGGACCTGTCAGCTCCACACGCTGTTAGAGATTACCCTGTCCTCTCCTTCAGAGGACCTGTCAGCTCCACACGCTGTTAGAGATTACTCCGTCCTCTCCTGTCTCCTTCAGAGGACCTGTCAGCTCCATACGCTGTTAGAGATTACCTGTCCTCTCCTGTGTCCTTCAGAGGACCTGTCAGCTCCACATGCTGTTAGAGATTACCCCATCCTCTCCTGTCTCCTTCAGAGGACCTGTCAGCTCCACATGCTGTTAGAGATTACCCCATCCTCTCCTGTCTCCTTCAGAGGACCTGTCAGCTCCACACGCTGCTAGAGATTACCAGTCCTCTCCTTCAGAGGACCTGTCAGCTCCACACGCTGTTAGAGATTACCCCATCCTCTCCTTCAGAGGACCTGTCAGCTCCACACGCTGTTAGAGATTACCCCATCATCTCCTTCAGAGGACCTGTCAGCTCCACACGCTGTTAGAGATTACCAGTCCTCTCCTTCAGAGGACCTGTCAGCTCCACATGCTGTTAGAGATTACCCCATCCTCTCCTTCAGAGGACCTGTCAGCTCCACACGCTGTTAGAGATTACCAGTCCTCTCCTTCAGAGGACCTGTCAGCTCCACACGCTGTTAGAGATTACCCTGTCCTCTCCTTCAGATGACCTGTCAGCTTCACATGCTGTTAGAGATTACCAGTCCTCTCCTTCAGAGGACCTGTCAGCTCCACATGCTGTTAGAGATTACCCCATCCTCTCCTTCAGAGGACCTGTCAGCTCCACATGCTGTTAGAGATTACCCCATCCTCTCCTTCAGAGGACCTGTCAGCTCCACATGCTGTTAGAGATTACCAGTCCTCTCCTTCAGAGGACCTGTCAGCTCCACACGCTGTTAGAGATTACCAGTCCTCTCCTTCAGAGGACCTGTCAGCTCCACACGCTGTTAGAGATTACCAGTCCTCTCCTTCAGAGGACCTGTCAGCTCCACATGCTGTTAGAGATTACCAGTCCTCTCCTTCAGAGGACCTGTCAGCTCCACACGCTGTTAGAGATTACCAGTCCTCTCCTTCAGAGGACCTGTCAGCTCCACACGCTGTTAGAGAATACCTGTCCTCTCCTGTCTCCTTCAGAGGACCTGTCAGCTCCACATGCTGTTAGAGATTACCAGTCCTCTCCTTCAGAGGACCTGTCAGCTCCACACGCTGTTAGAGATTACCAGTCCTCTCCTTCAGAGGACCTGTCAGCTCCACATGCTGTTAGAGATTACCCTGTCCTCTCCTTCAGAGGACCTGTCAGCTCCATACGCTGTTAGAGATTACCAGTCCTATCCTTCAGAGGACCTGTCAGCTCCACATGCTGTTAGAGATTACCCCATCCTCTCCTTCAGAGGACCTGTCAGCTCCACATGCTGTTAGAGATTACCCCATCCTATCCTTCAGAGGACCTGTCAGCTCCACATGCTGTTAGAGATTACCAGTCCTCTCCTTCAGAGAACCTGTCAGCTCCACATGCTGTTAGAGATTACCAGTCCTTTCCTTCAGAGGACCTGTCAGCTCCACACGCTGTTAGAGATTACCCCATCCTCTCCTTCAGAGGACCTGTCAGCTCCACACGCTGTTAGAGATTACCCCATCCTCTCCTCCAGAGGACCTGTCAGCTCCACACGCTGTTAGAGATTACCTGTCCTCTCCTTCAGAGGACCTGTCAGCTCCACATGCTGTTAGAGATTCCCCCGTCCTCCCTGTTTGTCAGAGATTGTACAAATCCCAAGGTCCCTGGTCAAAAGCACCATATATGGAATAGGGTGTCATTTGGGACTCAGAGATGGTGTCTGACAAGCAGCTCGGCACGTAGAGAATAATCCCATGAACTGAAGAGGACTTGAAGAAGATACATCTTTATCTATCTAACACACACACACACACACACACACACACACACACACACACACACACACACACACACACACACACACACACACACATACATACATACATACACACACACACACACATACATACACACACACACACACACACATACACACACATACACACACACACACATACAAACACAGATCTGTATAGTCACAGAAACACACACTTCTGTATCCTCCTCACAACAAATGGCTGTATCTGTTTGTCATCGTCTCCAGATGAATGCCTTTCAGATCCAGGTCGAGTACCAAATGGCACCCTATTCACTAAAGAGTGCACTACTTTTGACTACAGCCTAAAGGGCCCTGGTCAAAAGCAGTATACTAGAAAGGAACGGCCCACTTGGAACGCGCTCCTTCTTTGTCCCCGGGACAGAATCACCAATCTCTCACACAATAATCACGTAAAATGGTTTGAAGCATGACATGATTTGTTTTGAATAACAGTTTTGATAAGGAGTTGATTGAAAACATAAACCTCATGGAGTTGAATATTCAGGGCTGTTTTTTTTTCTCAGTAATCAGAGGAGCTGACGCAGAGATGCTGTGTTGGCTCCATCTAGTGGACCATAGTGAAATGACAGGAGAAAATCATTACTCTTCAACTGAGTCAATAGCTCTCTTAAAGCTCCTGCAGGCCTATAAGAGACATATAATACTACATTTATACATAGAAACATATTTAGAGATATAACCAATTGTGTTTAAATGTTTCAGACTCACACTGATCCACAAAGTCATGCTACATCATCATATGTCCAGTCTTTGGATAATATATACATTATTTATGCTGGAAGTAGCCATACAGGCCATCAAATGTTAATTAAAGTATATCTATTCTTTTGTAGTCTCCTATGTGTATTGTATTCCCTGACAGCTACAGCGTCTCTGGCATTGTGGCGTGTTTGAGGGTGGGCTAGTTCTATCTGCGGTCTTCTATCTGCGGTCTTCTATCTGCCATATGCTGGTATGGGACAATAGAAGCCTGACTCTTTTATACAGACTTCTAACCGCGTGTCTCTCTCTCTCTCTCTCCAACTCTCTTGTCGTATATTAGATACGTGTTTAGAGTTATACAGAGCGGTATATAAACAAGCATGTATAATGTGTTTAATGTATTTTACAGAACAGAAGTGTATATTAAGAGGCGTTTTTAGTTCCTGACTATTTCCTGGATAGAAGCAGAATCGTTGTTCTGAATCTGTATTCAGATAATAAGTTAGATCTCCAGAAAACACAACACCTGTTTCTGCTGGAGATCAATGGGGGGGTTTGTCTCAAAGTTGTTTAAGTAAACATGTTTACCTCTGCCTGCAGTGCTGAGATGCCCTGAGCACATACATACACACACACAGAGAGAGAGACAGACACACACACACAGAGAGAGACAGACACACACACACACACAGGGAGAGACAGACACACACACACAGAGAGAGACAGACACACACACACACACAGAGAGAGACAGACACACACACACAGAGAGAGACAGACACACACACACAGAGAGACAGACACACACACACACACAGAGAGAGACAGACACACACACACACAGAGAGACAGACACACACACACACAGAGAGAGACATACACACACACACACAGAGAGACAGACACACCACATACACACACACACACACACACACACACAGAGACAGACACACCACAGAGACACAGACACACACCACACACAGAGAGACAGACACACACACACACACACACACACGGAGAGACAGACACACACACACAGAGAGAGACAGACACACACACACACACACAGAGAGAGACAGACACACACACACAGAGCGAGACAGACACACACACACACAGAGAGAAACAGACACACACACAGAGAGAGACAGACACACACACACACACAAACACACACACACACACACACACAGAGAGACAGACACACCACAGAGACACACAGAGAGACAGACACACCACATACACACACACACACACACACACACACACATAGAGAGACAGACACACCACAGAGACACAGACACACACCACACACAGAGAGACAGACACACACACACACACACACACACAGAGAGACAGACACACCACAGAGACACAGACACACACCACACACAGAGAGACAGACACACCACAGAGACACAGAGACACATACACACACCACACACAGAGAGACAGACACACACACACACACACACACACACACAGAGAGACAGACACACACACACACACACACACACACACACACACACACACACACCCACAACCCCTTGCAGATCGCAACAGATCAGACACCCCAGCGGCCCTTGTTACAGAATATCTCTGGCTAACTTGAAGTCTTCACTTTAGCTATGAACTCACAGTGGCACGTCATAACTCTCTCCATTACCTTCACAGCCCACGGCCAGCCCACGGCCAGCCCACGGCCAGCCCACGGCCAGCCCACGGCCAGCTCACGGCCAGCCCACGGCCAGCCCACGGCCAGCCCACGGCCAGCCCACGGCCAGCCCACCTCACCGTGAAGATTTTAACATTCGGGGTTGATCTTAAATTAAAGGCCTTAAATGAATAGCTTTAGTCTATTAGAGTAAAGCTTTGAATGTATTATTACTCTTAATAATGTAGCTTCCTAAAAATCTGGTTTAATTCATTCATTATGTCTCTACCTACTTTAAATCGAGACATAGATTATTTATCTAATCAAAACGCTGGTTTAATTCATTCATTATGTCTTTGCCTACTTTAAATTGAGACATAGATTATTTCTCTAATCCAAACATGGGTTTAATTCATTCATTATGTCTCTACATAGATTTGCTTCTATCAGCTCTGTCTCACGTCTCAGAACTAGATATTCATCCATGTTTCTCAAACCTCAAATTTGGAAGTTTTTCAATTTTAGGCATTGACTCCACATTGTTTAGGGATAGGAAAGTATCGGAGAGCCTTTACACGTGAAATATATTGGTGAATCAAAAATACACTGGTTTGATTCATCCTAAAAGTTGACATATTAAATTGTTCAATCCATTAAATATTGGAAGGTGAGAAAACTGTAATAGGGGTTAAACAGTAGTCCTATAAATCTCCCCTGATCCTCACTAATCATGGAACTGTAATAGTCCTATAAATCTACCCTGATCCTCACTAATCATGGAACTGTAATAGGGGTTAAACAGTAGTCCTGATCCTCACTAATCATGGAACTGTAATAGGGGTTAAACAGTAGTCCCATATATAAGTCCCCTGATCCTCACTAATCATGGTACAATAATAGGGGTTAAACAGTAGTCCCATATATAAGTCCCCTGATCCTCACTAATCATGGTACTGTAATAGGGGTTGAACAGTAGTCCTGATCCTCACTAATCATGGAACTGTAATAGGGGTTAAACAGTAGTCCCATATATAAGTCCCCTGATCCTCACTAATCATGGAACTGTAATAGTCCTATAAATCTACCCTGATCCTCACTAATCATGGAACTGTAATAGTCCTATAAATCTACCCTGATCCTCACTAATCATGGAACTGTAATAGGGGTTAAACAGTAGTCCCATATATAAGTCCCCTGATCCTCACTAATCATGGTACTATAATAGGGGTTAAACAGTAGTCCCATATATAAGTCCCCTGATCCTCACTAATCATGGTACTATAATAGGGGTTAAACAGTAGTCCCATATATAAGTCCCCTGATCCTCACTAATCATGACACTATAATAGTCCTATAAATCTACCCTGATCCTCACTAATCATGGAACTGTAATAGGGGTTAAACAGTAGTCCTATAAATCTACCCTGATCCTCACTAATCATGGCACTATAATAGTCCTATAAATCTACCCTGATCCTCACTAATCATGGAACTGTAATAGGGGTTAAACAGTAGTCCCATATATAAGTCCCCTGATCCTCACTAATCATGGCACTGTAATATGGGTTAAACAGTAGTCCTATAAATCTACCCTGATCCTCACTAATCATGGCACTGTGATTTCAATGGTCCAATCATTGTGAACCGTGTTCCAGGTTTCAGGTTGAGACTTGCTATGTGTGTTCCGTAATGATTCCAATAGGCTTCATGTCCCAGATTATTGCCCAACATGGAAACCTGATATGACCCACTATAGATAGAGATCCTCAGGAACAACCACAGGAACTAGACAGAGGAAAGAAAGGCCAACTAACAACGGAACGGAATATAGCACAATAACCACGTTTCCATCCACAGTTTTAATGCTAATAAAGTCATACCATATAACACAAAGATATTAAATAATGGAAAGTTGAAAAGGTCCAGTACATTTTTATAAACGCTGACGGATAATTTACTCATTCAACAAGATGAGATCTTTTTTGTGTTGGTAAAATTAATTATGTGAGAAATGGCTTTGTGTGCAAATATTGATATAATAAGCATCATATATTAACCATCATATATTAGTATTGATATAATAAGCATCATATATTAACCATCATATATTAACCATCATATATTAGTTTTGATATAATAACCATCATATATTAACCATCATATATTAACCATCATATATTAGTATTGATATATTAACCATCATATATTAGTATTGATATATTAACCATCATATATTAGTATTGATATATTAACCATCATATATTAGTATTGATATATTAACCATCATATATTAGTATTGATATATTAACCATCATATATTAGTATTGATATAATAACCATCATATATTAGTATTGATATATTAACCATCATATATTAGTATTGATATAATAACCATCATATATTAGTATTGATATAATAACCATCATATATTAACCATCATATATTAGTATTGATATAATAACCATCATATATTAGTATTGATATAATAACCATCATATATTAACCATCATATATTAACCATCATATATTAGTATTGATATAATAACCATCATATATTAGTATAGATATAATAACCATCATATATTAGTATTGATATAATAACCATCATATATTAACCATCAAATATTAGTATTGATATATTAACCATCATATATTAGTATTGATATAATAACCATCATATATTAGTATTGATATAATAACCATCATATATTAGTATTGATATAATAACCATCATATATTAGTATTGATATAATAACCATCATATATTAACCATCATATATTAGTATTGATATATTGACCATCATATATTAACCATCATATATTAACCATCATATATTAGTATTGATATAATAACCATCATATATTAGTATTGATATATTAACCATCATATATTAGTATTGATATGATAACCATCATATATTAACCATCATATATTAACCATCATATATTAGTATTGATATAATAACCATCATATATTAGTATTGATATAATAACCATCATATATTAGTATTGATATATTAACCATCATATATTAGTATTGATATATTGACCATCATATATTAACCATCATATATTAACCATCATATATTAGTATTGATATAATAACCATCATATATTAGTATTGATATATTAACCATCATATATTAGTATTGATATGATAACCATCATATATTAACCATCATATATTAACCATCATATATTAGTATTGATATAATAACCATCATATATTAGTATTGATATAATAACCATCATATATTAGTATTGATATAATAACCATCATATATTAGTATTGATATAATAACCATCATATATTAGTATTGATATAATAACCATCATATATTAACCATCATATATTAGTATTGATATAATAACCATCATATATTAGTATTGATATAATAACCATCATATATTAGTATTGATATAATAACCATCATATATTAACCATCATATATTAGTATTGATATATTAACCATCATATATTAGTATTGATATAATAACCATCATATATTAGTATTGATATAATAAACATCATATATTAGTATTGATATATTAACCATCATATATTAGTATTGATATAATAACCATCATATATTAGTATTGATATAATAACCATCATATATTAGTATTGATATAATAACCATCATATATTAGTATTGATATAATAACCATCATATATTAACCATCAAATATTAGTATTGATATATTAACCATCATATATTAGTATTGATATAATAACCATCATATATTAGTATTGATATAATAACCATCATATATTAGTATTGATATAATAACCATCATATATTAGTATTGATATAATAACCATCATATATTAACCATCAAATATTAGTATTGATCTATTAACCATCATATATTAGTATTGATATAATAACCATCATATATTAGTATTGATATAATAACCATCATATATTAGTATTGATATAATAACCATCATATATTAGTATTGATATAATAACCATCATATATTAACCATCATATATTAGTATTGATATATTGACCATCATATATTAACCATCATATATTAGTATTGATATAATAACCATCATATATTAGTATAGATATAATAACCATCATATATTAGTATTGATATAATAACCATCATATATTAACCATCAAATATTAGTATTGATATATTAACCATCATATATTAGTATTGATATAATAACCATCATATATTAGTATTGATATAATAACCATCATATATTAGTATTGATATAATAACCATCATATATTAGTATTGATATAATAACCATCATATATTAACCATAATATATTAGTATTGATATATTGACCATCATATATTAACCATCATATATTAGTATTGATATAATAACCATCATATATTAGTATTGATATATTAACCATCATATATTAGTATTGATATAATAACCATCATATATTAACCATCATATATTAACCATCATATATTAGTATTGATATAATAACCATCATATATTAGTATTGATATAATAACCATCATATATTAGTATTGATATAATAACCATCATATATTAGTATTGATTTAATAACCATCATATATTAACCATCATATATTAGTATTGATATAATAACCATCATATATTAGTATTGATATAATAACCATCATATATTAGTATTGATATAATAACCATCATATATTAACCATCATATATTAACCATCATATATTAGTATTGATATAATAACCATCATATATTAGTATTGATATAATAACCATCATATATTAGTATTGATATAATAACCATCATATATTAGTATTGATTTAATAACCATCATATATTAACCATCATATATTAGTATTGATATAATAACCATCATATATTAGTATTGATATAATAACCATCATATATTAGTATTGATATAATAACCATCATATATTAACCATCATATATTAGTATTGATATATTAACCATCATATATTAGTATTGATATAATAACCATCATATATTAGTATTGATATAATAAACATCATATATTAGTATTGATATATTAACCATCATATATTAGTATTGATATAATAACCATCATATATTAGTATTGATATAATAACCATCATATATTAGTATTGATATAATAACCATCATATATTAGTATTGATATATTAACCATCATATATTAGTATTGATATAATAACCATCATATATTAGTATTGATATAATAACCATCATATATTAGCATTGATATAATAACCATCATATATTAGTATTGATATAATAACCATCATATATTAGTATTGATATAATAACCATCATATATTAGTATTGATATAATAACCATCATATATTAACCATCATATATTAGTATTGATATAATAACCATCATATATTAGTATTGATATGTTAACCATCATATATTAGTATTGATATAATAACCATCATATATTAGTATTGATCTAATAACCATCATATATTAGTATTGATATAATAACCATCATATAATAGTATTGATATATTAACCATCATATATTAGTATTGATAAAATAACCATCATATATTAGTATTGATATAATAACCATCATATATTAGTATTGATATAATAACCATCATATATTAGTATTGATATAATAACCATCATATATTAGTATTGATATATTAACCATCATATATTAGTATTGATATATTAACCATCATATATTAGTATTGATATAATAACCATCATATATTAGTATTGATATAATAACCATCATATATTAGTATTGATATATTAACCATCATATATTAGTATTGATATAATAACCATCATATATTAGCATTGATATAATAACCATCATATATTAGTATTGATATAATAACCATCATATATTAGTATAGATATATTAACCATCATATATTAACCATCATATATTAGTATTGATATAATAACCATCATATATTAGTATAGATATATTAACCATCACATATTAACCATCATATATTAGTATTGATATAATAACCATCATATATTAGTATTGATATATTAACCATCATATATTAGTATTGATATAATAACCATCATATATTAGTATTGATATAATAACCATCATATATTAGTATTGATATAACAACCATCATATATTAGTATTGATATAATAACCATCATATATTAGTATAGATATATTAACCTTCATATATTAACCATCATATATTAGTATTGATATAATAACCATCATATATTAGTATAGATATATTAACCATCATATATTAACCATCATATATTAGTATTGATATAATAACCATTATATATTAGTATTGATATAATAACCATCATATATTAGTATTGATATATTAACCATCATATATTAGTATTGATATATTAACCATCATATATTAGTATTGATATAATAACCATCATATATTAATATTGATATAATAACCATCATATATTAGTATTGATATATTAACCATCATATATTAGTATTGATATAATAACCATCATATATTAGTATTGATATAATAAACATCATATATTAGTATTGATATATTAACCATCATATATTAGTATTGATATAATAACCATCATATATTAGTATTGATATAATAACCATCATATATTAGTATTGATATAATAACCATCATATATTAGTATTGATATATTAACCATCATATATTAGTATTGATATAATAACCATCATATATTAGTATTGATATAATAACCATCATATATTAGTATTGATATAATAACCATCATATATTAGTATTGATATAATAACCATCATATATTAGTATTGATATAATAACCATCATATATTAGTATTGATATAATAACCATCATATATTAACCATCATATATTAGTATTGATATATTAACCATCATATATTAGTATTGATATAATAACCATCATATATTAGTATTGATATAATAAACATCATATATTAGTATTGATATATTAACCATCATATATTAGTATTGATATAATAACCATCATATATTAGTATTGATATAATAACCATCATATATTAGTATTGATATAATAACCATCATATATTAGTATTGATATAATAACCATCATATATTAACCATCAAATATTAGTATTGATATATTAACCATCATATATTAGTATTGATATAATAACCATCATATATTAGTATTGATATAATAACCATCATATATTAGTATTGATATAATAACCATCATATATTAGTATTGATATAATAACCATCATATATTAACCATCAAATATTAGTATTGATCTATTAACCATCATATATTAGTATTGATATAATAACCATCATATATTAGTATTGATATAATAACCATCATATATTAGTATTGATATAATAACCATCATATATTAGTATTGATATAATAACCATCATATATTAACCATCATATATTAGTATTGATATATTGACCATCATATATTAACCATCATATATTAGTATTGATATAATAACCATCATATATTAGTATAGATATAATAACCATCATATATTAGTATTGATATAATAACCATCATATATTAACCATCAAATATTAGTATTGATATATTAACCATCATATATTAGTATTGATATAATAACCATCATATATTAGTATTGATATAATAACCATCATATATTAGTATTGATATAATAACCATCATATATTAGTATTGATATAATAACCATCATATATTAACCATAATATATTAGTATTGATATATTGACCATCATATATTAACCATCATATATTAGTATTGATATAATAACCATCATATATTAGTATTGATATATTAACCATCATATATTAGTATTGATATAATAACCATCATATATTAACCATCATATATTAACCATCATATATTAGTATTGATATAATAACCATCATATATTAGTATTGATATAATAACCATCATATATTAGTATTGATATAATAACCATCATATATTAGTATTGATTTAATAACCATCATATATTAACCATCATATATTAGTATTGATATAATAACCATCATATATTAGTATTGATATAATAACCATCATATATTAGTATTGATATAATAACCATCATATATTAACCATCATATATTAACCATCATATATTAGTATTGATATAATAACCATCATATATTAGTATTGATATAATAACCATCATATATTAGTATTGATATAATAACCATCATATATTAGTATTGATTTAATAACCATCATATATTAACCATCATATATTAGTATTGATATAATAACCATCATATATTAGTATTGATATAATAACCATCATATATTAGTATTGATATAATAACCATCATATATTAACCATCATATATTAGTATTGATATATTAACCATCATATATTAGTATTGATATAATAACCATCATATATTAGTATTGATATAATAAACATCATATATTAGTATTGATATATTAACCATCATATATTAGTATTGATATAATAACCATCATATATTAGTATTGATATAATAACCATCATATATTAGTATTGATATAATAACCATCATATATTAGTATTGATATATTAACCATCATATATTAGTATTGATATAATAACCATCATATATTAGTATTGATATAATAACCATCATATATTAGCATTGATATAATAACCATCATATATTAGTATTGATATAATAACCATCATATATTAGTATTGATATAATAACCATCATATATTAGTATTGATATAATAACCATCATATATTAACCATCATATATTAGTATTGATATAATAACCATCATATATTAGTATTGATATGTTAACCATCATATATTAGTATTGATATAATAACCATCATATATTAGTATTGATCTAATAACCATCATATATTAGTATTGATATAATAACCATCATATAATAGTATTGATATATTAACCATCATATATTAGTATTGATAAAATAACCATCATATATTAGTATTGATATAATAACCATCATATATTAGTATTGATATAATAACCATCATATATTAGTATTGATATAATAACCATCATATATTAGTATTGATATATTAACCATCATATATTAGTATTGATATATTAACCATCATATATTAGTATTGATATAATAACCATCATATATTAGTATTGATATAATAACCATCATATATTAGTATTGATATATTAACCATCATATATTAGTATTGATATAATAACCATCATATATTAGCATTGATATAATAACCATCATATATTAGTATTGATATAATAACCATCATATATTAGTATAGATATATTAACCATCATATATTAACCATCATATATTAGTATTGATATAATAACCATCATATATTAGTATAGATATATTAACCATCACATATTAACCATCATATATTAGTATTGATATAATAACCATCATATATTAGTATTGATATATTAACCATCATATATTAGTATTGATATAATAACCATCATATATTAGTATTGATATAATAACCATCATATATTAGTATTGATATAACAACCATCATATATTAGTATTGATATAATAACCATCATATATTAGTATAGATATATTAACCTTCATATATTAACCATCATATATTAGTATTGATATAATAACCATCATATATTAGTATAGATATATTAACCATCATATATTAACCATCATATATTAGTATTGATATAATAACCATTATATATTAGTATTGATATAATAACCATCATATATTAGTATTGATATATTAACCATCATATATTAGTATTGATATATTAACCATCATATATTAGTATTGATATAATAACCATCATATATTAATATTGATATAATAACCATCATATATTAGTATTGATATATTAACCATCATATATTAGTATTGATATAATAACCATCATATATTAGTATTGATATAATAAACATCATATATTAGTATTGATATATTAACCATCATATATTAGTATTGATATAATAACCATCATATATTAGTATTGATATAATAACCATCATATATTAGTATTGATATAATAACCATCATATATTAGTATTGATATATTAACCATCATATATTAGTATTGATATAATAACCATCATATATTAGTATTGATATAATAACCATCATATATTAGTATTGATATAATAACCATCATATATTAGTATTGATATAATAACCATCATATATTAGTATTGATATAATAACCATCATATATTAGTATTGATATAATAACCATCATATATTAACCATCATATATTAGTATTGATATAATAAGCATCATATATTAGTATTGATATGTTAACCATCATATATTAGTATTGATATAATAACCATCATATATTAGTATTGATCTAATAACCATCATATATTAGTATTGATATAATAACCATCATATAATAGTATTGATATATTAACCATCATATATTAGTATTGATAAAATAACCATCATATATTAGTATTGATATAATAACCATCATATATTAGTATTGATATAATAACCATCATATATTAGTATTGATATAATAACCATCATATATTAGTATTGATATATTAACCATCATATATTAGTATTGATATATTAACCATCATATATTAGTATTGATATAATAACCATCATATATTAGTATTGATATAATAACCATCATATATTAGTATTGATATATTAACCATCATATATTAGTATTGATATAATAACCATCATATATTAGCATTGATATAATAACCATCATATATTAGTATTGATATAATAACCATCATATATTAGTATAGATATATTAACCATCATATATTAACCATCATATATTAGTATTGATATAATAACCATCATATATTAGTATAGATATATTAACCATCACATATTAACCATCATATATTAGTATTGATATAATAACCATCATATATTAGTATTGATATATTAACCATCATATATTAGTATTGATATAATAACCATCATATATTAGTATTGATATAATAACCATCATATATTAGTATTGATATAACAACCATCATATATTAGTATTGATATAATAACCATCATATATTAGTATAGATATATTAACCTTCATATATTAACCATCATATATTAGTATTGATATAATAACCATCATATATTAGTATAGATATATTAACCATCATATATTAACCATCATATATTAGTATTGATATAATAACCATTATATATTAGTATTGATATAATAACCATCATATATTAGTATTGATATATTAACCATCATATATTAGTATTGATATATTAACCATCATATATTAGTATTGATATAATAACCATCATATATTAATATTGATATAATAACCATCATATATTAGTATTGATATATTAACCATCATATATTAGTATTGATATAATAACCATCATATATTAGTATTGATATAATAACCATCATATATTAGTATTGATATAATAAACATAATATATTAGTATAGATATATTAACCATCATATATTAACCATCATATATTAGTATTGATATATTAACCATCATATATTAGTATTGATATATTAACCATCATATATTAGTATTGATATAATAACCATCAAATATTAGTATTGATATATTAACCATCATATATTAACCATCATATATTAGTATTGATATATTAACCATCATATATTAGTATTGATATGTTAACCATCATATATTAGTATTGATATAATAACCATCATATATTAGTATTGATCTAATAACCATCATATATTAGTATTGATATAATAACCATCATATAATAGTATTGATATATTAACCATCATATATTAGTATTGATAAAATAACCATCATATATTAGTATTGATATAATAACCATCATATATTAGTATTGATATAATAACCATCATATATTAGTATTGATATAATAACCATCATATATTAGTATTGATATATTAACCATCATATATTAGTATTGATATATTAACCATAATATATTAGTATTGATATAATAACCATCATATATTAGTATTGATATAATAACCATCATATATTAGTATTGATATATTAACCATCATATATTAGTATTGATATAATAACCATCATATATTAGCATTGATATAATAACCATCATATATTAGTATTGATATAATAACCATCATATATTAGTATAGATATATTAACCATCATATATTAACCATCATATATTAGTATTGATATAATAACCATCATATATTAGTATAGATATATTAACCATCATATATTAACCATCATATATTAGTATTGATATAATAACCATCATATATTAGTATTGATATATTAACCCTCATATATTAGTATTGATATAATAACCATCATATATTAGTATTGATATAATAACCATCATATATTAGTATTGATATAACAACCATCATATATTAGTATTGATATAATAACCATCATATATTAGTATAGATATATTAACCTTCATATATTAACCATCATATATTAGTATTGATATAATAACCATCATATATTAGTATAGATATATTAACCATCATATATTAACCATCATATATTAGTATTGATATAATAACCATCATATATTAGTATTGATATAATAACCATCATATATTAGTATTGATATATTAACCATCATATATTAGTATTGATATATTAACCATCATATATTAGTATTGATATAATAACCATCATATGTTAATATTGATATAATAACCATCATATATTAGTATTGATATATTAACCATCATATATTAGTATTGATATAATAACCATCATATATTAGTATTGATATAATAACCATCATATATTAGTATTGATATAATAAACATCATATATTAGTATAGATATATTAACCATCATATATTAACCATCATATATTAGTATTGATATATTAACCATCATATATTAGTATTGATATATTAACCATCATATATTAGTATTGATATAATAACCATCAAATATTAGTATTGATATATTAACCATCATATATTAACCATCATATATTAGTATTGATATATTAACCATCATATATTAGTATTGATATAATAACCATCATATATTAGTATTGATATAATAACCATCATATATTAGTATTGATATATTAACCATCATATATTAGTATTGATATATTAACCATCATATATTAGTATTGATATAATAACCATCATATATTAATATTGATATAATAACCATCATATATTAGTATTGATATATTAACCATCATATATTAGTATTGATATAATAACCATCATATATTAGTATTGATATAATAACCATCATATATTAGTATTGATATAATAAACATCATATATTAGTATAGATATATTAACCATCATATATTAACCATCATATATTAGTATTGATATATTAACCATCATATATTAGTATTGATATATTAACCATCATATATTAGTATTGATATAATAACCATCAAATATTAGTATTGATATATTAACCATCATATATTAACCATCATATATTAGTATTGATATATTAACCATCATATATTAGTATTGATATAATAACCATCATATATTAGTATTGATATAATAACCATCATATATTAGTATTGATATATTAACTATCATATATTAACCATCATATATTAGTATTGATATATTAACCATCATATATTAACCATCATATATTAGTATTGATATAATAACCATTATATATTAGTATTGATATAATAACCATCATATATTAGTATTGATATAATAACCATCATATATTAGTATTGATATATTAACCATCATATATTAACCATCATATATTAGTATTGATATAATAAGCATCATATATTAGTATTGATATATTAACCATCATATATTAGTATTGATATAATAACCATCATATATTAGTATTGATCTAATAACCATCATATATTAGTATTGATATAATAACCATCATATAATAGTATTGATATATTAACCATCATATATTAGTATTGATAAAATAACCATCATATATTAGTATTGATATAATAACCATCATATATTAGTATTGATATAATAACCATCATATATTAGTATTGATATAATAACCATCATATATTAGTATTGATATATTAACCATCATATATTAGTATTGATATATTAACCATCATATATTAGTATTGATATAATAACCATCATATATTAGTATTGATATAATAACCATCATATATTAGTATTGATATATTAACCATCATATATTAGTATTGATATAATAACCATCATATATTAGCATTGATATAATAACCATCATATATTAGTATTGATATAATAACCATCATATATTAGTATAGATATATTAACCATCATATATTAACCATCATATATTAGTATTGATATAATAACCATCAAATCAAATTTTTATTTGTCACATACACATGGTTAGCAGATGTTAATGCGAGTGTAGCGAAATGCTTGAAAAACTGCATAGTTTCCTAGGAACGCGAAGCGAGGCGGCCATCTCTGTCGGCGCCGGAAGTCATATATATATATATATATTAGTATAGATATATTAACCATCATATATTAACCATCATATATTAGTATTGATATAATAACCATCATATATTAGTATTGATATATTAACCATCATATATTAGTATTGATATTTTAACCATCATATATTAGTATTGATATAATAACCATCATATATTAGTATAGATATATTAACCTTCATATATTAACCATCATATATTAGTATTGATATAATAACCATCATATATTAGTATTGATATAATAACCATCATATATTAGTATTGATATATTAACCATCATATATTAGTATTGATATATTAACCATCATATATTAGTATTGATATAATAACCATCATATATTAATATTGATATAATAACCATCATATATTAGTATTGATATATTAACCATCATATATTAGTATTGATATAATAACCATCATATATTAGTATTGATATAATAACCATCATATATTAGTATTGATATAATAAACATCATATATTAGTATAGATATATTAACCATCATATATTAACCATCATATATTAGTATTGATATATTAACCATCATATATTAGTATTGATATATTAACCATCATATATTAGTATTGATATAATAACCATCAAATATTAGTATTGATATATTAACCATCATATATTAACCATCATATATTAGTATTGATATATTAACCATCATATATTAGTATTGATATAATAACCATCATATATTAGTATTGATATATTAACCATCATATATTAACCATCATATATTAGTATTGATATATTAACCATCATATATTAACCATCATATATTAGTATTGATATAATAACCATCATATATTAGTATTGATATAATAACCATCATATATTAGTATTGATATAATAACCATCATATATTAGTATTGATATAATAACCATCATATATTAACCATCATATAATAACCATCATATAGTAGTATTGATATATTAACCATCATATATTAACCATCATATATTAGTATTGATATATTAACCATCATATATTAACCATCATATATTAACCATCATATATTAACCATCATATATTAGTATTGATATAATAACCATCATATATTAGTTTTGATATAATAACCATCATATATTAGTATTGATATAATAACCATCATATATTAGTATTGATATAATAACCATCATATATTAGTATTGATATATTAACCATCATATATTAGTATTGATATAATAACCATCATATAATAGTATTGATATATTAACCATCATATATTATTATTGATAAAATAACCATCATATATTAACCATCATATATTAGTATTGATATATTAACCATCATATATTAGTATTGATATATTAACCATCATATATTAACCATCATATATTAGTTTTGATATAATAACCATCATATATTAGTATTGATATAATAACCATCATATATTAGTATTGATATAATAACCATCATATATTAGTATTGATATAATAATCATCATATATTAGTATTGATATATTAACCATCATATATTAGTATTGATATATTAACCATCATATATTAACCATCATATATTAGTATAGATATAATAACCATCATATATTAACCATCATATATTAACCATCATATATTAGTATTGATATAATAACCATCATATATTAGTATTTATATAATAACCATCATATATTAGTATTGATATAATAACCATCATATATTAACCATCATATATTAACCATCATATATTAGTATTGATATATTAACCATCATATATTAGTATTGATATATTAACCATCATATATTAACCATCATATATTAGTTTTGATATAATAACCATCATATATTAGTATTGATATAATAACCATCATATATTAGTATTGATATAATAACCATCATATATTAGTATTGATATAATAATCATCATATATTAGTATTGATATATTAACCATCATATATTAGTATTGATATATTAACCATCATATATTAACCATCATATATTAGTATAGATATAATAACCATCATATATTAACCATCATATAATAACCATCATATATTAGTATTGATATATTAACCATCATATATTAGTATTGATATAATAACCATCATATATTAGTATTGATATAATAACCATCATATATTAACCATCATATATTAACCATCATATATTAGTATTGATATAATAACCATCATATATTAGTATTGATATATTAACCATCATATATTAGTATTGATATAATAACCATCATATATTAACCATCATATATTAACCATGATACATTAGTATTGATATATTAGCCATCATATATTAACCATCATATATTAGTATTGATATATTAACCATCATATATTAGTATTGATATAATAACCATCATATATTAGTATTGATATAATAACCATCATATATTAAACATCATATATTAGTGTTGATATAATAACCATCATATATTAAACATCATATATTAGTATTTATATAATAACCATCATATATTAGTATTGATATAATAAACATCATATATTAGTATTGATATAATAACCATCATATATTAAACATCATATATTAGTATTGATATAATAACCATCATATATTAGTATTGATATAATAAACATCATATATTAGTATTGATATAATAACCATCATATATTAAACATCATATATTAGTATTGATATAATAACCATCATATATTAAACATCATATATTAGTACTGATATATTAACCATCATATATTAGTATTGATATAATAACCATCATATATTAGTATTGATATAATAACCATCATATATTAGTATTTATATAATAACCATCATATATTAGTATTGATATAATAACCATCATATATTAGTATTGATATAATAACCATCATATATTAGTATTGATATAATAACCATCATATATTAACCATCATATATTAGTATTGATATAATAACCATCATATATTAGTATTGATATATTAACCATCATATATTAGTATTGATATAATAACCATCATATATTAGTATTGATCTAATAACCATCATATATTAGTATTGATATAATAACCATCATATAATAGTATTGATATATTAACCATCATATATTACTATTGATAAAATAACCATCATATATTAGTATTGATATAATAACCATCATCTATTAGTATTGTTATAATAACCATCATATATTAGTATTGATATAATAACCATCATATATTAGTATTGATATATTAACCATCATATATTAGTATTGATATATTAACCATCATATATTAGTATTGATATAATAACCATCATATATTAGTATTGATATAATAACCATCATATATTAGTATTGATATATTAACCATCATATATTAGTATTGATATAATAACCATCATATATTAGTATTGATATAATAACCATCATATATTAGTATTGATATAATAACCATCATATATTAGTATAGATATATTAACCATCATATATTAACCATCATATATTAGTATTGATATAATAACCATCATATATTAGTATTGATATAATAACCATCATATATTAGTATAAATATATTAACCTTCATATATTAACCATCATATATTAGTATTGATATAATAACCAATATATATGTGTATAGATATATTAACCATCATATATTAACCATCATATATTAGTATTGATATAATAAGCATCATATATTAGTATTGATATAATAACCATCGTATATTAGTATTGATATATTAACCATCATATATTTGTATTGATATATTAACCATCATATATTAGTATTGATATAATAACCATCATATATTAGTATTGATATAATAACCATCATATATTAGTATTGATATATTAACCATCATATATTAGTATTGATATAATAACCATCATATATTAGTATTGATATAATAACCATCATATATTAGTATTGATATAATAACCATCATATATTAGTATAGATATATTAACCATCATATATTAACCATCATATATTAGTATTGATATATTAACCATCATATATTAGTATTGATATATTAACCAGCATATATTAGTATTGATATAATAACCATCATATATTAGTATTGATATATTAACCATCATATATTAACCATCATATATTAGTATTGATATATTAACCATCATATATTAGTATTGATATAATAACCATCATATATTAGTATTGATATAATAACCATCATATATTAGTATTGATATATTAACCATCATATATTAACCATGATATATTAACCATCATATATTAACCATCATATATTAGTATTGATATAATAACCATCATATATTAGTATTGATATAATAACCATCATATATTAGTATTGATATAATAACCATCATATATTAGTATTGATATAATAACCATCATATATTAACCATCATATAATAACCATCATATATTAGTATTGATATATTAACCATCATATATTAACCATCATATATTAGTATTGATATATTAACCATCATATATTAACCATCATATATTAACCATCATATATTAACCATCATATATTAGTATTGATATAATAACCATCATATATTAGTTTTGATATAATAACCATCATATATTAGTATTGATATAATAACCATCATATATTAGTATTGATATAATAACCATCATATATTAGTATTGATATAATAACCATCATATATTAGTATTGATATATTAACCATCATATATTAGTATTGATATAATAACCATCATATAATAGTATTGATATATTAACCATCATATATTAGTATTGATAAAATAACCATCATATATTAACCATCATATATTAGTATTGATATATTAACCATCATATATTAGTATTGATATATTAACCATCATATATTAACCATCATATATTAGTTTTGATATAATAACCATCATATATTAGTATTGTTATAATAACCATCATATATTAGTATTGATAAAATAACCATCATATATTAGTATTGATATATTAACCATCATATATTAGTATTGATATATTAACCATCATATATTAGTATTGATATAATAACCATCATATATTAGTATTGATATAATAACAATCATATATTAGTATTGATATATTAACCATCATATATTAGTATTGATATAATAACCATCATATATTAGTATTGATATAATAACCATCATATATTAGTATTGATATAATAACCATCATATATTAGTATAGATATATTAACCATCATATATTAACCATCATATATTAGTATTGATATAATAACCATCATATATTAGTATAAATATATTAACCATCATATATTAACCATCATATATTAGTATTGATATAATAACCATCATATATTAGTATTGATATAATAACCATCGTATATTAGTATTGATATAATAACCATCATATATTAGTATTGATATAATAACCATCATATATTAGTATTGATATAATAACCATCATATATTAGTATAAATATATTAACCTTCATATATTAACCATCATATATTAGTATTGATATAATAACCATCATATATTAGTATAGATATATTAACCATCATATATTAACCATCATATATTAGTATTGATATAATAAGCATCATATATTAGTATTGATATAATAACCATCATATATTAGTATTGATATATTAACCATCATATATTTGTATTGATATATTAACCATCATATATTAGTATTGATATAATAACCATCATATATTAGTATTGATATAATAACCATCATATATTAGTATTGATATATTAACCATCATATATTAGTATTGATATAATAACCATCATATATTAGTATTGATATAATAACCATCATATATTAGTATTGATATAATAACCATCATATATTAGTATAGATATATTAACCATCATATATTAACCATCATATATTAGTATTGATATATTAACCATCATATATTAGTATTGATATATTAACCAGCATATATTAGTATTGATATAATAACCATCATATATTAGTATTGATATATTAACCATCATATATTAACCATCATATATTAGTATTGATATATTAACCATCATATATTAGTATTGATATAATAACCATCATATATTAGTATTGATATAATAACCATCATATATTAGTATTGATATATTAACCATCATATATTAACCATGATATATTAACCATCATATATTAACCATCATATATTAGTATTGATATAATAACCATCATATATTAGTATTGATATAATAACCATCATATATTAGTATTGATATAATAACCATCATATATTAGTATTGATATAATAACCATCATATATTAACCATCATATATTAACCATCATATATTAGTATTGATATATTAACCATCATATATTATTATTGATATATTAACCAGCATATATTAGTATTGATATAATAACCATCATATATTAGTATTGATATATTAACCATCATATATTAACCATCATATATTAGTATTGATATATTAACCATCATATATTAGTATTGATATAATAACCATCATATATTAGTATTGATATAATAACCATCATATATTAGTATTGATATATTAACCATCATATATTAACCATGATATATTAACCATCATATATTAACCATCATATATTAGTATTGATATAATAACCATCATATATTAGTATTGATATAATAACCATCATATATTAGTATTGATATAATAACCATCATATATTAACCATCATATAATAACCATCATATATTAGTATTGATATATTAACCATCATATATTAACCATCATATATTAGTATTGATATATTAACCATCATATATTAACCATCATATATTAACCATCATATATTAACCATCATATATTAACCATCATATATTAGTATTGATATAATAACCATCATATATTAGTTTTGATATAATAACCATCATATATTAGTATTGATATAATAACCATCATATATTAGTATTGATATAATAACCATCATATATTAGTATTGATATAATAACCATCATATATTAGTATTGATATATTAACCATCATATATTAGTATTGATATAATAACCATCATATAATAGTATTGATATATTAACCATAATATATTAGTATTGATAAAATAACCATCATATATTAACCATCATATATTAGTATTGATATATTAACCATCATATATTAGTATTGATATATTAACCATCATATATTAACCATCATATATTAGTTTTGATATAATAACCATCATATATTAGTATTGATATAATAACCATCATATATTAGTATTGATATAATAACCATCATATATTAGTATTGATATAATAATCATCATATATTAGTATTGATATATTAACCATCATATATTAGTATTGATATATTAACCATCATATATTAACCATCATATATTAGTATAGATATAATAACCATCATATATTAACCATCATATATTAACCATCATATATTAGTATTGATATAATAACCATCATATATTAGTATTGATATAATAACCATCATATATTAACCATCATATATTAACCATCATATATTAGTTTTGATATATTAACCATCATATATTAGTATTGATATATGAACCATCATATATTAACCATCATATATTAGTTTTGATATAATAACCATCATATATTAGTATTGATATAATAACCATCATATATTAGTATTGATATAATAACCATCATATATTAGTATTGATATAATAATCATCATATATTAGTATTGATATATTAACCATCATATATTAGTATTGATATATTAACCATCATATATTAGTATAGATATATTAACCATCATATATTAACCATCATATATTAGTATTGATATAATAACCATCATATATTAGTATTGATATAATAACCATCATATGTTAGTATTGATATATTAACCATCATATATTAGTATTGATATATTAACCATCATATATTAGTATTGATATAATAACCATCATATATTAATATTGATATAATAACCATCATATATTAGTATTGATATGTTAACCATCATATATTAGTATTGATATAATAACCATCATATATTAGTATTGATATAATAACCATCATATATTAGTATTGATATAATAAACATCATATATTAGTATAGATATATTAACCATCATATATTAACCATCATATATTAGTATTGATATATTAACCATCATATATTAGTATTGATATACTAACCATCATATATTAGTATTGATATAATAACCATCAAATATTAGTATTGATATATTAACCATCATATATTAACCATCATATATTAGTATTGATATATTAACCATCATATATTAGTATTGATATAATAACCATCATATATTAGTATTGATATAATAACCATCATATATTAGTATTGATATATTAACCATCATATATTAACCATCATATATTAGTATTGATATATTAACCATCATATATTAACCATCATATATTAGTATTGATATAATAACCATCATATATTAGTATTGATATAATAACCATCATATATTAGTATTGATATAATAACCATCATATATTAACCATCATATAATAACCATCATATAGTAGTATTGATATATTAACCATCATATATTAACCATCATATATTAGTATTGATATATTAACCATCATATATTAACCATCATATAGTAGTATTGATATATTAACCATCATATAATAACCATCATATAGTAGTATTGATATATTAACCATCATATAATAACCATCATATAGTAGTATTGATATATTAACCATCATATAGTAGTATTGATATAATAACCATCATATAATAACCATCATATATTAACCATCATATAGTAGTATTGATATATTAACCATCATATAATAACCATCATATAGTAGTATTGATATATTAACCATCATATAGTAGTATTGATATAATAACCATCATATAGTAGTATTGATATAATAACCATCATATAGTAGTATTGATATATTAACCATCATATATTAACCATCATATAGTAGTATTGATATATTAACCATCATATAATAACCATCATATATTAGTATTGATATATTAACCATCATATAATAACCATCATATAGTAGTATTGATATATTAACCATCATATATTAACCATCATATATTAAGCATCATATATTAACCATCATATATTAGTATTGACATAATAACCATCATATATTAGTATTGATATAATAACCATCATATATTAGTATTGATATAATAACCATCATATATTAGTTTTGATATAATAACCATCATATATTAGTATTGATATAATAACCATCATATATTAGTATTGATATAATAACCATCATATATTAGTATTGATATATTAACCATCATATATTAGTATTGATATAATAACCATCATATAATAGTATTGATATATTAACCATCATATATTAGTATTGATAAAATAACCATCATATATTAACCATCATATATTAGTATTGATATATTAACCATCATATATTAGTATTGATATATTAACCATCATATATTAACCATCATATATTAGTTTTGATATAATAACCATCATATATTAGTATTGATATAATAACCATCATATATTAGTATTGATATAATAACCATCATATATTAGTATTGATATAATAATCATCATATATTAGTATTGATATATTAACCATCATATATTAGTATTGATATATTAACCATCATATATTAACCATCATATATTAGTATAGATATAATAACCATCATATATTAACCATCATATAATAACCATCATATATTAGTATTGATATATTAACCATCATATATTAGTATTGATATAATAACCATCATATATTAGTATTGATATAATAACCATCATATATTAACCATCATATATTAGTATTGATATAATAACCATCATATATTAGTATTGATATATTAACCATCATATATTAGTATTGATATAATAACCATCATATATTAACCATCATATATTAACCATCATTCATTAGTATTGATATATTAGCCATCATATATTAACCATCATATATTAGTATTGATATATTAACCATCATATATTAGTATTGATATAATAACCATCATATATTAGTATTGATATAATAACCATCATATATTAAACATCATATATTAGTGTTGATATAATAACCATCATATATTAAACATCATATATTAGTATTGATATAATAACCATCATATATTAGTATTGATATAATAAACATCATATATTAGTATTGATATAATAACCATCATATATTAAACATCATATATTAGTATTGATATAATAACCATCATATATTAGTATTGATATAATAAACATCATATATTAGTATTGATATAATAACCATCATATATTAAACATCATATATTAGTATTGATATAATAACCATCATATATTAAACATCATATATTAGTATTGATATATTAACCATCATATATTAGTTTTGATATAATAACCATCATATATTAGTATTGATATAATAACCATCATATATTAGTATTTATATAATAACCATCATATATTAGTATTGATATAATAACCATCATATATTAGTATTGATATAATAACCATCATATATTAACCATCATATATTAGTATTGATATAATAACCATCATATATTAGTATTGATATATTAACCATCATGTATTAGTATTGATATAATAACCATCATATATTAGTATTGATCTAATAACCATCATATATTAGTATTGATATAATAACCATCATATAATAGTATTGATATAATAACCATCATATAATAGTATTGATATATTAACCATAGTATATTAGTATTGATAAAATAACCATCATATATTAACCATCATATATTAGTATTGATATATTAACCATCATATATTAGTATTGATATATTAACCATCATATATTAACCATCATATATTAGTTTT
The DNA here is from genome assembly GCF_045791955.1 of Oncorhynchus clarkii lewisi. Taxonomy (NCBI): domain Eukaryota; kingdom Metazoa; phylum Chordata; class Actinopteri; order Salmoniformes; family Salmonidae; genus Oncorhynchus; species Oncorhynchus clarkii. The sequence goes on from NC_092160.1 coordinate 39,586,547, forward strand.
GATATAATAACCATCATATATTAGTATTGATATAATAACCATCATATATTAGTATTGATATAATAACCATCATATATTAGTATTGATATAATAATCATCATATATTAGTATTGATATATTAACCATCATATATTAGTATTGATATATTAACCATCATATATTAACCATCATATATTAGTATAGATATAATAACCATCATATATTAACCATCATATATTAACCATCATATATTAGTATTGATATAATAACCATCATATATTAGTATTGATATAATAACCATCATATATTAACCATCATATATTAACCATCATATATTAGTTTTGATATATTAACCATCATATATTAGTATTGATATATGAACCATCATATATTAACCATCATATATTAGTTTTGATATAATAACCATCATATATTAGTATTGATATAATAACCATCATATATTAGTATTGATATAATAACCATCATATATTAGTATTGATATAATAATCATCATATATTAGTATTGATATATTAACCATCATATATTAGTATTGATATATTAACCATCATATATTAGTATAGATATATTAACCATCATATATTAACCATCATATATTAGTATTGATATAATAACCATCATATATTAGTATTGATATAATAACCATCATATGTTAGTATTGATATATTAACCATCATATATTAGTATTGATATATTAACCATCATATATTAGTATTGATATAATAACCATCATATATTAATATTGATATAATAACCATCATATATTAGTATTGATATGTTAACCATCATATATTAGTATTGATATAATAACCATCATATATTAGTATTGATATAATAACCATCATATATTAGTATTGATATAATAAACATCATATATTAGTATAGATATATTAACCATCATATATTAACCATCATATATTAGTATTGATATATTAACCATCATATATTAGTATTGATATACTAACCATCATATATTAGTATTGATATAATAACCATCAAATATTAGTATTGATATATTAACCATCATATATTAACCATCATATATTAGTATTGATATATTAACCATCATATATTAGTATTGATATAATAACCATCATATATTAGTATTGATATAATAACCATCATATATTAGTATTGATATATTAACCATCATATATTAACCATCATATATTAGTATTGATATATTAACCATCATATATTAACCATCATATATTAGTATTGATATAATAACCATCATATATTAGTATTGATATAATAACCATCATATATTAGTATTGATATAATAACCATCATATATTAACCATCATATAATAACCATCATATAGTAGTATTGATATATTAACCATCATATATTAACCATCATATATTAGTATTGATATATTAACCATCATATATTAACCATCATATAGTAGTATTGATATATTAACCATCATATAATAACCATCATATAGTAGTATTGATATATTAACCATCATATAATAACCATCATATAGTAGTATTGATATATTAACCATCATATAGTAGTATTGATATAATAACCATCATATAATAACCATCATATATTAACCATCATATAGTAGTATTGATATATTAACCATCATATAATAACCATCATATAGTAGTATTGATATATTAACCATCATATAGTAGTATTGATATAATAACCATCATATAGTAGTATTGATATAATAACCATCATATAGTAGTATTGATATATTAACCATCATATATTAACCATCATATAGTAGTATTGATATATTAACCATCATATAATAACCATCATATATTAGTATTGATATATTAACCATCATATAATAACCATCATATAGTAGTATTGATATATTAACCATCATATATTAACCATCATATATTAAGCATCATATATTAACCATCATATATTAGTATTGACATAATAACCATCATATATTAGTATTGATATAATAACCATCATATATTAGTATTGATATAATAACCATCATATATTAGTTTTGATATAATAACCATCATATATTAGTATTGATATAATAACCATCATATATTAGTATTGATATAATAACCATCATATATTAGTATTGATATATTAACCATCATATATTAGTATTGATATAATAACCATCATATAATAGTATTGATATATTAACCATCATATATTAGTATTGATAAAATAACCATCATATATTAACCATCATATATTAGTATTGATATATTAACCATCATATATTAGTATTGATATATTAACCATCATATATTAACCATCATATATTAGTTTTGATATAATAACCATCATATATTAGTATTGATATAATAACCATCATATATTAGTATTGATATAATAACCATCATATATTAGTATTGATATAATAATCATCATATATTAGTATTGATATATTAACCATCATATATTAGTATTGATATATTAACCATCATATATTAACCATCATATATTAGTATAGATATAATAACCATCATATATTAACCATCATATAATAACCATCATATATTAGTATTGATATATTAACCATCATATATTAGTATTGATATAATAACCATCATATATTAGTATTGATATAATAACCATCATATATTAACCATCATATATTAGTATTGATATAATAACCATCATATATTAGTATTGATATATTAACCATCATATATTAGTATTGATATAATAACCATCATATATTAACCATCATATATTAACCATCATTCATTAGTATTGATATATTAGCCATCATATATTAACCATCATATATTAGTATTGATATATTAACCATCATATATTAGTATTGATATAATAACCATCATATATTAGTATTGATATAATAACCATCATATATTAAACATCATATATTAGTGTTGATATAATAACCATCATATATTAAACATCATATATTAGTATTGATATAATAACCATCATATATTAGTATTGATATAATAAACATCATATATTAGTATTGATATAATAACCATCATATATTAAACATCATATATTAGTATTGATATAATAACCATCATATATTAGTATTGATATAATAAACATCATATATTAGTATTGATATAATAACCATCATATATTAAACATCATATATTAGTATTGATATAATAACCATCATATATTAAACATCATATATTAGTATTGATATATTAACCATCATATATTAGTTTTGATATAATAACCATCATATATTAGTATTGATATAATAACCATCATATATTAGTATTTATATAATAACCATCATATATTAGTATTGATATAATAACCATCATATATTAGTATTGATATAATAACCATCATATATTAACCATCATATATTAGTATTGATATAATAACCATCATATATTAGTATTGATATATTAACCATCATGTATTAGTATTGATATAATAACCATCATATATTAGTATTGATCTAATAACCATCATATATTAGTATTGATATAATAACCATCATATAATAGTATTGATATATTAACCATCATATATTAGTATTGATATAATAACCATCATATATTAACCATCATATAATAACCATCATATAGTAGTATTGATATATTAACCATCATATATTAACCATCATATATTAGTATTGATATATTAACCATCATATATTAACCATCATATATTAACCATCATATATTAGTATTGATATATTAACCATCATATATTAACCATCATATATTAGTATTGATATAATAACCATCATATATTAGTATTGATATAATAACCATCATATATTAGTATTGATATAATAACCATCATATATTAACCATCATATAATAACCATCATATAGTAGTATTGATATATTAACCATCATATATTAACCATCATATATTAGTATTGATATATTAACCATCATATATTAACCATCATATAGTAGTATTGATATATTAACCATCATATAATAACCATCATATAGTAGTATTGATATATTAACCATCATATAATAACCATCATATAGTAGTATTGATATATTAACCATCATATAGTAGTATTGATATAATAACCATCATATAATAACCATCATATATTAACCATCATATAGTAGTATTGATATATTAACCATCATATAATAACCATCATATAGTAGTATTGATATATTAACCATCATATAGTAGTATTGATATAATAACCATCATATAGTAGTATTGATATAATAACCATCATATAGTAGTATTGATATATTAACCATCATATATTAACCATCATATAGTAGTATTGATATATTAACCATCATATAATAACCATCATATATTAGTATTGATATATTAACCATCATATAATAACCATCATATAGTAGTATTGATATATTAACCATCATATATTAACCATCATATATTAAGCATCATATATTAACCATCATATATTAGTATTGACATAATAACCATCATATGTTAGTATTGATATAATAACCATCATATATTAGTATTGATATAATAACCATCATATATTAGTTTTGATATAATAACCATCATATATTAGTATTGATATAATAACCATCATATATTAGTATTGATATAATAACCATCATATATTAGTATTGATATATTAACCATCATATATTAGTATTGATATAATAACCATCATATAATAGTATTGATATATTAACCATCATATATTAGTATTGATAAAATAACCATCATATATTAACCATCATATATTAGTATTGATATATTAACCATCATATATTAGTATTGATATATTAACCATCATATATTAACCATCATATATTAGTTTTGATATAATAACCATCATATATTAGTATTGATATAATAACCATCATATATTAGTATTGATATAATAACCATCATATATTAGTATTGATATAATAATCATCATATATTAGTATTGATATATTAACCATCATATATTAGTATTGATATATTAACCATCATATATTAACCATCATATATTAGTATAGATATAATAACCATCATATATTAACCATCATATAATAACCATCATATATTAGTATTGATATATTAACCATCATATATTAGTATTGATATAATAACCATCATATATTAGTATTGATATAATAACCATCATATATTAACCATCATATATTAGTATTGATATAATAACCATCATATATTAGTATTGATATATTAACCATCATATATTAGTATTGATATAATAACCATCATATATTAACCATCATATATTAACCATCATTCATTAGTATTGATATATTAGCCATCATATATTAACCATCATATATTAGTATTGATATATTAACCATCATATATTAGTATTGATATAATAACCATCATATATTAGTATTGATATAATAACCATCATATATTAAACATCATATATTAGTGTTGATATAATAACCATCATATATTAAACATCATATATTAGTATTGATATAATAACCATCATATATTAGTATTGATATAATAAACATCATATATTAGTATTGATATAATAACCATCATATATTAAACATCATATATTAGTATTGATATAATAACCATCATATATTAGTATTGATATAATAAACATCATATATTAGTATTGATATAATAACCATCATATATTAAACATCATATATTAGTATTGATATAATAACCATCATATATTAAACATCATATATTAGTATTGATATATTAACCATCATATATTAGTTTTGATATAATAACCATCATATATTAGTATTGATATAATAACCATCATATATTAGTATTTATATAATAACCATCATATATTAGTATTGATATAATAACCATCATATATTAGTATTGATATAATAACCATCATATATTAACCATCATATATTAGTATTGATATAATAACCATCATATATTAGTATTGATATATTAACCATCATGTATTAGTATTGATATAATAACCATCATATATTAGTATTGATCTAATAACCATCATATATTAGTATTGATATAATAACCGTCATATAATAGTATTGATATATTAACCATCATATATTAGTATTGATAAAATAACCATCATATATTAGTATTGATATAATAACCATCATATATTAGTATTGTTATAATAACCATCTTATATTAGTATTGATATAATAACCATCATATATTAGTATTGATATATTAACCATCATATATTATTATTGATATATTAACCATCATATATTAGTATTGATATAATAACCATCATATATTAGTATTGATATAATAACCATCATATATTAGTATTGATATATTAACCATCATATATTAGTATTGATATAATAACCATCATATATTAGTATTGATATAATAACCATCATATATTAGTATTGATATAATAACCATCATATATTAGTATAGATATATTAACCATCATATATTAACCATCATATATTAGTATTGATATAATAACCATCATATATTAGTATAAATATATTAACCATCATATATTAACCATCATATATTAGTATTGATATAATAACCATCATATATTAGTATTGATATAATAACCATCATATATTAGTATTGATATAATAACCATCATATATTAGTATTGATATAATAACCATCATATATTAGTATTGATATAATAACCATCATATATTAGTATAGATATATTAACCTTCATATATTAACCATCATATATTAGTATTGATATAATAACCATCATATATTAGTATAGATATATTAACCATCATATATTAACCATCATATATTAGTATTGATATAATAAGCATCATATATTAGTATTGATATAATAACCATCATATATTAGTATTGATATATTAACCATCATATATTTGTATTGATATATTAACCATCATATATTAGTATTGATATAATAACCATCATATATTAGTATTGATATAATAACCATCATATATTAGTATTGATATATTAACCATCATATATTAGTATTGATATAATAACCATCATATATTAGTATTGTTATAATAACCATCATATATTAGTATTGATATAATAACCATCATATATTAGTATATATATATTAACCATCATATATTAACCATCATATATTAGTATTGATATATTAACCATCATATATTAGTATTGATATATTAACCAGCATATATTAGTATTGATATAATAACCATCATATATTAGTATTGATATATTAACCATCATATATTAACCATCATATATTAGTATTGATATATTAACCATCATATATTAGTATTGATATAATAACCATCATATATTAGTATTGATATAATAACCATCATATATTAGTATTGATATATTAACCATCATATATTAACCATGATATATTAACCATCATATATTAACCATCATATATTAGTATTGATATAATAACCATCATATATTAGTATTGATATAATAACCATCATATATTAGTATTGATATAATAACCATCATATATTAGTATTGATATAATAACCATCATATATTAACCATCATATAATAACCATCATATATTAGTATTGATATATTAACCATCATATATTAACCATCATATATTAGTATTGATATATTAACCATCATATATTAACCATCATATATTAACCATCATATATTAACCATCATATATTAACCATCATATATTAGTATTGATATAATAACCATCATATATTAGTTTTGATATAATAACCATCATATATTAGTATTGATATAATAACCATCATATATTAGTATTGATATAATAACCATCATATATTAGTATTGATATAATAACCATCATATATTAGTTTTGATATAATAACCATCATATATTAGTATTGATATAATAACCATCATATATTAGTATTGATATAATAACCATCATATATTAGTATTGATATAATAACCATCATATATTAGTATTGATATATTAACCATCATATATTAGTATTGATATAATAACCATCATATAATAGTATTGATATATTAACCATCATATATTAGTATTGATAAAATAACCATCATATATTAACCATCATATATTAGTATTGATATATTAACCATCATATATTAGTATTGATATATTAACCATCATATATTAACCATCATATATTAGTTTTGATATAATAACCATCATATATTAGTATTGATATAATAACCATCATATATTAGTATTGATATAATAACCATCATATATTAGTATTGATATAATAATCATCATATATTAGTATTGATATAATAACCATCATATATTAGTATTGATATAATAACCAGCATATATTAACCATCATATATTAACCATCATATATTAGTATTGATATAAAAACCATCATATATTAACCATCATATATTAGTATTGATATAATAACCATCATATATTAGTATTGATATAATAACCATCATATATTAGTATTGATATAATAACCATCATATATTAACCATCATATATTAGTATTGATATATTAACCATCATATATTAGTATTGAAACATATCACGAGTTGGGTGAAGTATTCAGTAAACAGAAGGCTCAGTCTCTTCCTCCCCACCGACCTTATGACTGTGCGATTAATCTGTTTCCTGGAGCCGCCTTTCCCAAAGGACGGTTATACAGTATCTCTCGACCTGAACGTGAGGCCTTGGAGACCTACATCAAGGAGTCTCTAGCTGCAAGTCTCATTCGGTCCTTGTCATCACCTCTGGGAGCAGGATTTTTTTTTGTGAGCAAGAAGGATGGCACTCTTCGACCGTGTATTGATTATCGGGGTTTGAATGATATTATGGTCAAGAACAAGTATCCCCTGCCCTTGATGAGCTCGGCTTTCAATTCTTTACAGGGTGCTACGGTTTTTACGAAGCTTGATTTACGTAATGCTTATCATTTGGTTCGGATCAAAGAGGGGGACGAGTGGTTGACTGGGTTCAATACTCCGATGGGACATTTCGAGTACCAGGTGATGCCGTTTGGACTGACCAACGCTCCTGCTGTGTTCCAAAGTATGGTGAATGACGTTCTGAGAGATATGATTGGTATTTTTGTGTTCGTTTACCTGGATGATATCCTCATCTTCTCGAAGGAGCTTTCTAGCCACGTTCAACATGTCAAGCAGGTCCTGCAGCGGTTATTGGAGAACCGTCTGTTCGTGAAGGCTGAGAAGTGTGATTTTCACGCCCACACGACGTCCTTCCTCGGTTACATCATCTTCAGGGGAGAGATCAAGATGGACCAAGAGAAGGTTCGGGCGGTTCGGGATTGGGTCCAGCCCGGTTCGAGATTGCAGCTCCAGAGATTCCTGGGGTTTGCAAATTTTTATCGGAGGTTTATCCGTGATTACAGCCGGGTGGCCGCCCCTTTAACTGTACTGACGTCTTGCACCAGAAAGTTCTGTTGGTCTCCTGAGGCAGACCGAGCATTTCTAGATTTGAAGAGCCGATTCACCAACGCCCCGATTCTCTCTCAACCTGACACTTCCCGTCAGTTCGTTGTGGAGGTGGATACGTCTGATGTGGGGGTGGGCGCCATCCTGTCCCAGCGTAGCTCCACTGACGGTAAACTCCATCCCTGCGCCTTCTACTCTTGTCATCTTTCTCCAGCTGAAAGAAACTACGATGTGGGTAACCGGGAGCTTCTCGCTGTGAAGCTTGCCTTGGAGGAGTGGCGTCACTGGTTGGAGGGAGCGGAGCAACCGTTTGTGGTCTGGACTGACCACAAGAATCTGGCTTACGTGCAATCGGCTAAACGTCTCAACTCTCGTCAGGCCCGGTGGGCTTTGTTTTTTGGACGCTTCAATTTTTCCCTGACGTTCCGACCTGGGTCGAAGAACGGGAAGGCGGACGCCCTGTCCCGGATGTTCTCCAAGACGGAGGAGAGTGAGGCCAAGACTGAGACGATTCTTCCCCAGAACGTTGTCGTGGGAGCCGTTACATAGAGGATTGAGGAGGAGGTGATGGCGGCTCTTCGGACACAGCCCGGGCCCGGTAACGGTCCACCCGGTCGGTTGTTCGTGCCTGAGTCGGTTCGTTCTGCTGTCCTTCAGTGGTCCCACGCCAGCAAGATAGCTTGTCACCCTGGTGTTGCTCGGACTATGGCGCTACTGCGCAGACGATTTTGGTGGCCTGCCATGGGAGAAGATACCCGGAGGTTTGTTGCCGCTTGTCCTGTTTGTGCGCAGAATAAGAGTACCAATCGGGCCAGCTCTGGGCTTCTTCACCCCCTACCTATTCCCCGACGACCTTGGTCGCATCTGGCCCTGGATTTTGTCACGGGGTTGCCCTCTTCTGTTGGTAACACGGTTATTCTGACCATTGTGGATAGATTCAGCAAGTTTGCCCACTTTGTTCCCCTCTCCAAGCTGCCTTCTGCCACTGAGACGTCCGAGATCCTGGTTAGGGAGGTGTTCAGGGTCCACGGGTTTCCCTGTGACATTGTTTCTGACCGTGGTCCTCAGTTTACCTCTGCTGTCTGGAAATCCTTTTGTTTGGCCATTGGAGCTACAGTCAGTCTCACATCTGGATTTCACCCCCAATCTAATGGTCAGGCGGAGAGAGCCAACCAGAAGATGGAGTCCACGCTGCGTTGTCTTGTCTCCTCTGATCCCACCTCTTGGTCATCTCAATTACCCTGGGTCGAGTATGCCCATAATACCCTTCCTTCATCTGCCACTGGGATGTCCCCCTTCCAATGCCTGTACGGATACCAACCTCCCTTGTTTCCTTCTCTGGAGAGGGATCTTTCGGTCCCTTCTGTCCAGGCCCACATTCGTCGTTGCCACCGGACCTGGCATCGGGCCAGGAAGGTTCTCCTTAGAGTTTCTGACCGGTATCAGATCCAGGCGAATCGTCGCCGTATTCCTGCTCCCGCTTATACCATCGGAGATAAGGTGTGGTTGGCTACACGGGATCTTCCTCTACGGACTGAGTCGAGGAAACTGTCACCAAAGTTCATTGGTCCGTTCGTGGTGGAGAGAATCATTAACCCTGCTGTGGTCCGACTCAAATTGCCGGCAACGCTTCGAGGACACCCCACCTTTCATGTCTCCTGCCTCAAGCCGGTTCACCTCAGTCCTCTGTTGCCTCCTCCTCCTCGGATGATCGGAGGTGGTCCTGTCTACACGGTGCGCCGCATCATGGACTCCAGACGGCGGGGTCGAGGGTTCCAATATCTCGTGGATTGGGAAGGATATGGTCCAGAGGAAAGGAGTTGGATTCCTCGGCGTCAGATCCTTGATGACGACCTGCTTCTTGACTTCTACCGCCTGCACCCTGGCGCTCCAGGTAGTCCGCCCGGTGGCGTTCGTCGGAGGGGGGGTACTGTCACGAATCCCGCTTCCTGAGTCTGTGTTTGCCTGTGTTTCTGTCCTGGAGTGTGTTTCCGGTGTCCTGGAACGCACCCTGTCTGGTTGCCGGGCGAATTAGCTTGTTGGGAGATCGATGTTCACCCGCACCTGTATCCCATCAGTAATCTGCACACCTGTCCTGATCATCACCTCTCCCCTTCAAAAGCTCTGACCTGACATCCATTCCCTGCCGGATCGTTAGCCATGAACAGTATGTTGTGCCAGAGTATCAGCCTCAAGTTGGATAGAATTTGTTTTGTTGTTTGTTACGTATTGCTTGCCTTGAACTTACCTCTGTTTGTTCTGTCTTCAGTTACTCACCCGGATCATTTACCCCATTCCCGCCTGATCGTCAGAGGATTCCGCTTCCCCATTGGATCCACCTATTTACTCCCATCAACTCACCACCGCTACCCGCTACACCACCTGGATATATCTACCCATTCACATTCACTTGTAAATAAATACTCACCTTCTTCCTACTCTCCTTGTCCTGGTCTGCTTCTGGGTTCGATTTTGAAGAATCGTGACAATATATTAGTATTGATATAATAACCATCATATATTAGTATTGATATAATAACCATCATATATTAGTATTGATATAATAACCATCATATATTAACCATCATATATTAGTATTGATATAATAACCATCATATATTAGTATTGATATAATAACCATCATATATTAGTATTGATATAATAACCATCATATATTAGTATAGATATAATAACCATCATATATTAGTATTGATATAATAACCATCATATATTAGTATTGATATAATAACCATCATATATTAACCATCATATATTAACCATCATATATTAGTATTGATATAATAACCATCATATATTAACCATCATATATTAGTATTGATATAATAACCATCATATATTAGTATTGATATAATAACCATCATATATTAACCATCATATATTAACCATCATATATTAGTATTGATATATTAACCATCATATATTAACCATCATATATTAACCATCATATAATAACCATCATATATTAGTATTGATATAATAACCATCATATATTAACCATCATATATTAACCATCATATATTAACCATCATATAATAACCATCATATATTAGTATTGATATAATAACCATCATATATTAGTATTGATATATTAACCGTCATATATTAGTATTGATATAATAACCATCATATATTAGTATTGATATAATAACCATCATATGGAAGTAAACTTCCTCCCACTACGACTATGGAAACCATGCAGTTTAAATTAGGCTAACGATATTCATTCGGATGAGGAAAACTTAAAGGAAAACTACACCTGAAAAAACTATCGTTTGGTATTTTATTCGTCCATTGTTGACATAGTCCTCACATGTTTTCCATGCCAGCGATCGAGTTTTCAAGATATGTAACTTTCCAAAAATATAGAAATCTTGCATCAATCATATGACGCATCAAACAGACCAGATTTCTGTGTTTTGTTTAGTTTTGCTTGAAGCGAAAAAAAAGGGCAATTTGTGCACTACTCCTTTAAATCTGCAACACGATCTGGTGGAAACACCCACTGGTGGGGGAAAAGGCACATTTTTACAGCTGGCAGATACAGGCTAGTCTACATTATGAGTGGGAATATTTTTGATTTGTCAAAACATTTGATCATCATGTCACCACAAACGAATAGCGAGTGAATATTCTCATGCTTCAATTCAAGATCAGATTACACTAGAGAGGAAAGTGCATTTAAAAAAAAGAGAATCAAATTAAATGTACTTCAATGTACTTAAAAACTTTAAATCATCAGCACATTCCTCTTGAAATTCGTTAGTTGATTCAACTAATCTTGCATGTATGATTCAAATAGGCCGACTTCATTATGACCCCACTACTCACATGAGACAGAGACAGAGAGACAGAGAGAGACAGAGAGTGACAGAGAGAGACAAAGAGAGAGACAGAGAACAGAGAGAGAGACAGAGAGAGACAGAGAGAGAGAGAGACAGAGACAGAGAGAGAGACAGAGAGAGAGAGAGAGAGAGACAGAGAGAGAGAGAGAGAGAGACAGAGAGAGAGAGAGAGAGACAGAGCAGCTAACCGATCACTGCAGCTGTACATAGTCCATCTGTAAATAGCCCATCCAATCTACCTACCTCATCCCCATATTGTTTTTATTTACTTTCTGCTCTTAACTGTAATTACTTCACTACTATGGCCTATTTATTGCCTTACCTCCTCACGCCATTTGCACACACTGTATATAGACTTCACTCTATTGTGTTATTGGCTGTATGTTTGTTAACGCCATGTGTAACTCTGTGTTGTTGTTTGTGTCGCACTGCTTTGCTTTATCTTGGCCAGGTCACAGTTGTAAATGAGAACTTGTTCTCAACTGGCCTACCTGTTTAAATAAAGGTGATCTGGTCTACCTGGTTAAATAAAGGTGATCTGGTCTACCTGGTTAAATAAAGGAGACCTGGTCTACCTGGTTAAATAAAGGAGACCTGGTCTACCTGGTTAAATAAAGGTGATCTGGTCTACCTGTTTAAATAAAGGAGACCTGGTCTACCTGGTTAAATAAAGGTGATCTGGTCTACCTGGTTAAATAAAGGAGACCTGGTCTACCTGGTTAAATAAAGGTGATCTGGTCTACCTGGTTAAATAAAGGTGATCTGGTCTACCCGGTTAAATAAAGGAGAAATGTAAAATATATATATTTTCCTTCAACTGGATTAAATTAATTTCCATTTAAGTTTTTTTCAATTAATGTTGTTTTATGATTTGAATATTTATCGTGTTCTTTAGCTTTTTTTAAATATTGGTTTAGCTGCTTTGCATCAAAGATTGATTGCAGGTGTGCCAGGCCTTATTACCCAACTGAGGAGCCTAATTCGTTAATTGGACCGTGAACAGACCTACCTGCTGAGAATGATCTCCAACAACAAATCATGGTCCATTAGGATAAACGGCACAACGGTTCCTTCACCGGAGTTCAGAGCAGGGGTCTGAGACGGCTCCTTTCTCTTGGTTGCGGTGGAATGGAGCCGAGCTAGAGAGGACCTTGCCAACCACACGACACCGGCCAGCCGCCCAGGCAAGCACACCTGCAATGTTTGCATCTCCTTCTCAACTCTCTTTTAATTAAAGACTCGTTAAACAATCAAATGATTCCACTTTTCACACAATAGACAATATCACAGAGGTTCAGGGAACAACAGGATCTGCCTGTCTGAGGTCCAGGGAACAACAAGGTCTGCCTGTCTGAGGTACAGGGAACAACAGGATCTGCCTGTCTGAGGTACAGGGAACAACAGGGTCTGCCTGTCTGAAGTACCGGGAACAACAGGATCTGCCTGTCTGAGGTACCGGGAACAACAGGGTCTGCCTGTCTGAGGTACCGGGAACAACAGGGTCTGCCTGCCTGAGGTACCGGGAACAACAGGATCTGCCTGTCTGAGGTCCAGGGAACAACAGGATCTGCCTGTCTGAGGTACAGGGAACAACAGGGTCTGCCTGTCTGAGGTTCAAGGAACAACAGGGTCTGCCTGTCTGAGGTACAGGGAACAACAGGGTCTGCCTGTCTGAGGTTCAGGGAACAACAGGGTCTGCCTGTCTGAGGTACAGGGAACAACAGGATCTGCCTGTCTGAGGTTCACGGAACAACAGGATCTGCCTGTCTGAGGTTCAGGGAACAACAAGGTCTGCCTGTCTGAGGTTCAGGGAACAACAAGGTCTGCCTGTCTGAGGTCCAGGGAACAACAAGGTCTGCCTGTCTGAGGTACAGGGAACAACAGGATCTGCCTGTCTGAGGTACAGGGAACAACAGGGTCTGCCTGTCTGAAGTACCGGGAACAACAGGATCTGCCTGTCTGAGGTACCGGGAACAACAGGGTCTGCCTGTCTGAGGTACCGGGAACAACAGGGTCTGCCTGCCTGAGGTACCGGGAACAACAGGATCTGCCTGTCTGAGGTTCAGGGAACAACAGGGTCTGCCTGTCTGAGGTTCAGGGAACAACAGGATCTGCCTGTCTGAGGTACAGGGAACAACAGGGTCTGCCTGTCTGAGGTACCGGGAACAACAGGATCTGCCTGTCTGAGGTACCGGGAACAACAGGATCTGCCTGTCTGAGGTACAGAGAACAACAGGATCTGCCTGTCTGAGGTACCGGGAACAACAGGATCTGCCTGTCTGAGGTACAGGGAACAACAGGATCTGCCTGTCTGAGGTACCGGGAACAACAGGATCTGCCTGTCTGAGGTACCGGGAACAACAGGATCTGCCTGTCTGAGGTACAGAGAACAACAGGATCTGCCTGTCTGAGGTACCGGGAACAACAGGATCTGCCTGTCTGAGGTACCGGGAACAACAGGATCTGCCTGTCTGAGGTACCGGGAACAACAAGGTCTGCCTGTCTGAGGTACCGGGAACAACAGGATCTGCCTGTCTGAGGTACCGGGAACAACAGGATCTGCCTGTCTGAGGTACCGGGAACAACAGGATCTGCCTGTCTGAGGTACCGGGAACAACAGGGTCTGCCTGTCTGAGGTTCAGGGAACAACAGGGTCTGCCTGTCTGAGGTACCGGGAACAACAGGATCTGCCTGTCTGAGGTACAGGGAACAACAGGATCTGCCTGTCTGAGGTACCGGGAACAACAGGATCTGCCTGTCTGAGGTATCGGGAACAACAGGGTCTGCCTGTCTGAGGTTCAGGGAACAACAGGATCTGCCTGTCTGAGGTTCAGGGAACAACAGGATCTGCCTGTCTGAGGTTCAGGGAACAACAGGATCTGCCTGTCTGAGGTTCAGGGAACAACAAGGTCTGCCTGTTTGAGGTACCGGGAACAACAGGATCTGCCTGTCTGAGGTACCGGGAACAACAGGATCTGCCTGTCTGAGGTACCGGGAACAACAGGATCTGCCTGTCTGAGGTACCGGGAACAGTGGGCTGACTATACAAATCCACCCCCTGTTCTATTTCTCGAGCCTATCATTAACCCCGTCCACCCCAGCTACGGTGGTGACATGGGGTAGAGAGGTGGGAGACATGTTGTGGGTGATGTGGGTGACACCTAACACCAGGTTTCGACCACGTTCGCCAAAATTAGCTCATATCTCATTACACTTTAGGGAATTTAAGTTATATTGTAGTTTAAAGTAGCCTGACGGCTCATTAGACCAATGTTATCTGTGGTAGCGGGCTAATTGATCAACTATTAGGCAGGAACAGAACAGTTTACAGTGATAAATTCTCCATTATTATGCTCTACTGCACCGCTCACACTACTATATTATGTCTAGAGGCAACAGTAAGTGCTGTTACCTTCACCTAAACGTCGGTTAGGGCGTTGTGGACGGGCGTAAGCATCTGCATGTCTAACCTTCAGAATTAGCATTTAATGCCTAAACTTAATCTAACCTTAAATAATATACAAAAGCAGAGTATTTTTTTAAATCTACCAATTGGTTTTGAAAACATCTAGTTAGCCATTTATCAGTCTTATGGCCAGGGGATAGAAGTTAGCCATTTAACAGTCTTATGGCCAGGGGATAGAAGTTAGCCATTTAACAGTCTTATGGCCAGGGGATAGAAGTTAGCCATTTAACAGTCTTATGGCCAGGGGATAGAAGTTAGCCATTTAACAGTCTTATGGCCAGGGGATAGAAGTTAGCCATTTAACAGTCTTATGGCCAGGGGATAGAAGTTGGATTTGCATTATCATGGGCCATCATACAAGATAAACTCTTAGAAAAGTTATTGAAGCGGGTTTGGCATCTTACTGGAATGGGGGTTATTGTTAGGGTATAGGTAGGGGTGGGGCTTGCTGTTGGGGTGTGGGGACTAGAGGTACCCCCCTCGCCCTTTGTTTTGACTCGCGATCATATTTCACCCCGTCTTCCAAAATTGACCTCTGTAATGTTCTCCTCACACCTCCCGTGGTCTCGTCCTCCGCCTCCCCCGGCCTCCCCCTGGCCTCCCCGCGGCAGATGGGGAGTGTAGCCGGGCGCCTCAGACCACTTTCGGCAGGTCTGCAGGCTGTTGCGGCCTGGCGGTTGGGAGGGCCTCGCTGGAGAGATGAAATATTCATGTTAGGCAGAGTGAATGGGCTCCCCGGGTGGAAGGAGCGTGCCTGGTTGTTGTTCAGGCCGGACTACTGCTCTCATTAGCCTGCTGACAGGGGGGAGTTTCTCTAAAATCCAGGCCTACCGCCTGTCATGCACACGCACGTGATGATCCGTGCCCGTGCACACAACGCAAGAAAACACACACACAGAGCGCATGTGAACACACACACACACACACACACACACACACAGAGCGCATGTGAACACACGCACACACACAAACACAACACAAAAAAACATTGGCCACGAAAAATGTCTCTGGCATAAACTTTCCCTTGTGTGAAAATTATGACCTATTAGAATGCATTATAGAGGCTACAGTTGAAGAGCGAAGTTTACATACCCCCTAACTACCCCCTAACTGCCCCCTAACTGACCCCTAACTGCCCCCTAACTGCCACTAACTGCCCCCTACACCCTAACTACATACACCTTAGACCCTAACTGCCCCCTAACTGCCCCCTAACTACCCCCTAACTACCCCCTAACTGACCCTAACTGCCCCCTAACTGACCCTAACTACCCCCTAACTACCCCCTAACTGACCCTAACTGACCCTAACTGCCCCCTAACTGACCCTAACTGCCCCCTAACTGCCACTAACTGACCCCTACACGCCTAACTACATACACCTTAGACCCTAACTGCCCCCTACACCCTAACTACATACACCTTAGACCCTAACTGCCCCCTAACTGCCCCCTACACCCTAACTACATATACCTTAGACCCTAACTGCCCCATAACTGTCCCCTACACCCTAACTACATACACCTTAGACCCTAACTACACCCTAGCTGCCCCCTACACCCTAACTGCCCCCTACACCCTAACTGCCCCCTAACTGCCCCCTACACCCTAACTGCCCCCTACACCCTAACTGCCCCCTAACTGCCCCCTACACCCTAACTGCCCCCTACAACATACAGTTGAAGTCAGAAGTCTACATACACCTCAGCCAAAAACATTTAAACTCAGTTTTTCACAATTCCTGACTTTTAATCCTAGTAAAAATTCCCTGTTTTAGGTCAGTTAGGATCACCACTTTATTTTAAGAATGTGAAATGTCAGAATAATAGTAGAGAGAATTATTTATTTCAGCTTTTATTAATTTCATCACATTCCCCGTGTGTCAAAAGTTTACATACACTCAATTAGTATCATTGCCTTTAAATTGTTTAACTTGGGTCAAACGTTTCGGGTAGCCTTCCACAAGCTTCCCACAATAAATTGGGTGAATTTTGGCCCATTTCTCCTGACAGAGCTGGTGTAACTGAGTCAGGTTTGTAGGCTTCCTTGCTCGATCATGTTTTTTCAGTTCTGCCCACAAATTTTCTATAGGGTTGAGGTCAGGGCTTTGTGATGGCCACTCCAATACCTTGACTTTATTGTCCTTAAGCCATTTTGCCACAACTTTGGAAGAATGCTTGGGGTCATTGTCCATTTGGAAGACCCATTTGCGACCAAACTTTAACTTTAACTTCCTGACTCATGTCTTGAGATGTTCCTTCAATATATCCACATAATTTTCCTACCTCATGAAGCCATCTATTTTGTGAAGTGCACAAGTCCCTCCTGCAGCAAAGCACCCCCAAAACATGATGCTGCCACCCCCGTGCTTCACGGTTGGGATGGTGTTCTTCGGCTTGCAAGCCTCCCCCTTTTTCCTCCAAACATAACGATGGTCATTATGGCCAAACAGTTCTATTTTTGTTTCATCAGAACAGAGGACATTTCTCCAAAAAGTACGATCTTCAAATCAAATCAAAGTTTATTTGTCACGTGCGCCGAATACAACAGGTGTAGTAGACCTCACAGTGAAATGCCGAATACAACAGGTGTCGACGTTACAGTGAAATGCTTACTTACAGGCTCTAACCAATAGCGCAAAAAAGGTGTTAGGTGAACAATAGGTACAGTGCCTTGCGAAAGTATTCGGACCCCTTGAACTTTGCGACCTTTTGCCACATTTCAGGCTTCAAACATAAAGATATAAAACTGTATTTTTTTTAGAAGAATCAACAACAAGTGGGACACAATCATGAAGTGGAACGACATTTATTGGATATTTCAAACTTTTTTAACAAATCAAAAACTGAAAAATTGGGTGTGCAAAATTATTCAGCCCCTTTACTTTCAGTGCAGCAAACTCTCTCCAGAAGTTCAGTGAGGATCTCTGAATGATCCAATGTTGACCTAAATGACTAATGATGATAAATACAATCCACCTGTGTGTAATCAAGTCTCCGTATAAATGCACCTGCACTGTGATAGTCTCAGAGGTCCGTTAAAAGCGCAGAGAGCATCATGAAGAACAAGGAACACACCAGGCAGGTCCGAGATACTGTTGTGAAGAAGTTTAAAGCCGTATTTGGATACAAAAAGATTTCCCAAGCTTTAAACATCCCAAGGAGCACTGTGCAAGCGATAATATTGAAATGGAAGGAGTATCAGACCACCGCAAATCTACCAAGACCTGGCCGTCCCTCTAAACTTTCAGCTCATACAAGGAGAAGACTGATCAGAGATGCAGCCAAGAGGCCCATGATCACTCTGGATGAACTGCAGAGATCTACAGCTGAGGTGGGAGACTCTGTCCATAGGACAACAATCAGTCGTATATTGCACAAATCTGGCCTTTATGGAAGAGTGGCAAGAAGAAAGCCATTTCTTAAAGATATCCATAAAAAGTGTCGTTTAAAGTTTGCCACAAGCCACCTGGGAGACACACCAAACATGTGGAAGAAGGTGCTCTGGTCAGATGAAACCAAAATTGAACTTTTTGGCAACAATGCAAAACGTTATGTTTGGCGTAAAAGCAACACAGCTCATCACCCTGAACACACCATCCCCACTGTCAAACATGGTGTTGGCAGCATCATGGTTTGGGCCTGCTTTTCTTCAGCAGGGACAGGGAAGATGGTTAAAATTGATGGGAAGATGGATGGTGCCAAATACAGGACCATTCTGGAAGAAAACCTGATGGAGTCTGCAAAAGACCTGAGACTGGGACGGAGATTTGTCTTCCAACAAGACAATGATCCAATACATAAAGCAAAATCTACAATGGAATGGTTCAAAAATAAACATATCCAGGTGTTAGAATGGCCAAGTCAAAGTCCAGACCTGAATCCAATCGAGAATCTGTGGAAAGAACTGAAAACTGCTGTTCACAAATGCTCTCCATCCAACCTCACTGAGCTCGAGCTGTTTTGCAAGGAGGAATGGGAAAAAAATTCAGTCTCTCGATGTGCAAAACTGATAGAGACATACCCCAAGCGACTTACAGCTGTAATCGCAGCAAAAGGTGGCGCTACAAAGTATTAACTTAAGGGGGCTGAATCATTTTGCACGCCCAATTTTTCAGTTTTTGATTTGTTAAAAAAGTTTGAAATATCCAATAAATGTCGTTCCACTTCAGAATCATAAAACACGGGACGAGATGTTAACTGTCCATTGTGCCAATAGATGGAATGCACTCGCATGAGATTTGCCGTGATGTTGACAGAGTGGCATGGGAGGTTTATTTCTTAGACTGGGTTAAGATGTCAATTTTGGGACACATCCTCAGTAGTGTGCCTTCGAATCAGTGGGTGTTTCGGCCTTTAATCACTAAACACTCTCATCAAAGGTGGCCAGCTAAAGGGTGATCAAGCCTTAGCTTGTGTCCCATGCCCAATTAAGATGTCCCACGGGACTATGCAAGGCAGGGGCGTCCTCTTCCCTGAGCCAGTCCGACAGCTGACCGCATACCTCATATGCCCTCCTCAAGTTGGAGGGATCTGAATTGGGTTCTCAGGTGGGGGTGGGGGGTCATGAAGTTATAGCCCAGCAAGGGTCCTTCCGTTTAATCCAGATCCACTGGCTGCCTCTTTCAGCTGCTTGAGAAACTGCTCTGACGGTCTGCCGCAGAGCCTGTCCATGGATTCCAAGTTCTTTCAGCAACCTGATGGTGGAAGAAGCCACGAATCCTCTGCATCCCACTTCAACTGGCCAGACTTTTGCATTCCAGCCACGCTGAGTTGCGTCTGCTGCCAACTCTGTGTAACGCAGTTTCTTACGCTCGTAGGCCTCTTCAACAGAGTTTTCCCACGGGACTGTGAGCTCTATGATGTACACAGCCTTTCGTGAAGGGGACCAGAGTACCATGTCTGGCCTAAGGTTGGTAGGAGCAATCTCAGGTGGAAAAATTAGTTGCTGGCCAATATCGACAAGCATCTTCCAGTCCCGGGCCATGGCTAGGTGTCCAGTTTCTGGCTTTGTAGGAGGATACTTGGGCCTTTTCTGTCCCTCCCGGATGAATGTTGTTGTTTTGACAGGATTGCTTGTTTTTGGAGGTAATGAATTGGTTGCACTCCTCTTGGTCTCAAGTGCTGCAGCCAGGCTCTTGAGGACCTGATTGTGCCTCCAGGTGTAACGGCCTTGTGAGAGGCTGGTCTTGCAACCTGTCATTATATGCCTGAGAGTCGCTGGAGCTGGGCAGAGGGGGCAGGTCGAGTTTGTGTCCCACTTGTTGTTGATTCTTCTCAAAAAAATACAGTTTTATATCTTTATGTTTGAAGCCTGAAATGTGGCAAAAGGTCGCAAAGTTCAAGGGGGCCGAATACTTTCGCAAGGCACTGTAAGTAAAGAAATGAAACAACAGTAAAAAGACAGGATATATACAGTAGCGAGACTATAAAAGTAGCGAGGCTACATACAGACAACGGTTAGTCAGGCCGTACGCACTACCCTCTGTAGTGCCTTGCGGTCAGCGGCCGAGCAATTCCCGTACCAGGCAGTGATGCAACCGGTCAGGATGCTCTCGATGTTGCAGCTGTAGAACCTTCTGAGGATCTCAGGACCCCATGCCAAATCTTTTTAGATTCCTGAGGGGGAATTGGCTTTGTCGTGCCCTCTTCATGACTGTCTTGGTGTGTTTGGACCATTCTAGTTTGTTGTTGATGTGGACACCGAGGAACTTGAAGCTCACAACCTGCTCCACTACAGCCCCGTCGATGAGAATGGGGGCGTGCTCGGTCCTCCTTTTCCTGTAGTCCACAATCATCTCTTTAGTCTTGGTTACGTTGAGGGATAGGTTGTTATTCTGGCACCACACGGCCAGGTCTCTGACCTCCTCCCTATAGACTGTCTCGTTGTTGTCTGTGATCAGGCCTACAGGGGTTGTGTCATCTGCAAACTTAATGATGGTGTTGGAGTCGTGCTTGGCCATGTAGTCATGAGTTTGCAGGGAGTACAGGAGGGGACTAAGCACGCACCCCTGGGGAGCTCCAGTGTTGAGGATCAGCGTGGCAGATGTGTTGCTACCTACCCTCACCACCTGGGGGTGGCCCGTCAGGAAGTCCAGGATCCAGTTGCAGAGGGAGGTGTTTAGTCCCAGGAGCCTTAGCTTAGTGATGAGCTTTGAGGGCGCTATGGTGTTAAACGCTGAGCTGTAGTCAATGAACAGCATTCTCACATAGGTGTTCCTTTTGTCCATG
>NC_092160.1:39614328-39796828 GCF_045791955.1 Oncorhynchus clarkii lewisi
TAGCGCTTAGGAAAATGTGTATTCGATCAAAATAAATAATTTGTTTATTTTTCACGACACCTAAAAGTCCCCCAATATTTTCTCGAATCGAATAAACACAAATACACTAGTCGTGAGAGTTAATTCGTTGAAAACAAACTATTTTAAAATGAAAAATGAAAAATAAAACTATTTTCTCCCAAGACATAAACGAAACGTCTTCAGCATAATAAATGACATCGGATGCCAAGTGAAGACAAATATCAACAACATCGGGGTTGAGTTACAATGCACAACATTTGCAGGAAAAAAAGTTGAGATTGACAGCAAATTGTTTTCTTTTGTTGGGAAGAGGCAACCCACGCCATTGGCTGTGCCATCCAAACCTGTGTGCCTCATTGGGCGGGGTTGGGTGGACGGGGATATAGTAGTGAAGCATCCGCCAGGATCCAGAGGTGACAGACAGGAGATTGCGTCACAAGTGAGTCAACTGTTAGTGCCGTCCTTGGTCAATGAAGATAGACACATTTGCAGCGCTGTCCAAACCTGGTTTTGGTGGATTTTTTATTTTTAAAGTTCACTTTTTTTTCCCCCCTCTGATACTCCTCCTAACTCTTCAACCGACTCTTACCGCTGAATATTCAAGACACGTCCCAGTGCTTTCCAAATATTGGTTATCTAAGAAGTAGCAAAATAACTCACCACACCTCTCCAACCAAGTCGTGGATGTCTGTAGCCGTCATGACAGCGAAAACAGAACTGTCCGGCTGGCCAGACTACACAGGCGAGGACTTCCCCCTGATGGAACAGTCTAAACTGGAGCCTCTCGCATCCAGAACCAGGGTACCATCTCCTAGAGGGCAGTCTCTATACTCAACCAGAGATACGGGCCATTACGCGCACAGCGGCTCCATGGATATCTCACTGGAGAAACTCATGTCGGTGAGTAAACTAACGGACAGTGGTGTCACGATAGAGATGGACATGGATACAGTACCT
Organism: Oncorhynchus clarkii lewisi; assembly: GCF_045791955.1. Taxonomy (NCBI): domain Eukaryota; kingdom Metazoa; phylum Chordata; class Actinopteri; order Salmoniformes; family Salmonidae; genus Oncorhynchus; species Oncorhynchus clarkii. The sequence goes on from NC_092160.1 coordinate 39,615,307, forward strand.
GGGGACCAGGGAGAGGGAGGAAACGGTACGCAGCAGGGCCACCACCCGGGCCCGCAGAAACACCGGCGAGTCGCGGCTAACGCCCGGGAGAGACGGAGGATGCACGGGCTGAACAAGGCGTTTGACACGTTGCGGAGTGTGATCCCGTCCGATAATAATAAATTGTCCAAGTATGACACTCTCCAGATGGCTCAGATCTACATCCAGGAGCTGTCGGAGCTGCTCATCGGGGTGGTGAAGCCAGAGAGCCGGGGAGGGTCGCTGAGTGGATGCGCCTCACCAGACATAGACCACCTCATCCCGGATAGGAGGAACCTTCTGGGGTCTCTCTCTCCAGAGCCCTTGCGGGGTGGCGGCGGGATGACTGGGATCAGCAACACCCTGCAGGACTCCCCCTCCCCGCAGCCTCAGAACAAGAGACTGGTCGGAGAACAGGAGAACAATGGCCCCGTCGGTCACCTCATCATTCTGTCTGCGCCTAAATCTGATCTAGGATCGGGGAATAAGAGGGTGTCTAACACTTCTAACGGGAGTGATGGAGAGTCGTCGCATTACAGTGACTTTGAGGACGGACAGGCCGGTAGACGGTGACCATTTAGAGTGACAACAGGAACTCTTTGAGGAGTGGTTTTCATACGGATCCTTTCATATTTTATATAAACTGTCTGTGTTTTAGAAGACAATAACGGACACCAAAATAGAACCACGTAGCCCACCTTGAAATGTTGAATGATATTCTGGTTCAGATTGAGACGGTAGTCTAGGCCTACTCTCAGCTACATTTAGACAAGAACACTTGTCTCATCATGCCATATTTATTTATTATAAATGGACACCGGGGTTTGGGTCAATTTCATTTTAAATTCAGGAAGTAATTCCAATTCGGTAAGCAGCAGGGCAACATTGGGAAACATTGGCATCAGAATTTGGTTAACTTTCCTTCCCGAATTGACTGTAATTGAAATGTTCCCCAAACTCTGTTTGGAGCTCATCTTGAAAAGTTTAATGACGTTCTGCATTAGATTAAAACGGTAGACTAGCCGACATTTAGTCAAGACCACGAATATCCCCGTGAGCACAAGACGTTGAAAATGTTGTATTTTCAACATGTTTTACTCATAGGGAGGGATGTTTCATCATACCATATGTATTTATTAGATATCAACACTGTAAAATAAAAAGAGCTAGCCTACTGTGTGATATTGAAGACTTCATTGTGTGTTTAAACAAGGCCTGATAATATGACTTCTCATCGGGACTTCACTTCCTTCTTCACTTCCTTCCTTTCTAGCACTATTGACTAAATGCATCTGGAACACTTGGTTTCGCGGTTTGATGGCATGCATATCTAATAATAATTTTAATTTAAATTTAAAAAAAAATTTGATTGAGAAAAAAAAACGTTTTTTTATTTGGTAGATAAATATATAAAACGGTTTTTTTTCCTACATTTTCCAGAGTAATTCACTCTGTCTGATTTAATTTCAACAGCTTCAACACTGTATATTCCAAGGACTTTATTGGCATGGGAAATAAATGTATCACCTTCTTTTAGTCAACTCAATATGTTGTTTCAATATATTTTAATTTAATGCAAGAGATACATCCATAATATGTACATGTTGAAATAAAAATGCAATTTACAAATGCACACACAACACTTTTGATGGAATCCTATATTTTGAATAATGCTGGTTGGTTTCCTTCTCTCGTAGCATGTCTTGTGAACAGACTACATAACTTACATGATATTGTTCTGGGTAGATGAGATTAGGTAGGGATAGAGTCCTAGTAGTGATAATTACAGCCACTGTATTTTTGGCTTCACTGGGACCAGGGGGTGTAGAGAGGTTGGGGGGATTTCTAGGCTAAATGATGAAATAAATGCAATTTACAAATGCACACAATACACTTTTGATTAAGTTGTGCACTTTTAATACTGGCAGTTCTTCAGGCACTCAAAGTGCCTTCTAGTTCTGATAGAGCTGGTATAACAGTCACAAGTCACCTCCCCATGTCTTCTAGTTCTGATAGAGCTGGTATAACAGTCACAAGTCACCTCCCCATGTCTTCTAGTTCTGATAGAGCTGGTTTAACAGTCCCCTCCCCATGTCTTCTAGTTCTGATAGAGCTGGTTTAACAGTCCCCTCCCCATGTCTTCTAGTTCTGATAGAGCTGGTTTAACAGTCCCCTCCCCATGTCTTCTAGTTCTGATAGAGCTGGTATAACAGTCACCTCCCCATGTCTTCTAGTTCTGATAGAGCTGGTATAACAGTCCCCTCCCCATGTCTTCTAGTTCTGATAGAGCTGATAGAGCTGGTATAACAGTCACCTCCCCATGTCTTCTAGTTCTGATAGAGCTGATATAACAGTCACCTCCCCATGTCTTCTAGTTCTGATAGAGCTGATAGAGCTGGTAAAACAGTCACCTCCCCATGTCTTCTAGTTCTGATAGAGCTGGTATAACAGTCCCCTCCCCATGTCTTCTAGTTCTGATAGAGCTGGAATAACAGTCACCTCCCCATGTCTTCTAGTTCTGATAGAGCTGATAGAGCTGGTATAACAGTCCCCTCCCCATGTCTTCTAGTTCTGATAGAGCTGGTATAACAGTCCCCTCCCCATGTCTTCTAGTTCTGATAGAGCTGGTATAACAGTCACCTCCCCATGTCTTCTAGTTCTGATAGAGCTGATAGAGCTGGTATAACAGTCACAAGTCACCTCCCCATGTCTTCTAGTTCTGATAGAGCTGGTTTAACAGTCCCCTCCCCATGTCTTCTAGTTCTGATAGAGCTGATATAACAGTCACCTCCCCATGTCTTCTAGTTCTGATAGAGCTGATAGAGCTGGTATAACAGTCCCCTCCCCATGTCTTCTAGTTCTGATAGAGCTGGTATAACAGTCCCCTCCCCATGTCTTCTAGTTCTGATAGAGCTGGTATAACAGTCCCCTCCCCATGTCTTCTAGTTCTGATAGAGCTGGTATAACAGTCCCCTCCCCATGTCTTCTAGTTCTGATAGAGCTGGTATAACAGTCCCCTCCCCATGTCTTCTAGTTCTGATAGAGCTGGTTTAACAGTCCCCTCCCCATGTCTTCTAGTTCTGATAGAGCTGGTTTAACAGTCCCCTCCCCATGTCTTCTAGTTCTGATAGAGCTGGTATAACAGTCACCTCCCCATGTCTTATAGTTCTGATAGAGCTGATAGAGCTGGTATAACAGTCACCTCCCCATGTCTTCTAGTTCTGATAGAGCTGATATAACAGTCACCTCCCCATGTCTTCTAGTTCTGATAGAGCTGGTATAACAGTCACCTCCCCATGTCTTCTAGTTCTGATAGAGCTGGTATAACAGTCCCCTCCCCATGTCTTCTAGTTCTGATAGAGCTGGAATAGCAGTCACCTCCCCATGTCTTCTAGTTCTGATAGAGCTGATAGAGCTGGTATAACAGTCACCTCCCCATGTCTTCTAGTTCTGATAGAGCTGATAGAGCTGGTATAACAGTCCCCTCCCCATGTCTTCTAGTTCTGATAGAGCTGGTATAACAGTCACAAGTCACCTCCCCATGTCTTCTAGTTCTGATAGAGCTGGTTTAACAGTCCCCTCCCCATGTCTTCTAGTTCTGATAGAGATGGTATAACAGTCCCCTCCCCATGTCTTCTAGTTCTGATAGAGCTGGTATAACAGTCCCCTCCCCATGTCTTCTAGTTCTGATAGAGCTGGTTTAACAGTCCCCTCCCCATGTCTTCTAGTTCTGATAGAGCTGGTTTAACAGTCCCCTCCCCATGTCTTCTAGTTCTGATAGAGCTGGTATAACAGTCACCTCCCCATGTCTTCTAGTTCTGATAGAGCTGATAGAGCTGGTATAACAGTCACCTCCCCATGTCTTCTAGTTCTGATAGAGCTGATATAACAGTCACCTCCCCATGTCTTCTAGTTCTGATAGAGCTGATAGAGCTGGAATAACAGTCACCTCCCCATGTCTTCTAGTTCTGAGAGAGCTGATAGAGCTGGTATAACAGTCACCTCCCCATGTCTTCTAGTTCTGATAGAGCTGATAGAGCTGGTATAACAGTCCCCTCCCCATGTCTTCTAGTTCTGATAGAGCTGGTATAACAGTCACCTCCCCATGTCTTCTAGTTCTGATAGAGCTGGTATAACAGTCCCCTCCCCATGTCTTCTAGTTCTGATAGAGCTGGTATAACAGTCCCCTCCCCATGTCTTCTAGTTCTGATAGAGCTGGTATAACAGTCACCTCCTAATGTCTTCTAGTTCTGATAGAGCTGATAGAGCTGGTATAACAGTCACAAGTCACCTTCCCCATGTCTTCTAGTTCTGATAGAGCTGGTTTAACAGTCCCCTCCCCATGTCTTCTAGTTCTGATAGAGCTGATAGAGCTGGTATAACAGTCACCTCCCCATGTCTTCTAGTTCTGATAGAGCTGATAGAGCTGGTATAACAGTCCCCTCCCCATGTCTTCTAGTTCTGATAGAGCTGGTATAACAGTCCCCTCCCCATGTCTTCTAGTTCTGATAGAGCTGGTATAACAGTCCCCTCCCCATGTCTTCTAGTTCTGATAGAGCTGGTATAACAGTCTCCTCCCCATGTCTTCTAGTTCTGATAGAGCTGGTATAACAGTCCCCTCCCCATGTCTTCTAGTTCTGATAGAGCTGGTTTAACAGTCCCCTCCCCATGTCTTCTAGTTCTGATAGAGCTGGCATAACAGTCACCTCCCCATGTCTTCTAGTTCTGATAGAGCTGGTATAACAGTCCCCTCCCCATGTCTTCTAGTTCTGATAGAGCTGGTTTAACAGTCACCTCCCCATGTCTTCTAGTTCTGATAGAGCTGGTATAACAGTCACCTCCCCATGTCTTCTAGTTCTGATAGAGCTGGTATAACAGTCCCCTCCCCATGTCTTCTAGTTTTGATAGAGCTGGTATAACAGTCACCTCCCCATGTCTTCTAGTTCTGATGGACCTGATAGAGCTGGTATAACAGTCCCCTCCCCATGTCTTCTAGTTCTGGACCTGATAGAGCTGGTTTAACAGTCACCTCCCATGTCTTCTAGTTCTGATAGAGCTGATAGAGCTGGCATAACAGTCACAAGTCTTTTAGTAACGGTAGACATTAGTATTCACTGCCTCTTGGTGTCACTGTGGCCAGGGGGGGTAGGGGCTGCTGGAACTTAGCCAGATCCTTACCCAGGATGTCAGAGAGCTTCTGTTTAAAGCTGATAGGGTCCTGGTTGGGGGTGATGGAGCCCCCCGAGCCCATCTCTTCTTCCCCCTGTAGCTGGGCCTGGGCCTGCAGGCGGGAGAGGTTTGGCATAGACCGGGACTGGGTTTGGGGTTGAGGCAGGGACCAGGCCAGAGACAGTGGTTGGGTCTCAGAGGGCTTGTTCACTAAAGCATAGATACACTGTGAGCTACCCACCATACTCTCCCTCTCCTCCTCCTCCTCCTCCTCCGCCCTCCCAGTAACACCCCTTCTCAGGTTGTAATAAGGAGACCCCTCTCCCAGCCTCACCCCCAGCCCCATCCCCAGCCTCAGTTTGTTCAGGTCGACGGTATCCAGGGAGTGACACCTCTCCTCCTCCTCTTCCTCCTCATAGAGATGCAGGCTGTGCTGCATCCTGAGTGGGGCTGGCGGGTGCTTCATTCTGGGGAGGAGGTGGTCCTCTATAGTGGCATACAGATCACAATCAGAGTCAGCCATTGGCTCAGACCCCGGAACCTGTTCAGTAACAGGAGATATGATTGGAGGGCTGTGTAAGAGGTTGTTTCTCATTGGTAGAGGAGGGGCAGTGGGTCTGTCTGATAGGTCGGTGCGGGTATGGACTCTGTGTTTGATAGGAGGGTGAGTAGAGGTGGAAGAATGAGGAAGTTGAGGAGACGATGAGTTATGTGGAGGGTGAGTGGAGGTGGAAGAATGAGGAAGTTGAGGAGACGATGAGTTATGTGGAGGGTGAGTGGAGGTGGAAGAATGAGGAAGATGAGGAGACAATGAGTTATGTGGAGGGTGAGTGGAGGTGGAAGAATGAGGAAGTTGAGGAGACGATGAGTTATGTGGAAGGTGAGTGGAGGTGGAAGAATGAGGAAGTTGAGGAGACGATGAGTTGCTAGGAGGCTGGATAGAGGTCTTGGTGTCTTCATTCTCCATCTCGCTGTGCAGAGTAAGAGCATCTTCCATGGCCTTGTAGATCTGAGGAGCGTGCTTAGACATGAAGGTGAATTGACCCTCTCCCGAGCTACAGCGACGGCCCGCCTCGATGCTGAAGCCCCCCTGTCAATCACACACAACACAAGGTTACTCAGTCCCTCCAGGATGGACCAATCACAGTCAACTCATCACAATATTATTGGAGAAAATTGACCGATCACTGCACTAAAAAAAGAGGGAAAACAATTTCAACCAATCACCACACATTTACCACATAATATGGATCAGTAAAGCCAAAAGGCAACAAACTCTGTTCCTTCGGCAGCACATTTTTGTGACAAATTGGACTAAATCACTGATTATGATACAACACAACTCTGATGATTATGATAGATACAACACAACTCTGATGATAATGATAGATACAACACAACTCTGATGATTATGATAGACACAACACAACTCTGATGATTATGATAGATACAACACAACTCTGATGATTATGATAGACACAACACAACTCTGATGATCATGATAGATACAACACAACTCTGATGATTATGATAGATACAACACAACTCTGATGATTATGATAGATAGAACACAACACAACTCTGATGATAATGATAGATACAACACAACTCTGATGATTATGATAGATACAACACAACTCTGATGATTATGATAGACACAACACAACTCTGATGATCATGATAGATACAACACAACTCTGATGATTATGATAGATAGAACACAACACAACTCTGATGATAATGATAGATACAACACAACTCTGATGATTATGATAGATACAACACAACTCTGATGATTATGATAGACACAACACAACTCTGATGATCATGATAGATACAACACAACTCTGATGATTATGATAGATACAACACAACTCTGATGATCATGATAGAACACAACACAACTCTGATGATTATGATAGATAGAACACAACTCTGATGATAATGATAGATACAACACAACTCTGATGATTATGATAGATACAACACAACTCTGATGATTATGATAGACACAACACAACTCTGATGATTATGATAGACACAACACAACTCTGATGATTATGATAGACACAACACAACTCTGATGATTATGATAGACACAACACAACTCTGATGATCATGATACAACACAACTCTGATGATAATGATAGATACAACACAACTCTGATGATTATGATAGATACAACACAACTCTGATGATCATGATAGACACAACACAACTCTGATGATCATGATAGATACAACACAACTCTGATGATTATGATAGATACAACACAACTCTGATGGTTATGATAGATACAACACAACACAACTCTGATGATCATGATAGACACAACACAACTCTGATGATCATGATAGATACAACACAACTCTGATGATTATGATAGATACAACACAACTCTGATGATCATGATAGATACAACACAACTCTGATGATTATGATAGATACAACACAACACAACTCTGATGATTATGATAGATAGAACACAACTCTGATGATTATGATAGACACAACACAACTCTGATGATTATGATAGACACAACACAACTCTGATGATCATGATAGACACAACACAACTCTGATGATCATGATAGATACAACACAACTCTGATGATTATGATAGACACAACACAACTCTGATGATCATGATAGACACAACACAACTCTGATGATCATGATAAATACAACACAACTCTGATGATTATGATAGACACAACACAACTCTGATGATCATGATAGATACAACACAACTCTGATGATTATGATAGACACAACACAACTCTGATGATCATGATAGATACAACACAACTCTGATGATCATGATAGATACAACACAACTCTGATGATTATGATAGATACAACACAACTCTGATGATTATGATAGACACAACACAACTCTGACGATTATGATACAACACAACTCTGATGATTATGATAGACACAACACAACTCTGATGATTATGATAGATACAACACAACTCTGATGATTATGATAGATAGAACACAACACAACTCTGATGATAATGATAGATACAACACAACTCTGATGATTATGATAGATACAACACAACTCTGATGATTATGATAGACACAACACAACTCTGATGATCATGATAGATACAACACAACTCTGATGATTATGATAGATACAACACAACTCTGATGATTATGATAGATAGAACACAACACAACTCTGATGATAATGATAGATACAACACAACTCTGATGATTATGATAGATACAACACAACTCTGATGATTATGATAGACACAACACAACTCTGATGATCATGATAGATACAACACAACTCTGATGATTATGATAGATACAACACAACTCTGATGATTATGATAGATAGAACACAACACAACTCTGATGATAATGATAGATACAACACAACTCTGATGATTATGATAGATACAACACAACTCTGATGATTATGATAGACACAACACAACTCTGATGATCATGATAGATACAACACAACTCTGATGATTATGATAGATACAACACAACTCTGATGATCATGATAGAACACAACACAACACAACTCTGATGATTATGATAGATAGAACACAACTCTGATGATAATGATAGATTCAACACAACTCTGATGATTATGATAGATACAACACAACTCTGATGATTATGATAGACACAACACAACTCTGATGATCATGATAGATACAACACAACTCTGATGATTATGATAGATAGAACACAACACAACTCTGATGATAATGATAGATACAACACAACTCTGATGATTATGATAGATACAACACAACTCTGATGATTATGATAGACACAACACAACTCTGATGATCATGATAGATACAACACAACTCTGATGATTATGATAGATACAACACAACTCTGATGATCATGATAGAACACAACACAACACAACTCTGATGATTATGATAGATAGAACACAACTCTGATGATAATGATAGATACAACACAACTCTGATGATTATGATAGATACAACACAACTCTGATGATTATGATAGACACAACACAACTCTGATGATTATGATAGACACAACACAACTCTGATGATTATGATAGACACAACACAACTCTGATGATCATGATACAACACAACTCTGATGATAATGATAGATACAACACAACTCTGATGATTATGATAGATACAACACAACTCTGATGATCATGATAGACACAACACAACTCTGATGATCATGATAGATACAACACAACTCTGATGATTATGATAGATACAACACAACTCTGATGATTATGATAGATACAACACAACACAACTCTGATGATCATGATAGACACAACACAACTCTGATGATTATGATAGATACAACACAACACAACTCTGATGATTATGATAGATAGAACACAACTCTGATGATTATGATAGACACAACACAACTCTGATGATTATGATAGACACAACACAACTCTGATGATCATGATAGACACAACACAACTCTGATGATCATGATAGATACAACACAACTCTGATGATTATGATAGACACAACACAACTCTGATGATCATGATAGATACAACACAACTCTGATGATCATGATAGATACAACACAACTCTGATGATTATGATAGATACAACACAACTCTGATGATTATGATAGACACAACATAACTCTGACGATTATGATACAACACAACTCTGATGATTATGATAGACACAACACAACTCTGATGATTATGATAGATACAACACAACTCTGATGATTATGATAGATAGAACACAACACAACTCTGATGATAATGATAGATACAACACAACTCTGATGATTATGATAGATACAACACAACTCTGATGATTATGATAGACACAACACAACTCTGATGATCATGATAGATACAACACAACTCTGATGATTATGATAGATAGAACACAACACAACTCTGATGATTATGATAGATACAACACAACTCTGATGATTATGATAGACACAACACAACTCTGATGATCATGATAGATACAACACAACTCTGATGATTATGATAGATACAACACAACTCTGATGATCATGATAGAACACAACACAACACAACTCTGATGATTATGATAGATAGAACACAACTATGATGATAATGATAGATACAACACAACTCTGATGATTATGATAGATACAACACAACTCTGATGATTATGATAGACACAACACAACTCTGATGATTATGATAGACACAACACAACTCTGATGATTATGATAGACACAACACAACTCTGATGATCATGATACAACACAACTCTGATGATAATGATAGATACAACACAACTCTGATGATTATGATAGATACAACATAACTCTGATGATCATGATAGACACAACACAACTCTGATGATCATGATAGATACAACACAACTCTGATGATTATGATAGATACAACACAACTCTGATGATTATGATAGATACAACACAACACAACTCTGATGATCATGATAGACACAACACAACTCTGATGATCATGATAGATACAACACAACTCTGATGATTATGATAGATACAACACAACTCTGATGATCATGATAGATACAACACAACTCTGATGATTATGATAGATACAACACAACACAACTCTGATGATTATGATAGATAGAACACAACTCTTATGATTATGATAGACACAACACAACTCTGATGATTATGATAGACACAACACAACTCTGATGATCATGATAGACACAACACAACTCTGATGATCATGATAGATACAACACAACTCTGATGATTATGATAGATACAACACAACTCTGATGATTATGATAGATAGAACACAACACAACTCTGATGATAATGATAGATACAACACAACTCTGATGATTATGATAGATACAACACAACTCTGATGATTATGATAGACACAACACAACTCTGATGATCATGATAGATACAACACAACTCTGATGATTATGATAGATAGAACACAACACAACTCTGATGATAATGATAGACACAACACAACTCTGACGATTATGATACAACACAACTCTGATGATTATGATAGACACAACACAACTCTGATGATTATGATAGATACAACACAACTCTGATGATTATGATAGATAGAACACAACACAACTCTGATGATAATGATAGATACAACACAACTCTGATGATTATGATAGATACAACACAACTCTGATGATTATGATAGACACAACACAACTCTGATGATCATGATAGATACAACACAACTCTGATGATTATGATAGATAGAACACAACACAACTCTGATGATAATGATAGATACAACACAACTCTGATGATTATGATAGATACAACACAACTCTGATGATTATGATAGACACAACACAACTCTGATGATCATGATAGATACAACACAACTCTGATGATTATGATAGATACAACACAACTCTGATGATCATGATAGAACACAACACAACACAACTCTGATGATTATGATAGATAGAACACAACTATGATGATAATGATAGATACAACACAACTCTGATGATTATGATAGATACAACACAACTCTGATGATTATGATAGACACAACACAACTCTGATGATTATGATAGACACAACACAACTCTGATGATTATGATAGACACAACACAACTCTGATGATCATGATACAACACAACTCTGATGATAATGATAGATACAACACAACTCTGATGATTATGATAGATACAACATAACTCTGATGATCATGATAGACACAACACAACTCTGATGATCATGATAGATACAACACAACTCTGATGATTATGATAGATACAACACAACTCTGATGATTATGATAGATACAACACAACACAACTCTGATGATCATGATAGACACAACACAACTCTGATGATCATGATAGATACAACACAACTCTGATGATTATGATAGATACAACACAACTCTGATGATCATGATAGATACAACACAACTCTGATGATTATGATAGATACAACACAACACAACTCTGATGATTATGATAGATAGAACACAACTCTTATGATTATGATAGACACAACACAACTCTGATGATTATGATAGACACAACACAACTCTGATGATCATGATAGACACAACACAACTCTGATGATCATGATAGATACAACACAACTCTGATGATTATGATAGACACAACACAACTCTGATGATCATGATAGACACAACACAACTCTGATGATCATGATAAATACAACACAACTCTGATGATTATGATAGACACAACACAACTCTGATGATCATGATAGATACAACACAACTCTGATGATTATGATAGACACAACACAACTCTGATGATCATGATAGATACAACACAACTCTGATGATCATGATAGATACAACACAACTCTGATGATTATGATAGATACAACACAACTCTGATGATTATGATAGACACAACACAACTCTGACGATTATGATACAACACAACTCTGATGATTATGATAGACACAACACAACTCTGATGATCATGATAGATACAACACAACTCTGATGATTATGATAGACACAACACAACTCTGATGATCATGATAGATACAACACAACTCTGATGATTATGATAGATACAACACAACACAACTCTGATGATTATGATAGATACAACACAACTCTGATGATTATGATAGACACAACACAACTCTGATGATTATGATAGACACAACACAACTCTGATGATCATGATAGATACAACACAACTCTGATGATTATGATAGATACAACACAACTCTGATGATTATGATAGACACAACACAACTATGATTATTATGATAGATACAACACAACTCTGATGATTATGATAGATACAACACAACACAACTCTGATGATGATGATAGATACAACACAACTCTGATGATTATGATAGACACAACACAACTCTGATGATCATGATAGATACAACACAACTCTGATGATCATGATAGATAAAACACAACTCTGATGATTATGATAGATACAACACAACTCTGATGATCATGATAGATACAACACAACTCTGATGATTATGATAGATACAACACAACACAACTCTGATGATTATGATAGATAGAACACAACTCTGATGATTATGATAGACACAACACAACTCTGATGATTATGATAGACACAACACAACTCTGATGATCATGATAGACACAACACAACTCTGATGATCATGATAGATACAACACAACTCTGATGATTATGATAGACACAACACAACTCTGATGATCATGATAGACACAACACAACTCTGATGATCATGATAGATACAACACAACTCTGATGATTATGATAGACACAACACAACTCTGATGATCATGATAGATACAACACAACTCTGATGATCATGATAGATACAACACAACTCTGATGATTATGATAGATACAACACAACTCTGATGATTATGATAGACACAACACAACTCTGACGATTATGATACAACACAACTCTGATGATTATGATAGACACAACACAACTCTGATGATCATGATAGATACAACACAACTCTGATGATTATGATAGACACAACACAACTCTGATGATCATGATAGATACAACACAACTCTGATGATTATGATAGATACAACACAACACAACTCTGATGATTATGATAGATACAACACAACTCTGATGATTATGATAGACACAACACAACTCTGATGATTATGATAGACACAACACAACTCTGATGATCATGATAGATACAACACAACTCTGATGATTATGATAGATACAACACAACTCTGATGATTATGATAGACACAACACAACTATGATGATTATGATAGATACAACACAACTCTGATGATTATGATAGATACAACACAACACAACTCTGATGATGATGATAGATACAACACAACTCTGATGATTATGATAGACACAACACAACTCTGATGATCATGATAGATACAACACAACTCTGATGATTATGATAGATACAACACAACTCTGATGATTATGATAGACACAACGCAACTCTGATGATTATGATAGACACAACACAACTCTGATGATCATGATAGATACAACACAACTCTGATGATTATGATAGACACAACACAACTCTGATGATCATGATAGATACAACACAACTCTGATGATTATGATAGATACAACACAACACAACTCTGATGATTATGATAGATACAACACAACACAACTCTGATGATTATGATAGATACAACACAACTCTGATGATCATGATAGATACAACACAACTCTGATGATTATGATAGATACAACACAACTCTGATGATCATGATAGATACAACACAACTCTGATGATTATGATAGACACAACACAACTCTGATGATTATGATAGATACAACACAACTCTGATGATCATGATAGATACAACACAACTCTGATGATTATGATAGATACAACACAACTCTGATGATTATGATAGATACAACACAACTCTGATGATTATGATAGACACAACACAACACAACTCTGATGATTATAATAGACACAACACAACACAACTCTGATGATTATGATAGACACAACACAACTCTGATGATTATGATAGATACAACACAACTCTGATGATTATGATAGATACAACACAACTCTGATGATCATGATAGATACAACACATATCTGATGATTATGATAGACACAACACAACTCTGATGATTATGATAGACACAACACAACTCTGATGATTATGATAGACACAACACAACACAACTCTGATGATTATGATAGACACAACACAACTCTGATGATTATGATAGATACAACACAACTCTGATGATTATGATAGACACAACACAACTCTGTGAATAATGATAGATACAACACAACTCTGATGATTATGATACAACACAACTCTGATGATTATGATAGATACAACACAACACAACTCTGATGATTATAATAGACACAACACAACTCTGATGATTATGATAGACACAACACAACAGAACTCTGATGATTATGATAGACACAACACAACTCTGATGATTATGATAGACACAACACAACTCTGATGATAATGATAGATACAACACAACTCTGATGATTATGATACAACACAACTCTGATGATTATGATAGATACAACACAACTCTGATGATTATAATAGACACAACACAACACAACACAACTCTGATGATTATAATAGATACAACACAACTCTGATGATTATAATAGATACAACACAACACAACTCTGATGATTATGATACAACACAACTCTGATGATTATGATAGACACAACACAACACAACTCTGATGATTATAATAGACACAACACAACTCTGATGATTATGATAGATACAACACAACACTGATGATTATGATAGATACAACACAACACAACTCTGATGATTATAATAGACACAACACAACTCTGATGATTATGATAGATACAACACAACTCTGATGATTATGATAGATAAACACAACTCTGATGATCATGATACAACACAACTCTGATGATCATGATAGACACAACACAACTCTGATGATCATGATAGATACAACACAACTCTGATGATTATGATAGATAGAACACAACTCTGATGATTATGATAGATAGAACACAACACAACTCTGATGATTATGATACAACACAACTCTGATGATCATGATAGACACAACACAACTCTGATGATCATGATAGATACAACACAACTCTGATGATTATGATAGATTGAACACAACTCTGATGATCATGATAGATACAACACAACTCTGATGATTATGATACAACACAACTCTGATGATTATGATAGATACAACACAACTCTGATGATTATGATAGATAGAACACAACACAACTCTGATGATTATGATAGACACAACACAACTCTGATGATTATGATAGACACAACACAACTCTGATGATTATGATAGATACAACACAACTCTGATGATTATGATAGACACAACACAACTCTGATGATTATGATAGATACAACACAACTCTGATGATTATGATACAACACAACTCTGATGATTATGATAGATACAACACAACTCTGATGATTATAATAGACACAACACAACACAACTCTGATGATCATGATAGATACAACACAACTCTGATGATTATGATTGATACAACACAACTCTGATGATCATGATAGATACAACACAACTCTGATGAATATGATAGATACAACACAACTCTGATGATTATGATAGATACAACACAACTCTGATGATTATGATAGACACAACACAACTCTGATGATCATGATAGATACAACACAACTCTGATGATCATGATAGATACAACACAACTCTGATGATTATGATAGATACAACACAACTCTGATGATTATGATAGATACAACACAACTCTGATGATTATGATAGATACAACACAACTCTGATGATTATGATAGATAGAACACAACACAACTCTGATGATTATGATAGATACAACACAACTCTGATGATTATGATAGATAGAACACAACTCTGATGATTATGATAGATACAACACAACTCTGATGATTATGATAGATACAACACAACTCTGATGATTATGATAGATACAACACAACTCTGATGATTATGATAGACACAACACAACTCTGATGATTATGATAGACACAACACAACTCTGATGATTATGATAGATACAACACAACTCTGATGATCATGATAGACACAACACAACTCTGATGATTATGATAGATACAACACAACTCTGATGATTATGATAGATAGAACACAACACAACTCTGATGATTATGACAGATACAACACAACTCTGATGATCATGATAGATACAACACAACTCTGATGATTATGATAGATACAACACAACACAACTCTGATGATTATGATAGATACAACACAACTCTGATGATTATAATAGACACAACACAACTCTGATGATTATGATAGATAGAACACAACTCTGATGATTATGATAGATACAACACAACTCTGATGATTATGATAGATACAACACAACTCTGATGATTATAATAGACACAACACAACTCTGATGATTATGATAGATAGAACACAACTCTGATGATTATGATAGATACAACACAACTCTGATGATTATGATAGATACAACACAACTCTGATGATTATGATAGACACAACACAACTCTGATGATCATGATAGATACAACACAACTCTGATGATTATGATAGATAGAACACAACTCTGATGATTATGATAGATACAACACAACTCTGATGATTATGATAGATACAACACAACACAACACAACTCTGATGATTATGATAGACACAACACAACTCTGATGATTATGATAGATAGAACACAACACAACACAACTCTGATGATTATGATAGACACAACACAACTCTGATGATTATGATAGATAGAACACAACACTGATGATTATGATAGACACAACACAACTCTGATGATTATAATAGACACAACACAACACAACTCTGATGATTATGATACAACACAACTCTGATGATTATGATACAACACAACTCTGATGATTATGATAGATACAACACAACTCTGATGATTATGATAGATACAACACAACTCTGATGATTATGATAGATACAACACAACTCTGATGATTATGATAGATACAACACAACACAACTCTGATGATTATGATAGACACAACACAACTCTGATGATTATGATAGATAGAACACAACACTGATGATTATGATAGACACAACACAACTCTGATGATTATAATAGACACAACACAACACAACTCTGATGATTATGATAGACACAACACAACTCTGATGATTATGATAGATACAACACAACACAACACAACTCTGATGATTATGATACAACACAACACAACTCTGATGATTATGATACAACACAACTCTGATGATTATGATAGACACAACTCTGATGATTATGATAGATACAACACAACTCTGATGATTATGATACAACACAACACAACTCTGATGATTATGATACAACACAACACAACTCTGATGATTATGATACAACACAACTCTGATGATTATGATAGACACAACACAACTCTGATGATTATGATAGACACAACACAACTCTGATGATTATGATAGATACAACACAACTCTGATGATTATGATAGATACAACACAACACAACTCTGATGATTATGATACAAAACAACTCTGATGATTATGATAGATACAACACAACTCTGATGATTATGATAGATACAACACAACTCTGATGATTATGATAGATACAACACAACTCTGATGATTATGATAGATACAACACAACACAACACAACTCTGATGATTATGATAGACACAACACAACTCTGATGATTATGATGATGATAGAACACAACACTCTGATGATCTATGATGAGACACAACACAACTCTGATGATGATGATATGATAGACACAACACAACACAACTCTGATGATTATGATAGACACAACACAACTCTAGAACACAACACTGATGATTATGATAGACACAACACAACTCTGATGATTATAATAGACACAACACAACACAACTCTGATGATTATGATCTCTGATGATTATGATAGATACAACACAACACAACACAACTCTGATGATTATGATACAACACAACACAACTCTGATGATTATGATACAACACAACTCTGATGATTATGATAGACACAACACAACTCTGATGATTATGATAGATACAACACAACACAACTCTGATGATTATGATACAACACAACACAACTCTGATGATTATGATACAACACAACACAACTCTGATGATTATGATACAACACAACTCTGATGATTATGATAGACACAACACAACTCTGATGATTATGATAGACACAACACAACTCTGATGATTATGATAGACACAACACAACTCTGATGATTATGATAGACACAACACAACTCTGATGATTATGATAGACACAACACAACTCTGATGATTATGATAGATACAACACAACTCTGATGATTATGATAGATACAACACAACACAACTCTGATGATCATGATAGATACAACACAACTCTGATGATCATGATAAATACAACACAACTCTGATGATCATGATAGATACAACACAACTCTGATGATTATGATAGATACAACACAACTCTGATGATTATGATAGACACAACACAACTCTGATGATTATGATAGACACAACACAACTCTGATGATTATGATAGATAGAACACAACTCTGATGATTATGATAGATACAACACAACACAACTCTGATGATTATAATAGACACAACACAACACAACTCTGATGATTATGATAGACACAACACAACTCTGATGATTATGATAGATGATGATGATCAATAGACACAACACAACACAACTCTGATGATTATGATAGACACAACACAACTCTGATGATTATAATAGATACAACACAACACAACTCTGATGATTATGATAGACACAACACAACTCTGATGATGATAGATACAACACAACACAATGATGATTATAATAGACACAACACAACACAACTCTGATGATTATGATAGACACAACACAACTCTGATGATTATAATAGATACAACACAACTCTGATGATTATGATAGACACAACACAACTCTGATGATTATGATAGACACAACACAACTCTGATGATTATGATAGATACAACACAACACAACTCTGATGATTATGATAGACACAACACAACTCTGATGATTATGATAGATACAACACAACTCTGATGATTATGATAGACACAACACAACTCTGATGATTATGATAGATACAACACAACTCTGATGATAATGATAGATACAACACAACACAACTCTGATGATTATGATAGACACAACACAACACAACTCTGATGATTATAATAGACACAACACAACTCTGATGATTATAATAGACACAACACAACTCTGATGATTATGATAGACACAACACAACTCTGATGATTATGATAGACACAACACAACTCTGATGATTATAATAGACACAACACAACTCTGATGATTATGATAGATAGAACACAACTCTGATGATTATGATAGATACAACACAACTCTGATGATTATGATAGACACAACACAACTCTGATGATTATGATAGACACAACACAACTCTGATGATTATGATAGACACAACACAACTCTGATGATTATGATAGATACAACACAACTCTGATGATTATGATAGACACAACACAACTCTGATGATTATGATAGACACAACACAACTCTGATGATTATGATAGACACAACACAACTCTGATGATTATGATAGACACAACACAACTCTGATGATTATGATAGACACAACAACTCTGATGATCATGATAGATACAACACAACTCTGATGATTATGATAGACACAACACAACTCTGATGATCATGATAGATACAACACAACTCTGATGATTATGATAGATACAACACAACACAACTCTGATGATTATGATAGATACAACACAACTCTGATGATTATGATAGATACAACACAACACAACACAACTCTGATGATTATGATAGACAACACAACTCTGATGATTATGATAGATAGAACACAACACTGATGATTATGATAGACACAACACAACTCTGATGATTATAATAGACACAACACAACACAACTCTGATGATTATGATAGACACAACACAACTCTGATGATTATGATAGATACAACACAACACAACACAACTCTGATGATTATGATACAACACAACACAACTCTGATGATTATGATACAACACAACTCTGATGATTATGATAGACACAACACAACTCTGATGATTATGATAGATACAACACAACACAACTCTGATGATTATGATACAACACAACACAACTCTGATGATTATGATACAACACAACACAACTCTGATGATTATGATACAACACAACTCTGATGATTATGATAGACACAACACAACTCTGATGATTATGATAGACACAACACAACTCTGATGATTATGATAGACACAACACAACTCTGATGATTATGATAGACACAACACAACTCTGATGATTATGATAGACACAACACAACTCTGATGATTATGATAGATACAACACAACTCTGATGATTATGATAGATACAACACAACACAACTCTGATGATCATGATAAATACAACACAACTCTGATGATCATGATAGATACAACACAACTCTGATGATTATGATAGATACAACACAACTCTGATGATTATGATAGACACAACACAACTCTGATGATTATGATAGACACAACACAACTCTGATGATTATGATAGATAGAACACAACTCTGATGATTATGATAGATACAACACAACACAACTCTGATGATTATAATAGACACAACACAACTCTGATGATTATGATAGACACAACACAACTCTGATGATTATGATAGATACAACACAACACAACTCTGATGATTATAATAGACACAACACAACACAACTCTGATGATTATGATAGACACAACACAACTCTGATGATTATAATAGATACAACACAACTCTGATGATTATGATAGACACAACACAACTCTGATGATTATGATAGACACAACACAACTCTGATGATTATGATAGATACAACACAACACAACTCTGATGATTATGATAGACACAACACAACTCTGATGATTATGATAGATACAACACAACTCTGATGATTATGATAGACACAACACAACTCTGATGATTATGATAGATACAACACAACTCTGATGATAATGATAGATACAACACAACACAACTCTGATGATTATGATAGACACAACACAACTCTGATGATTATAATAGACACAACACAACTCTGATGATTATAATAGACACAACACAACTCTGATGATTATGATAGACACAACACAACTCTGATGATTATGATAGACACAACACAACTCTGATGATTATGATAGACACAACACAACTCTGATGATTATAATAGACACAACACAACTCTGATGATTATGATAGATAGAACACAACTCTGATGATTATGATAGATACAACACAACTCTGATGATTATGATAGACACAACACAACTCTGATGATTATGATAGACACAACACAACTCTGATGATTATGATAGACACAACACAACTCTGATGATTATGATAGATACAACACAACTCTGATGATTATGATAGACACAACACAACTCTGATGATTATGATAGACACAACACAACTCTGATGATTATGATAGACACAACACAACTCTGATGATTATGATAGACACAACACAACTCTGATGATTATGATAGATAGAACACAACTCTGATGATCATGATAGACACAACACAACTCTGATGATTATGATACAACACAACTCTGATGATTATGATAGATACAACACAACTCTGATGATTATGATAGACACAACACAACTCTGATGATAATGATAGATACAACACAACTCTGATGATTATGATACAACACAACTCTGATGATTATGATAGATACAACACAACTCTGATGATTATAATAGACACAACACAACATAACACTGATTATTATGATAGAGAAACACAACTCTAGCTGAATTCTACTAGACATTACCACTGAATAATCAAACTCATTAGGAATCCTGACCTTTTACGTGACCTGTCCAAAGTGTCGTAGGAGGTGGTAGGGCCAGCAATAGAGGATCTGACCTCTGACCTTTCACCCTGACCTCTAACCCTTTACATTGACCTGTCCGAAGCGTTGTAGGGCCAGCAGTAGAGTATCTGACCTCTGACCTTTCACCCTGACCTCTAACTCTTTACATTGACCTGTCCGAACCGTTGTAGGGCCAGCAGTAGCGTATCTGACCTCTGACCTTTCACCCTGACCTCTAACCCTTTACATTGACCTGTCCGAAGCGTCGTAGGGCCAGCAGTAGAGTATCTGACCTCTGACCTTTCACCCTGACCTCTAACCCTTTACCTTGACCTGTCCGAAGTGTCGTAGCAGGTGGTAGGTCCAGCAGTAGAGGATCTGACCTCTAACTCTTTACCTTGACCTGTCCGAAGCGTCGTAGCAGGTGGTAGGGCCAGCAGTAGAGGATCTGACCTCTAACTCTTTACCTTGACCTGTCCGAAGTGTCGTAGCAGGTGGTAGGGCCAGCAGTAGAGGATCTGACCTCTAACTCTTTACCTTGACCTGTCCGAAGCGTCGTAGCAGGTGGTAGGGCCAGCAGTAGAGGATCTGACCTCTAACTCTTTACCTTGACCTGTCCGAAGCGTCGTAGCAGGTGGTAGGGCCAGCAGTAGAGGATCTGACCTCTAACTCTTTACCTTGACCTGTCCGAAGCGTCGTAGCAGGTGGTAGGGCCAGCAGTGGACGGTCACACCAGTCTGGAGGTCCTGGAGCAATATGGCGTCTCGTTCTGGCAAGAGGAGGTAACTTCCTGTCAGCTGACATCTCCTCGACGCCTCATTGGTCTTAACTGTCACCTGGTATTGGGCTGGGAGGAGCAGCAGAAGGCAGAGGGGGAGGAGGAAAGATATTTTAACATAACACTCACAATGATTCGTTAAGGTTCATCATTCATAGAGATTTATGTATCTCAAGTAAGGATTAGTTCCACACAAAACTCTGACATGCTGACTAGTTTTATTTGAATAAAAAGCATATAAATAGATTAAACACGGAAGTCACAAGGATATTCAAATGATTTGCACAACAACTCTTATTTTCTGCAGTCTCCAGCTTGTCAGAGGGAAAGTCAACTGAATGACACTCACCAAAACACTTTGAAATTAAAGACATTTGGATAAGGCAGCGGTTCCCTGCTGCCTGCATAGGGCTGCTGTCAGAGGATGGGGACGTCCCAAATCGCACCCTATTCGGGCCACAGAGCTCTAGTCAAAAGTAGAGCACTATGTAGGGAATAGGGTGCCATAGTAGTGCACTATGTAGGGAATAGGGTGTTAATTGGGAAACATGAGCAGTCTTTTTTGCTGTTTAATACTACAGTGATGATTAAAATCCTTACCCGGAAACCATGGCGGCATTTGCGCAAAACTGAAAGCGCGATCCACCGCATTTAACCATGGAAAGAGGTCTGGGAATATGTCTCAATATAAACAGTGTAGTTATTCCCTCCGCAAGGCAATCAAACAAGCGAAATGCCGGTACAGGTACATGGTGGAGTCGCAATTCAACGGCTCAGACACGAGACACAGGAAATCACGGACTACAAAAAGAAATCTAGCCACGTTACGGAAACCGACATCACGCTTCCAGACAAACTAAACACCTTCTTTTCCCGCTTTGAGGATAATACAGACGGCGTCCCTAGCCATGTCCTCAGAGTATGCACAGACCAGCTGGCTGGTGTGTTTACGGACATATTCAATCACTCCCTATCCCAGTCTGTTGTCCCCACATGCTTCAAGAGGGCCACCATTGTTCCTGTTCCCAAGAAAGCTAAGGTAACTGAGCTAAACGACTACCGCCTCGTAGCACTCACTTCCGTCATCATGAAGTGCTTTGAGAGACTAGTCAAGGACCATATCACCTCCACCCTACCTGACACCCTAGACCCACTCCAATTTGCTTACCGCCCCAATAGGTCCACAGACGATGCAATCTCAACCACACTGCACACTGCCCTAACCCATCTGGACAAGAGGAATACCTATGTGAGAATGCTGTTCATCGACTACAGCTCGGCATTCAACACCATAGTACCCTCCAAGCTCATCATCAAGTTGGAGGCCCTGGGTCTCAACCCTGCCATGTGCAACTGGGTCCTAGACTTCCTGACGGGCCGCCCCCAGGTGGTGAAGGTAGGAAACAACATCTCCACTTCACTGATTCTCAATGGCAACTGCTCCGCCCACAACCGTAAGGCTCTCCAGAGGGTAGTGAGGTCTGCACAACGCATCACTGGGGACAAACTACCTGCCCTCCATGACACTTACACCACCCGATGTCACAGGAAGGCCATAAAGATCATCAAGGACAACAACCACCCGAGCCACTGCCTGTTCACCACGCTGTCATCCAGAAGGCAAGGTCAGTACAGGTGCATCAAAGCTGGGACCGAGAGACTGAAAAACAGCTTCTATCTCAAGGCCATCAGACTGTTAAACAGCCACCACTAACATTGAGTGGCTGCTGCCAACATACTGACTCAACTCCAGCCACTTTAATAATGGGAATTGATGTAAAATATATCACTAGCCACTTTAAACAATGCTACTTAATATAATGTTTACATACCCTACATTACTCATCTCATATGTATATACTGTACTCGATACCATCTACTGCATCTTGCCTATGCCGCTCTGTACCACCACTCATTCATATATTTTTATGTACATATTCTTCATTCCTTTACACTTGTGTGTATAAGGTAGTTGTTTGGGAATTGTTAGATATTACTGCATTGTTAACTTGAAGCACAAGCATTTCGCTACACTCGCATTAACATCTGCTAACCATGTGTATGTGACCAATCAAATTTGATTTGAAAGCTCCCTAGAAAACATTCATTTATTCATCATCCACTTCTTTTTATTTAAGGCCTTTTCGTTCTGCGTTAGTTCTTCTAAAACAGCAGTGTCATCCTTCTCTTTTCCATTGGGCCATACTGTGTCCTGTTTCGAAACACTCAGCGCTTACAGGACAGATGACTGTGATAACAACACGTAGTGGGGCGGGTCTGGAACGCATTGCCAAGATGTACCGTATCTACACATCATGGCCAGAAGTATGTGGACACCCGCATGTCGAACATCTCATTCCAAAATCATGGGCATTAATATGGAGTTGGTCCCCCCCTTTGCTGCTATAACAGCCTCAACTCTTCTGGGAAGGCTTTCCACTAGATGTTGGAACATAGCTGCTATAACAGCCTCCACTCTTCTGGGAAGGCTTTCCACTAGATGTTGGAACATTGCTGCAGGGACTTGCTTCCATTCAGCCACGAGCATTAGTGAGGTCGGTCACTGATGTTGGGGGTGATTAGGCTCACAGTCAACATTCCAATTTGGGCTGTGGTTGTCACCGGTGATCTCCTGGCTTCCACACACAGCCAACAAGCCATTTTAAAAAGTCTAATAAATCCATGTAATATAGTCTACACCTTCACAATAAATCCATGTAATATAGTCTACCTACACCATCACAATAAATCCATGTAATATAGTCTACCTACACCATCACAATAAATTCATGTAATATAGCCTACACCTTCACAATAAATCCATGTAATATAGTCTACACCTTCACAATAAATCCATGTAATATAGTCTACACCTTCACAATAAATCTATGTAATATAGTCTACCTACACCATCACAATAAATCCATGTAATATAGCCTACACCTTCACAATAAATCCATGTAATATAGTCTACACCATCACAATAAATCCATGTAATATAGTCTACCTACACCATCACAATAAATCCATGTAATATAGCCTACCTACACCATCACAATAAATCCATGTAATATAGTCTACCTACACCATCACAATAAATCCATGTAATATAGCCTACACCTTCACAATAAATCCATGTAATATAGTCTACACCTTCACAATAAATCCATGTAATATAGCCTACACCTTCACAATAAATCCATGTAATATAGTCTACACCTTCACAATAAATCCATGTAATATAGCCTACACCTTCACAATAAATCCATTATTTATTTTAGACAGGTCTAAAGAAACATGACATGAAGAAAATGTAGTCTATTTCAGAATAGCATACGGAGTTGTCCTTTAGGCCCTGACCTGGCTGTGCCAAATGGCTGTGGGCTACAATAGTTCATTTAGCAGACAAGATCTGCTTAGAATTCCGTGGCATTATTTTATAGTATGAAGAATACAATTGAACAAAGCTGAATTTAAAATAAATATTTTCTTCACGATTCCAGGTAGTGCGCACATGCGGCTGTTCTGTGTGGTTTGGTTAACAAAGAAACGGGATCTCATATATAGATTTTAGAGTCATTAATGTAACTTTAGTTCTACATTTTTTTATTTTTAATACATACGGCTGCAGGATGAGACTAATGATGATTTTTTTTTTAAGTAGCTTAAGTCATGACCTCTGCTTTGTGTTCTGCGCGGGCTGTACACACTCCAATAGTCTCTCATTCACAATTTGACAAGCACTTGATAATGCCTCGAATTTCACCTTTAAAAAAAATCACTTCCTTTCCCGGACGGAGTGATGCACTGTGCCCTTTTCCCGGAGTGTGCTGCGAAGCGTCTCTCACTCGCATGGCTCTTCGTCACGTGATCGGGTCTTTCTCAACCGCTACAAGTTAACACAGACACATCCGGGATGCAACTGCGTGTGCCCTTATCCAATTCCTCATATTTAAGATATTAGAACTGTCCACGTTTACTTTTCTTCAGTCAACAAGATAAGTAGGCCTAATGAATAGCAAAAGCACTAGTCTATGTCAATCTACTATCCCCTATAGTACAAAAGTCAACCTATTCTATTCCTTTTAGACGCAATGAGGCTGACGCAACAGATCAGAACTTTTAGCTTAAAATGTTGATAAACTATTAGACTTTCTTCACATGAGTGCAGCGATGTGCACACAGCAGTAGGCTATAAACGTCAATGTTCCATTAGCGAGAGAACGCCATTATCACCAGCGACCTCTAAAGGGGTTATGTAAACACCATTATCAACAGTGACCACAAATGCAATTATACATGTAATGCTTTTATTTTAAAAGGTGCATTTTTATGGTGAAAATTATCTTCCCAAAACTCGAAACGTGCAGCGTGCTTATATATGCCAGTTCGGCTTCTGCACCCTTTGTAAAGCAGATTAATGTGCTTAATTTTAATTGGTTATTTGGCCACTGAAAGTTGTGATACAAACCTTATTAAAACATACAGGCCTATGGGCTAGGCTACATGAGTTGTGAGACTATGGTTCGAACAAGTGACAAACAAAAGGCATTGTTTCTTATGCTGGGCATCATTCACAAGTGATACGCTAATATTGTCACCCATCAGACTATTCTTGATTTCATCTTGTCTTTACATGTACTAAAATAATATATGTGTGATATTTGTTTCAATTTAGAATGGACCATCATCATGCACATGTATCAAAACAGGGACAGGGGGAAAAATATATGTCATCTATGCACTTTCCTGTGGTTTATTTTCATGCCAGCCAGGTAGGCTATACTCCTGTTGTAAATATAAGCAGTGTGCTTAATATTAGTAAAGTTGAGAAATAAATATAGTAGGCCTAGCCTATAGAAAGCTGATGGGAACCTCCTCTTTTTAATAGAGGCCATCACTCTGTTTTCTACCGCAATTGCATAGCCTATAGAAATGTTGTGCAACATGAGCTCATGGGCTCTCACGAAGTGTTTGATTAGATTTTCCATACATTTGCATTGATGCCGGAGTGATTAGAGGGACGATAGAGTGGTGAGAACCAGGCAGTTAGCAAGTTTAGTAGGCTACTAATGACCAGCAGCCGCATTAGAGCTTGGAGAAGACTAATTACCGAAGACTAAATGATCCGGGGTGTGGCGGTAATACGGTCAGCCCTAGCTCTAATTCATCCCAAAGGTGTTCGATGGGGTTGAGGTCAGGACTCTTTTGCAGCCCAGTCAAGTTCCTTCACACCGATCTCGACAAACCATGCTGTAGTGTTAAGACTTCCCTTCGCTGGAACTAAGGAGCTCGGACCATGAAAAACAGCCCTTGACCATTATTCCTCCTCCACCAAACTTTACAGTTGGCACTATGCATTGGGGCAGTTAGCGTTCTCCTGGCATCCGCCAAACCCAGATTCATCTGTCATGATTCATCACTCCAGAGAAGGCGTTTCCACTGCTCCAGAGTCCAATGACAGACATTGGAAACCAATTTCATGCAGCTCCTGACGAACAGTCCTGTTGTTGCTTCCAGAGGCAGTTTTAAACTCTTAGTTTCAACTGAGGATAGGCGATTTTTACGCGCTTCAACACTCGGCGGTCTCGTTCTGTGAGCTTGTGTGGTCTACCACTTCACGGCTGAGCCGTTGTTGCTCCTAGACGTTTCCACTTCACAATAACAGCACTTACAGTTGACCGGGGGCAGCTCTAACAGGGAAGATATTTGACGAACTGACTTGTTGGAAAGGTTGCATCCTATGAGGGTGCCACGTTGTCACTGAGCTTTTCAGTAGTCAAATCCACATACTGTTGTATAACGTGTATACAGTATATGTGTGTGTGTGCTGGTTGGTGGGTTTGCTGGTGTGTGGGTGTGTTGGTTTGCTGGTGTGTGGGTTTGCTGGTGTGTGGTTGGGTTGGTGTGTTGGTGTGTGGTTGGGTTGGTGTGTTGGTGTGTGGTTGGGTGGGTGTGTTGGTGTGTGGTTGGGTTGGTGTGTTGGTGTGTGGTTGGGTTGGTGTGTGGTTGGGTGGGTGTGTTGGTGTGTGGTTGGGTGGGTGTGTGGTTGGGTGGGTGTGTTGGTGTGTCAGTGTGGTTGGGTGTGTGTGTTGGTGTGTCAGTGTGGTTGGGTGGGTGTGTTGGTGTGGGTGTTAGTGGGTGTGTTGGTGTGTCAGTGTGGTTGGGTGGGTGTGTTGGTGTGTGTGTGTGGTTGGGTAGGTGTGTTGGTGTGGGTGTTAGTGGGTGTGTCAGTTTGGTTGGTTGGGTGGGTGTGGGTTTGTGTGTTGGTGTGGGTGTGTGTGGGTTTGTGTGTGGTTGTTGTGGGTTTGTGTGTGGTTGTTGTGGGTGTGTTGGTGTGCGTGTGGTTGGGTTTGTGTGTTTGTGGGTGTGTTGGTGTGTCAGTGTGGGTTTATGGGTGGGTGTGGGTTTGTGTGGGGCTGGGTGGGTGTGTTGTTGGGTGGGTGTGTGTGGTTGGGTGGGTGTGTTGTTGGGTGGGTGTGTTGGTGTGTGGTTGGGTGGGTGTGTTGGTGGGTGGGTGTGTTGGTGTGTGGTTGGGTGGGTGTGTTGGTGGGTGGGTGTGTTGGTGGGTGGGTGTGTGTGGTTGGGTGGGTGTGTTGTTGGGTGGGTGTGTTGGTGTGTGGTTGGGTGGGTGTGTTGGTGGGTGGGTGTGTTGGTGTGTGGTTGGGTGGGTGTGTTGGTGGGTGGGTGTGTTGGTGTGTTGGTGGGTGGGTGTGTTGGTGGGTGGGTGTGTATTCTATGTACCTGTCTTCCAGGTAGCATACAGCTCATTCTCCTCCATGGGTATCCCCATCCCACTTCCTCTCTCCTTCTCTCTGGTCTCTGTGTGTCCAGGCTCTTTCTGCAGCAGAAGAAAGGGAGGGTGATATGATACTAGAGAATACCACTATTGATGCTAAAACATAATGCTCATATATATGAATGAGAGGCCCAGACACACAGAGTATTGTTCTGATTTCACAGAAGTCTTTGTCAAGTGGCAGAGCATTGTAAACGTTAGATTACATGGAAAGGGGGAGATGACCCTAGATCAGAGATGACTCTAGATCAGAGATGACCCTAGATCAGAGATGACCCTAGATCAGAGATGACCCTAGATCAGAGATGACCCTAGATCAGAGATGACTCTAGATCAGAGATGACCCTAGATCAGAGATGACCCAAGATCAGAGATGACCCTAGATCAGAGATGTCCCTAGATCAGAGATGACCCTAGATCAGCGATTACTTAAGATCAGAGATTACCCTAGATCAGAGATGACTCTGGATCAGAGATGACTCTGGATAAGAGATGACCCTAGATCAGAGATGACCCAAGATCAGATATTACCCTAGATCAGAGAGGACTCTGGATCAGAGATGACCCTAGATCAGAGATGACCCTGGATCAGAGATGACCCTGGATCAGAGATGACCCTAGATCAGAGATGACCCAAGATCAGAGATTACCCTAGATCAGAGATGACTCTGGATCAGAGATGACCCTAGATCAGAGATGACCCTGGATCAGAGATGACCCTGGATCAGAGATGACCCTAGATGTATACAAGCCCAGTTAGTCTCAGTTAGTTTTATGATTGTAAAACAGTTTAAGAAGCGGCTAGGGGGAGGGAGATGGGGTTTGAGAGGAGGCGAGGGGGAGGAGAGACAGGCTAGGGGGAGGAGAGACAGGCTAGGGAGAGGGAGATGGGGTTTGAGAGGCTAGGGGGAGGAGAGACAGGCTAGGGGAGGAGAGACAGGCTGGGGGAGGGAGATGGGGTTTGAGAGGAGGCTAGGGGGAGGAGAGATGGGGTTTGAGAGGAGACTAGGGGGAGGAGAGACAGGCTAGGTGGAGTGAGAGATGGGGTTTGAGAGGTGGCTAGGGGAGGGAGACAGGCTAGGGGGAGGGGTGACAGGCTAGGGGAGGGGAGACAGGCTAGGGGGAGGGAGATGGGGTTCGAGAGGCTAGGGGGAGGGGAGACAGGCTAGGGGGAGGGGAGACAGGCTAGGGGGAGGGAGATGGGGTTCGAGAGGAGGCTAGGGCGAGGGGAGACAGGCTAGGGGAGGGAGACAGGCTAGGGGAGGGAGACAGGCTAGGGGGAGGGGAGACAGGATAGGGGGAGGGGAGACAGGCTAGGGGGAGAGGAGACAGGCTAGGGATAGGGGAGATAGGCTAGGGGGGAGGGGAGACACAGTAGGGGGGAGGGGAGACAGGCTAGGGGGGAGGGGAGACAGGCTAGGGGGGAGGGGAGACAGGCTAGGGGGAGGGGAGACAGGCTAGGGGGGAGGGGAGACAGGCTAGGGGGGAGGGGAGACAGGCTAGGGGGGAGGGGAGACAGGCTAGGGGGGAGGGGAGACAGGCTAGGGGGGAGGGGAGACAGGCTAGGGGGGAGGGGAGACAGGCTAGGGGGAGGGGAGACAGGCTAGGGGGAGGGGAGACAGGCTAGGGGGAGGGGAGACAGGCTAGGGGGAGGGGAGACAGGCTAGGGGGGAGGGGAGACAGGCTAGGGGGAGGGGAGACAGGCTAGGGGGAGGGGAGACAGGCTAGGGGGAGGGGAGACAGGCTAGGGGGAGGGGAGACAGGCTAGGGGGGAGGGGAGACAGGCTAGGGGGGAGGGGAGACAGGCTAGAGGGGAGGGGAGACAGGCTAGGGGGAGGGAGACAGGCTAGGGGGAGGGGAGACAGGCTAGGGGGAGAGGAGACAGGCTAGGGATAGGGGAGATAGGCTAGGGGGGAGGGGAGACAGGCTAGAGGGGAGGGGAGACAGGCTAGGGGGAGGGGAGACAGGCTAGGGGGGAGGGGAGACAGGCTAGGGGGGAGGGGAGACAGGCTAGGGGGAGGGGAGACAGGCTAGGGGGAGGGGAGACAGGCTAGGGGGAGGGGAGACAGGCTAGGGGGAGGGGAGACAGGCTAGGGGGGAGGGGAGACAGGCTAGGGGGAGGGGAGACAGGCTAGGGGGAGGGGAGACAGGCTACGGGGAGGGGAGACAGGCTAGGGGGAGGGGAGACAGGCTAGGGGGAGGGGTGACAGGCTAGGGGGAGGGGAGACAGGCTAGGGGGAGGGGAGACAGGCTAGGGGGAGGGGAGACAGGCTAGAGGGGAGGGGAGACAGGCTAGGGGGGAGGGGAGACAGGCTAGGGGGGAGGGGAGAAAGGCTAGGGGGAGGGGAGACAGGCTAGGGGGAGGGGAGACAGGCTAGGGGGAGGGGAGACAGGCTAGGGGGAGGGGAGACAGGCTAGGGGGAGGGGAGACAGGCTAGGGGGAGGGGAGACAGGCTAGGGGGAGGGGAGACAGGCTAGGGGGAGGGGAGACAGGCTAGGGGGAGGGGAGACAGGCTAGGAGGAGGGGAGACAGGCTAGGGGGAGGGGAGACAGGCTAGGGGAGGGGAGACAGGCTAGGGGAGGGGAGACAAGCTAGGGGGAGGGGAGACAGGCGAGGGGGAGGGGAGACAGGCTAGGGGGAGGGGAGACAGGCTAGGGGGAGGGGAGACAGGCTAGGGGGGAGGGGAGACAGGCTAGGGGGGAGGGGAGACAGGCTAGGGGGAGGGGAGACAGGCTAGGGGGAGGGGAGACAGGCTAGGGGAGACAGGCTAGGGGAGACAGGCTAGGGGGAGGGGAGACAGGCTGGGGGGAGGGAAGACAGGCTAGGGGGAGGGGAGACAGGCTAGGGGGAGGGGAGACAGGCTAGGGGGAGGGGAGACAGGCTAGGGGGAGGGGAGACAGGCTAGGGGGAGGGGAGACAGGCTAGGGGGAGGGGAGACAGGCTAGGGGGACAGAAGACAGGCTAGGGTGAGGGGAGATAGGCTAGGGGGAGGGGAGACAGGGTTTGTGTAAGCAGCAGTAAAGAGAAGGAGAAGTAAGGAGGTGACCAACTGTTACCACCAGGACTACTTCCTCATTGTTGCCAGTGGGTTTGCTTGAAAATGGCTCCCTATTGGCTCCTGGTCAAAATGAGTGAAGTACAAGGAATAAGGTGCCCTATAGGGAATAGGGCGCATTTGCTATAGGCTGAGCTACCAGAGACAAACACTACTAGCCCCTTCTAATGTTGTCTTATGAATACTAGCCCCTTATAGTCCCCTCCTCCCTGTGTACCTGGAAGATTAAAAAAACACATACCTGGAAGGCTAGTTGGCAGAGAGCCCCCACCCAGTCATGGTAGTTCTCTGAGGCCAGGGTGTATCTTCTTTGTGTGGTGTTCAGGTCGAACGCTCTACAGTCTGGAGGCAGGTCAAAGGTCAACAAGTTTATTTTAGGAAAAAAATAGAACTAAAGCGGGCAAATAAATGTAATTAACCAACATTTAAACAGATAAACTGCCTTAATAAATCAGGGTTCAACTGTTTCTCAGATTGCAGAGAGTTTACACTCTCTGAAACACTGAGATTAACAGATTAAGAACCGGTTTCATGGACAGATTAAGGACTGGTTTCATGGACAGATTAAGGACTGGTTTCATAGACAGATTAAGGACTGGTTTCATGGACAGATTAAGGACTGGTTTCATGGACAGATTAAGGACTGGTTTCATAGACAGATTAAGGACTGGTTTCATAGACAGATTAAGGACTGGTTTCATAGACAGATTAAGGACTGGTTTCATAGACAAATTTAGGACTGGTTTCATAGACAGATTAAGGACTGGTTTCATAGACAGATTAAGGACTGGTTTCATAGACAGATTAAGGACTGGTTTCATAGACAGATTAAGGACTGGTTTCATAGATTAAGGACTGGTTTCATGGACAGATTAAGGACTGGTTTCATGGACAGATTAAGGACTGGTTTCATAGACAGATTAAGGACTGGTTTCATAGACAGATTAAGGACTGGTTTCATGGACAGATTAAGGACTGGTTTCATAGACAGATTAAGGACTGGTTTCATAGACAGATTAAGGACTGGTTTCATGGACAGATTAAGGACTGGTTTCATAGACAGATTAAGGACTGGTTTCATAGACAGATTAAGGACTGGTTTCATGGACAGATTAAGGACTAGTTTCATGGACAGATTAAGCCTAGTACTGGACTAAAAACACTATACCATCGTTAGGTAGTGCTGGAGGGAAGCTCTCCTCTGGGGCCAGGGTAACACTGAGGCAGTCACACAGCTGAACAATCCTCCTACACTGGGTGGACTTGGACTTGGTGGTTGTGTGGCCTCCGTCAAGGATGTCGTGGAATTCGACTCGACCGATGCCGAAAATGCTAGTGGGGTAGAGAACGATCCACGTCTTCCTCCACGTTTTCTGTGGTGGACGGATACAGCAGTCAATCACGATGAATTCTTCTTTACGCGTTGAAAGAACTTTCATAACATCACTTGAATTTGTAATCTGACGAGAATAGCCTTCAACATTTCTTCCAACATTAGTAAAGACTATCATCTATTAGCTCTGTTAAGTAAAGTCCTGCAGATAATACATCATCTTTGTAAACACTCACCTTTCCAAACTTGTTTCCCCTAACGTAGAGCATCCCCTCCTTGAAAACAACCTCCATCCTCTCCTTCTGTGTGAGGTAATCAAACAGTTCTTGACCTTCACCTGAGTGTAGCCTACGTCCTCTCTCAAGTCTGTTAGGTTATCCTCTAGTAAAACGCTGTAGTCTTTGTTTTAAATTCTGTTAGTTAGGTTATCCTCCCCTAAAACTCTGTAGTCTTTGTTTTAAATTCTGTTAGTTAGGTTATCCTCCCCTAAAACTCTTGTAGTCTTTGTTTTAAATTCTGTTAGGTTATCCTCTAGTAAAACTCTGTAGTCTTCGTTCTAATTTCTGTTAGTTAGGTTAACCACCAGCACCTCAGAGTTCAGCACCCTCCCCAAGTCTGTGTTAATACGGTTACATCCACCACTACCAACTGACAGTCAAGTCCCTTCCTCCCTGTCTCTCCGCTGCAGCTGTGTTCCAGAGTAGTCAACACAGCAGTCTGAGGTGATAGTGAACCTGCAGATCAGCAGTAGTGGTCTAAGCTTCCCTTCCTTCCCCTCTACAACACGTCATTTACCAGAGAAAGATACTATTTTTCTCTCCATCTGACTTTTTATATATTTTTTTATACACGCATCACCAGAAAGACATGAAAAATAAACGAGTAACATATTTGATAAATTAAAACAGATCGTACTGAGATGATTAAACTCATTCTTAGTAATTATCTAAAAATTCTTTATCGTGTTCACCATGGTTACGGAAGACACTCACACTTCCCTTTCTGTGAGTAATTCTATCGAAGACCGTGGTATTTCAACACATATTTCTACAGTCAGAAGTTACTAAATCGTTCCATAAAAACTGAGCACCCGTGGAAAGCCTGATGTGGATCGTAAAAATTGATTTATTAACGTTGCAGAGAAATGTAATTACATGTATAATACAAAACAGATAAGAGAAATAAGAGAGTTGATAGTTCAACCTTTTATACATACAGAGCGATTCTGTCTTTATCTTATCGGTCCCGGAGACAAAGCAAATACATGTTACTTCCTCAATTCTCTGAGAAACAAGGCCATCACAGCCATGTCAGTCTCACACAGCCATGTCAGTCTCACACAGCCATGTCAGTCTCACACAGCCATGTCAGTCTCACACAGCCATGTCAGTCTCACACAGCCATGTCAGTCTCACACAGCCATGTCAGTCTCACACAGCCATGTCAGTCTCACACAGCCTTGTCAGTCTCACACAGCCATGTCAGTCTCACACAGCCATGTCATACTATCCCAATTGGTCCCCATTGTACCTGGCAAAACAAACCAGGCACAGCATTGAGTAGGTGACAGTATTCCGTGAGGTACATTCAGAAGTCCATGGAGCTGTGTGCCAGGTAGTCTTTCCGTCCGATATTGGTGACCTGTTTGGTCTGCATGGCCTCCAGTTTGGGACAGTCTGTGATACGATGACCAAGACCACCGCAGAATGTACAGCCTCTCTCTCCTGGGGAACAGTAGTAAGAAAAACAACAGGTAGGTTAGAATGGGGGGGAAGAACCAAGAGATGGCAGACATCTTGGGCTACTAAAATCA
The DNA here is from genome assembly GCF_045791955.1 of Oncorhynchus clarkii lewisi. Lineage (NCBI taxonomy): Eukaryota > Metazoa > Chordata > Actinopteri > Salmoniformes > Salmonidae > Oncorhynchus > Oncorhynchus clarkii. The sequence continues at coordinate 39,651,730 of NC_092160.1, forward strand.
TAGTTACAGCAATACGCTTTTCATTTTAAATAGTAACTTCTGTGAATAGAAAAGGAGAAATGAGTGACAGAGAAGCAGCAGAAGCGATAGAAATATATCAACAGAAAGAGAGAGAAACACACACAGTTGAAGTGGGAAGTTTACATGCACTTAGGTTGGAGTCATTAAAACTCGTTTTTTCAACCACTCCACATATTTCTTGTTTAACAAACTATAGTTTTGGCAAGTCGGTTAGGACATCTACTTTGTGCATGACACAAGGAATTTCGCAATCAATTGTTTACAGACAGATTATTTCACTTATAGTTCACTGTATCACAATTCCAGTGGGTCAGAAGTTTTCATACACTAAGTTTTCTGTCTTTAAACAGCTTGGAAAATTCCAGAAAATGATGTCATGGCTTTAGAAGCTTCTGATAGGCTAAATGACATCATTTGAGTCAATTGGAAGTGTACCCGTGGATGTATTTCAAACTCAGTGCCTCTTTGCGTGACATCATGGGAAAATCAAAAGAAATCAGACAAGATCTCAGAAAAAAATTGTAGACCTCCACAAGTCTGGTTCATCCTTGGGAGCAATTTCCAAACACCTGAAGGTACCACAGTCATCTGTATAAACAATAGTATGCAAGTATAAACACCATGGGACCACGCAGCCGTCATACCGTTCAGAAAGGAGACGGGTTCTGTCTCCTAGAGATGAACGTACTGTGGTGTTAAAAGTGCAAATCAATCCCAGAACAACAGCAAAGGACCTTGTGAAGATGCTGGAGGAAACAGGTACAAAAGTATCTATATCCACAGTAAAACGAGTCCTATATCGACATAACCTGAAAGGCTGCTCAGCAAGGAAGAAGCCACTGCTCCAAAACCGCCATAAAAAAGCCAGACTACGGTTTGCAACTGCACTTGGGGACAAAGATAGATATTTTTGGAGAAATGTCCTCTGGTCTGATGAAACAAAAATAGAACTGTTGGCCATAATGACCATCGTTATACTTGGAGGAGGCTTGCAAGCCGAAGAACACCATCCCAACCGTGAAGCACGGGGGTGGCAGCTTCATGTTGTGGGGGTGCTTTGCTGTAGGAGGGACTGGTGCACTTCACAAAATAGATGGCATCATGAGGCAGGAAAATTATGTGGATATATTGAAGCAACATCTCAAGACATCAGTCAGGAAGTGAAAGCTTGGTTGCAAATGTGTCTTCCAAATGGACAATGATCTCAATCATACTTCCAAAGTTGTGGCAAAAATGGCTTAAGGACAACAAAGTCAATGTATTGGAGTGGTCATCACAAAGCCCTAACCTAAATCTTATAGAACATGTGTGGGCAGAACTGAAAAAGCGTGTGCTAGCAAGGAGGCCTACAAACCTGACTCAGTTACACCAGCTCTGTCAGGAGGAATGGGCCAAAATTCACCCAACTTATTGTGGGAAGCTTGTGGAAGGCTACCCGAAACGTTTGACCCAAGTTAATCAATTTTAAGGCAATGCTACCAAATACTAATTGAGTGTATGTAAACTTCTGACCCACTGGGAATGTGATGAAAGAAATAAAAGCTGAAATAAATCATTCTCTCAACTATTATTCTGACATTTCACATTCTTAAAATAAAGTGGTGATCCTAACTGACCCAAGACAGGGAATCTTTACTAGGATTAAATGTCAGAAATTGTGAAAAACTGAGTTTAAATGTATTTGGCTGAGGTGTATGTAGACTTCTGACTTCAACTGTATATATGTGCGTGTGTGTATATACATATCTATATATATATATATATATAGAGAGAGAAAGGAAGGAGGGAGGGTAAGTAGCAGAAAGAGACCAGGATTGTGCGCGTTACCTCCGATATCCAGCATGGTCTCGTCTCCTGTCTGTAGGACCTGTAGAACAGGAGGAACCTTCTGCTTGGCTTCTATCAGCAGGGCCTTCAGATCCATCAGCACCGACTCATCTACAGGAGGGACGATTTCAGGGTTGGGAACAATAAGAACCAAAAGAAAAGGACTGCAATAGCGAGGAACTACCTGGACTTATCCAAGCATCATTTTTATTTTCTGTTGCAAATTATTGTGTTAAAAAAAAAAAAAAATCTGTTAATTAAGTATCTTAATGGAATTACAACCCAGGGCATTAGACAGGTGTTTTCTCTCCAGATCTGTTTTAAGGGGCATCTGATTCAACAGCCATGGATACAGACCCCACAACATGATTCAACAGCCATGGATACAGACCCCACAACATGATTCGACAGCCATGGATACAGACCCCACAACATGATTCAACAGCCATGGATACAGACCCCACAACATGATTCGACAGCCATGGATACAGACCCCACAACATGATTCAACAGCCATGGATACAGACCCCACAACATGATTCAACAGCCATGGATACAGACCCCACAACATGATTCAACAGCCATGGATACAGACCCCACAACATGATTCGACAGCCATGGATACAGACCCCACAACATGATTCAACAACCATGGATACAGACCCCAGAACATGATTCAACAGCCATGGATACAGACCCCACAACATGATTCAACAGCCATGGATACAGACCCCAGAACATGATTCAACAGCCATGGATACAGACCCCACAACATGATTCAACAGCCATGGATACAGACCCCACAACATGATTCAACAGCCATGGATACAGACCCCACAACATGCAACGGAAACCAACATGATGGCTAAATGTTGAGGAATCAGGTGGTGGCTTGTTTCTTACCACAGCCTTTGTTGATGAAAGTGGTGGCGATCCCAGTCTTCCCTGATCGACCGGTTCGACCAATCCTGTGGACTGGAACACACAACAACACTGTTTTTTTAGTCCGTAGGTGGATGAGTCTGATTATAGAGAGGGAATAGATGAGATTTAGGGGTACCAATAACGTGCACTTGAGGGGAGATATGAGCAGATTAACATGAGAAGAAACGGGGTAACATGTACTCTCCCTCTAGGCCAGGTTACTCTCTCTCTCTAGGCCAGGTTACTCTACCTCTAGGCCAGGTTACTCTCTCTCTCTAGGCCAGGTTACTCTCCCTCTAGGCCAGGTTACTCTCCCTCTAGGCCAGGTTACTCTCCATCTAGGCCAGGCCAGGTTACTCTCCTTCTAGGCCAGGTCACTCTCCCTCTAGGCCAGGTCACTCTCCCTCTAGGCCAGGTCACTCTCCCTCTAGGCCAGGTCACTCTCCCTCTAGGCCAGGTTACTCTCCCTCTAGGCCAGGTTACTCTCCCTCTAGGCCAGGTTACTCTCCCTCTAGGCCAGGTTACTCTCCCTCTAGGCCAGGTTACTCTCCCTCTAGGCCAGGTTACTCTCCCTCTAGGCCAGGTTACTCTCCCTCTAGGCCAGGTTACTCTCTCTCTCTAGGCCAGGTTACTCTCTCTCTCTAGGCCAGGTTACTCTCTCTCTCTAGGCCAGGTTACTCTCTCTCTCTAGGCCAGGTTACTCTCCCTCTAGGCCAGGTTACTCTCCATCTAGGCCAGGCCAGGTTACTCTCCCTCTAGGCCAGGTTACTCTCCCTCTAGGCCAGGTTACTCTCTCTCTCTAGGCCAGGTTACTCTCTCTCTCTAGGCCAGGTTACTCTCTCTCTCTAGGCCAGGTTACTCTCCCTCTAGGCCAGGTTACTCTCCATCTAGGCCAGGCCAGGTTACTCTCCCTCTAGGCCAGGTTACTCTCCCTCTAGGCCAGGTTACTCTCTCTCTAGGCCAGGTTACTCTCCCTCTAGGCCAGGTTACTCTCCCTCTAGGCCAGGTTACTCTCCCTCTAGGCCAGGCCAGGTTACTCTCCCTCTAGGCCAGGCCAGGTTACTCTCCCTAGGCCAGGCCAGGTTACTCTCCCTCTAGGCCAGGCCAGGTTACTCTCCCTCTAGGCCAGGCCAGGTTACTCTCCCTCTAGGCCAGGTTACTCTCCCTCTAGGCCAGGTTACTCTCCCTCTAGGCCAGGTTACTCTCCCTCTAGGCCAGGTTACTCTCCCTCTAGGCCAGGTTACTCTCCCTCTAGGCCAGGTTACTCTCCCTCTAGGCCAGGTTACTCTCCCTCTAGGCCAGGTTACTCTCCCTCTAGGCCAGGTTACTCTCCCTCTAGGCCAGGCCAGGTTACTCTCCCTCTAGGCCAGGCCAGGTTACTCTCCCTCTAGGCCAGGCCAGGTTACTCTCCCTCTAGGCCAGGTTACTCTCCCTCTAGGCCAGGTTACTCTCCCTCTAGGCCAGGTTACTCTCCCTCTAGGCCAGGTTACTCTCCCTCTAGGCCAGGTTACTCTCCCTCTAGGCCAGGTTACTCTCTCTAGGCCAGGTTACTCTCTCTCTAGACCAGGTTACTCTCTCTCTAGACCAGGTTACTCTCTCTCTAGACCAGGTTACTCTCTCTCTAGACCAGGTTACTCTCTCTCTAGACCAGGTTACTCTCTCTCTAGACCAGGTTACTCTCTCTCTAGACCAGGTTACTCTCTCTCTAGACCAGGTTACTCTCTCTCTAGACCAGGTTACTCTCTCTAGACCAGGTTACTCTCTCTCTAGACCAGGTTACTCTCTCTCTAGACCAGGTTACTCTCTCTCTAGGCCAGGTTACTCTCTCTCTAGGCCAGGTTACTCTCTCTCTAGGCCAGGTTACTCTCTCTCTAGGCCAGGTTACTCTCTCTCTAGGCCAGGTTACTCTCTCTCTAGGCCAGGTTACTCTCTCTCTAGGCCAGGTTACACTCTCTCTAGGCCAGGTTACTCTCTCTAGACCAGGTTACTCTCTCTCTAGACCAGGTTACTCTCTCTCTAGACCAGGTTACTCTCTCTCTAGACCAGGTTACTCTCTCTCTAGACCAGGTTACTCTCTCTAGGCCAGGTTACTCTCTCTAGGCCAGGTTACTCTCTCTCTAGGCCAGGTTACTCTCTCTCTAGGCCAGGTTACTCTCTCTCTAGGCCAGGTTACTCTCTCTCTAGGCCAGGTTACTCTCTCTAGGCCAGGTTACTCTCTCTCTAGGCCAGGTTACTCTCTCTCTAGGCCAGGTTACTCTCTCTCTAGGCCAGGTTACTCTCTCTCTAGGCCAGGTTACTCTCTCTCTAGGCCAGGTTACTCTCTCTCTAGACCAGGTTACTCTCTCTAGGCCAGGTTACTCTCTCTCTAGACCAGGTTACTCTCTCTAGGCCAGGTTACTCTCTCTCTAGACCAGGTTACTCTCTCTAGGCCAGGTTACTCTCTCTCTAGACCAGGTTACTCTCTCTCTAGACCAGGTTACTCTCTCTCTAGGCCAGGTTACTCTCTCTAGACCAGGTTACTCTCTCTCTAGACCAGGTTACTCTCTCTCTAGACCAGGTTACTCTCTCTCTAGACCAGGTTACTCTCTCTAGACCAAACATTGTTCTGCTAAATGACCAAAATGTCATGTAAAAAAACAGTTGATTAATTGAGATGTAAAGTCTTACCATAGTTCTCTATCTCCTCTGGCATATCATAGTTGACCACGTGCTGTATAGCAGGGAAGTCCAGACCTTTAGACGCAACATCAGTAGCCACCAACACATCCTTCTTCCCTTCCTTAAAGGCCTCGATGGCCTTGGTACGCTCCTCCTGGTCTGGAAACACATAGCAGAGTGGGAATGAAATAGCACCCCTATTTAGGTAGTCCCAGCAGGAAGAGAAGGGGTTTTAATCTTACCATTTCCTCCACTCCCTTTAGCACTAGGGCACATGTTAAGGGCAGGGTGGTTGAGGTAGGAAAACTAAGGGGGGGGTTGGTGATCTTACCTTCTCCTCCGTGGATAGCCACAGCCTCCAGTCCTTTCAGCACTAGGGCACATGTTAAGGGCAGGGTGGTTGAGGTAGGAAAACTAAGGGGGGGGGTTAGTGATCTTACCTTTTCCTCCGTGGATAGCCACAGCCTCCACTCCTTTCAGCAGGAGATATTCATGAATGGCGTCCACGTCTGCTTTCTTCTCAGCAAACATCAACACCTGGGTGACAGAGAACAACACTACCATCTTACCATCTGATTAAACACACAACAACACTACCATCTGATTAAACAACAACACTACCATCTGATTAAACACACAACACTACCATCTGATTAAACAACAACACCTGGGTGACAGAGAACAACACTACCATCTTACCTTCTGATTAAACACACAACAACACTACCATCTGATTAAACAACAACACTACCATCTTACCATCTGATTAAACAGACAACAACACTACCATCTTACCATCTGATTAAACAACACCTGGGTGACAGAGAACAACACTACCATCTTACCTTCTGATTAAACACACAACAACACTACCATCTTACCATCTGATTAAACAGACAACAACACTACCATCTTACCATCTGATTAAACACACAACAACACTACCATCTTACCATCTGATTAAACACACAACAACACTACCATCTTACCATCTGATTAAACACACAACAACACTACCATCTTACCATCTGATTAAACACACAACAACACTACCATCTTACCTTCTGAATAAACACACAACAACACTACCATCTTACCATCTGATTAAACACACAACAACACTACCATCTTACCTTCTGAATAAACAACACACACATTTAGTATATTAACATGGCCTTGTCCTGGGCTAGAGAGGAAACAGAACTAAAGGTCAAACGGGCAGTACTAACTAAAGGTCAAACGGGCAGTACTAACTAAAGGTCAAACGGGCAGTACTAACTAAAGGTCAAACGGGCAGTACTAACTAAAGGTCAAACGGGCAGTACTAACTAAAGGTCAAACGGGCAGTACTAACTAAAGGTCAAACGGGCAGTACTAACTAAAGGTCAAAGGGCAGTACTAACTAAAGGTCAAACGGGCAGTACTAACTAAAGGTCAAACAGGCAGTACAGACCTCTTTACCTTTAGTTAGTACTGTGTTGACCTCTACCTTTAGATAGTACTGTGTTGACCTCTACCTTTAGAGAGAACTGTGGTTGACCTCTACCTTTAGTCAGTACTGTGGTTGACCTCTACCTTTAGTTAGTACTGTGGTTGACCTCTACCTTTAGTTAGTACTGTGGTTGACCTTTACCTTTAGTCAGTACTGTGGTTGACCTCTACCTTTAGTCAGTACTGTGGTTGACCTCTACCTTTAGAGAGAACTGTGGTTGACCTCTACCTTTAGTCAGTACTGTGGTTGACCTCTACCTTTAGTTAGTACTGTGGTTGACCTCTACCTTTAGAGGGTACTGTGGTTGACCTCTACCTTTAGTTAGTACTGTGGTTGACCTCTACCTTTAGATAGTACTGTGTTGACCTCTACCTTTAGAGGGTACTGTGGTTGACCTCTACCTTTAGTTAGTACTGGGGTTGACCTCTACCTTTAGTTAGTACTGGGGTTGACCTCTACCTTTAGTTAGTACTGGGGTTGACCTCTACCTTTAGTTAGTACTGGGGTTGACCTCTACCTTTAGTTAGTACTGGGGTTGACCTCTACCTTTAGTTAGTACTGTGGTTGACCTCTACCTTTAGTTAGTACTGTGGTTGACCTCTACCTTTAGTTAGTACTGTGGTTGACCTCTACCTTTAGTTAGTACTGTGGTTGACCTCTACCTTTAGAGAGTACTGTGGTTGACCTCTACCTTTAGAGAGTACTGTGGTTGACCTCTACCTTTAGAGAGTACTGTGGTTGACCTCTACCTTTAGAGAGTACTGTGGTATACCTCTACCTTTAGAGAGTACTGTGGTTGACCTCTACCCTTAGAGAGTACTGTGGTTGACCTCTACCTTTAGAGAGTACTGTGGTTGACCTCTACCTTTAGAGAGTACTGTGGTTGACCTCTACCTTTAGTTAGTACTGTGGTTGACCTCTACCTTTAGTTAGTACTGTGGTTGACCTCTACCTTTAGATGGTACTGTGGTTGACCTCTACCTTTAGATGGTACTGTGGTTGACCTCTACCTTTAGTTAGTACTGTGGTTGACCTCTACCTTTAGTTAGTACTGTGGTTGACCTCTACCTTTAGATAGTACTGTGGTTGACCTCTACCTTTAGAGAGTACTGTGGTTGACCTCTACCTTTAGAGAGTACTGTGGTTGACCTCTACCTTTAGTTAATACTGTGGTTGACCTCTACCTTTAGATAGAACTGTGGTTGACCTCTACCTTTAGAGAGTACTGTGGTTGACCTCTACCTTTAGATAGTACTGTGGTTGACCTCTACCTTTAGATAGAACTGTGGTTGACCTCTACCTTTAGATAGTACTGTGGTTGACCTCTACCTTTAGATAGTACTGTGGTTGACCTCTACCTTTAGATAGAACTGTGGTTGACCTCTACCTTTAGAGAGTACTGTGGTTGACCTCTACCTTTAGATAGTACTGTGGTTGACCTCTACCTTTAGAGAGTACTGTGGTTGACCTCTACAGAGTACTGTGGTTGACCTCTACCTTTAGAGAGTACTGTGGTTGACCTCTACCTTTAGAGAGTACTGTGGTTGACCTCTACCTTTAGAGAGTACTGTGGTTGACCTCTACCTTTAGTTAGTACTGGGGTTGACCTCTACCTTTAGAGAGTACTGGGGTTGACCTCTACCTTTAGAGAGTACTGGGGTTGACCTCTACCTTTAGAGAGTACTGTGGTTGACCTCTACCTTTAGAGAGTACTGTGGTTGACCTCTACCTTTAGAGAGTACTGTGGTTGACCTCTACCTTTAGAGAGTACTGTGGTATACCTCTACCTTTAGAGAGTACTGTGGTTGACCTCTACCCTTAGAGAGTACTGTGGTTGACCTCTACCTTTAGAGAGTACTGTGGTTGACCTCTACCTTTAGAGAGTACTGTGGTTGACCTCTACCTTTAGTTAGTACTGTGGTTGACCTCTACCTTTAGTTAGTACTGTGGTTGACCTCTACCTTTAGATGGTACTGTGGTTGACCTCTACCTTTAGATGGTACTGTGGTTGACCTCTACCTTTAGTTAGTACTGTGGTTGACCTCTACCTTTAGTTAGTACTGTGGTTGACCTCTACCTTTAGATAGTACTGTGGTTGACCTCTACCTTTAGAGAGTACTGTGGTTGACCTCTACCTTTAGTTAATACTGTGGTTGACCTCTACCTTTAGATAGAACTGTGGTTGACCTCTACCTTTAGAGAGTACTGTGGTTGACCTCTACCTTTAGATAGTACTGTGGTTGACCTCTACCTTTAGATAGAACTGTGGTTGACCTCTACCTTTAGATAGTACTGTGGTTGACCTCTACCTTTAGATAGTACTGTGGTTGACCTCTACCTTTAGATAGTACTGTGGTTGACCTCTACCTTTAGATAGAACTGTGGTTGACCTCTACCTTTAGAGAGTACTGTGGTTGACCTCTACCTTTAGATAGAACTGTGGTTGACCTCTACCTTTAGAGAGTACTGTGGTTGACCTCTACCTTTAGATAGTACTGTGGTTGACCTCTACCTTTAGATAGTACTGTGGTTGACCTCTACCTTTAGAGAGTACTGTGGTTGACCTCTACCTTTAGAGAGTACTGTGGTTGACCTCTACCTTTAGATAGTACTGTGGTTGACCTCTACCTTTAGAGAGTACTGTGGTTGACCTCTACCTTTAGAGAGTACTGTGGTTGACCTCTACCTTTAGAGAGTACTGTGGTTGACCTCTACCTTTAGAGAGTACTGTGGTTGACCTCTACCTTTAGAGAGTACTGTGGTTGACCTCTACCTTTAGATAGTACTGTGGTTGACCTCTACCTTTAGATGGTACTGTGGTTGACCTCTACCTTTAGATGGTACTGTGGTTGACCTCTACCTTTAGATAGTACTGTGGTTGACCTCTACCTTTAGATAGTACTGTGGTTGACCTCTACCTTTAGAGAGTACTGTGGTTGACCTCTACCTTTAGAGAGTACTGTGGTTGACCTCTACCTTTAGAGAGTACTGTGGTTGACCTCTACCTTTAGAGAGTACTGTGGTTGACCTCTACCTTTAGAGAGTACTGTGGTTGACCTCTACCTTTAGAGAGTACTGTGGTTGACCTCTACCTTTAGTTAGTACTGTGGTTGACCTCTACCTTTAGATGGTACTGTGGTTGACCTCTACCTTTAGATGGTACTGTGGTTGACCTCTACCTTTAGATGGTACTGTGGTTGACCTCTACCTTTAGATGGTACTGTGGTTGACCTCTACCTTTAGAGAGTACTGTGGTTGACCTCTACCTTTAGTTAGTACTGTGGTTGACCTCTACCTTTAGTTAGTACTGTGGTTGACCTCTACCTTTAGATAGTACTGTGGTTGACCTCTACCTTTAGATAGTACTGTGGTTGACCTCTACCTTTAGAGAGTACTGTGGTTGACCTCTACCTTTAGAGAGTACTGTGGTTGACCTCTACCTTTAGTTAATACTGTGGTTGACCTCTACCTTTAGATAGAACTGTGGTTGACCTCTACCTTTAGAGAGTACTGTGGTTGACCTCTACCTTTAGATAGTACTGTGGTTGACCTCTACCTTTAGATAGTACTGTGGTTGACCTCTACCTTTAGATAGTACTGTGGTTGACCTCTACCTTTAGATAGTACTGTGGTTGACCTCTACCTTTAGATAGAACTGTGGTTGACCTCTACCTTTAGAGAGTACTGTGGTTGACCTCTACCTTTAGAGAGTACTGTGGTTGACCTCTACCTTTAGATAGTACTGTGGTTGACCTCTACCTTTAGAGAGTACTGTGGTTGACCTCTACCTTTAGATAGTACTGTGGTTGACCTCTACCTTTAGAGAGTACTGTGGTTGACCTCTACCTTTAGAGAGTACTGTGGTTGACCTCTACCTTTAGAGAGTACTGTGGTTGACCTCTACCTTTAGATAGTACTGTGGTTGACCTCTACCTTTAGAGAGTACTGTGGTTGACCTCTACCTTTAGAGAGTACTGTGGTTGACCTCTACCTTTAGAGAGTACTGTGGTTGACCTCTACCTTTAGAGAGTACTGTGGTTGACCTCTACCTTTAGAGAGTACTGTGGTTGACCTCTACCTTTAGAGAGTACTGTGGTTGACCTCTACCTTTAGAGAGTACTGTGGTTGACCTCTACCTTTAGTTAGTACTGTGGTTGACCTCTACCTTTAGATGGTACTGTGGTTGACCTCTACCTTTAGATAGTACTGTGGTTGACCTCTACCTTTAGATAGAACTGTGGTTGACCTCTACCTTTAGAGAGTACTGTGGTTGACCTCTACCTTTAGAGAGTACTGTGGTTGACCTCTACCTTTAGTTAGTACTGTGGTTGACCTCTACCTTTAGTTAGTACTGTGGTTGACCTCTACCTTTAGATAGTACTGTGGTTGACCTCTACCTTTAGATAGTACTGTGGTTGACCTCTACCTTTAGTTAGTACTGTGGTTGACCTCTACTTTAGAGAGTACTGTGGTTGACCTCTACCTTTAGAGAGTACTGTGGTTGACCTCTACCTTTAGATAGTACTGTGGTTGACCTCTACCTTTAGAGAGTACTGTGGTTGACCTCTACCTTTAGAGAGTACTGTGGTTGACCTCTACCTTTAGAGAGTACTGTGGTTGACCTCTACCTTTAGAGAGTACTGTGGTTGACCTCTACCTTTAGTTAGTACTGTGGTTGACCTCTACCTTTAGAGAGTACTGGGGTTGACCTCTACCTTTAGAGAGTACTGGGGTTGACCTCTACCTTTAGAGAGTACTGTGGTTGACCTCTACCTTTAGAGAGTACTGTGGTTGACCTCTACCTTTAGAGAGTACTGTGGTTGACCTCTACCTTTAGAGAGTACTGTGGTTGACCTCTACCTTTAGAGAGTACTGTGGTTGACCTCTACCTTTAGAGAGTACTGTGGTTGACCTCTACCTTTAGAGAGTACTGTGGTTGACCTCTACCTTTAGAGAGTACTGTGGTTGACCTCTACCTTTAGTTAGTACTGTGGTTGACCTCTACCTTTAGTTGGTACTGTGGTTGACCTCTACCTTTAGATGGTACTGTGGTTGACCTCTACCTTTAGATAGTACTGTGGTTGACCTCTACCTTTAGTTAGTACTGTGGTTGACCTCTACCTTTAGTTAGTACTGTGGTTGACCTCTACCTTTAGATAGTACTGTGGTTGACCTCTACCTTTAGAGAGTACTGTGGTTGACCTCTACCTTTAGAGAGTACTGTGGTTGACCTCTACCGTTAGAGAGTACTGTGGTTGACCTCTACCTTTAGTTAATACTGTGGTTGACCTCTACCTTTAGATAGAACTGTGGTTGACCTCTACCTTTAGAGAGTACTGTGGTTGACCTCTACCTTTAGATAGTACTGTGGTTGACCTCTACCTTTAGATAGAACTGTGGTTGACCTCTACCTTTAGATAGTACTGTGGTTGACCTCTACCTTTAGATAGTACTGTGGTTGACCTCTACCTTTAGATAGAGTACTGTGGTTGACCTCTACCTTTAGAGAGTACTGTGGTTGACCTCTACCTTTAGAGAGTACTGTGGTTGACCTCTACCTTTAGAGAGTACTGTGGTTGACCTCTACCTTTACTGTGGTTGACCTCTACCTTTAGAGAGTACTGTGGTTGACCTCTACCTTTAGAGAGTACTGTGGTTGACCTCTACCTTTAGATAGTACTGTGGTTGACCTCTACCTTTAGAGAGTACTGTGGTTGACCTCTACCTTTAGAGAGTACTGTGGTTGACCTCTACCTTTAGAGAGTACTGTGGTTGACCTCTACCTTTAGAGAGTACTGTGGTTGACCTCTACCTTTAGAGAGTACTGTGGTTGACCTCTACCTTTAGAGAGTACTGTGGTTGACCTCTACCTTTAGATAGTACTGTGGTTGACCTCTACCTTTAGTTAGTACTGTGGTTGACCTCTACCTTTAGATAGTACTGTGGTTGACCTCTACCTTTAGATGAGTACTGTGGTTGACCTCTACCTTTAGATAGTACTGTGGTTGACCTCTACCTTTAGAGAGTACTGTGGTTGACCTCTACCTTTAGACCTCTACCTTTAGAGAGTACTGTGGTTGACCTCTACCTTTAGAGAGTACTGTGGTTGACCTCTACCTTTAGAGAGTACTGTGGTTGACCTCTACCTTTAGTTAGTACTGTGGTTGACCTCTACCTTTAGATGAGTACTGTGGTTGACCTCTACCTTTTAGACTGTGGTTGGTACTGTGGTTGACCTCTACCTTTAGATAGTACTGTGGTTGACCTCTACCTTTAGATAGTACTGTGGTTGACCTCTACCTTTAGATAGTACTGTGGTTGACCTCTACCTTTAGAGAGTACTGTGGTTGACCTCTACCTTTAGAGAGTACTGTGGTTGACCTCTACCTTTAGTTAGTACTGTGGTTGACCTCTACCTTTAGATAGTACTGTGGTTGACCTCTACCTTTAGATAGTACTGTGGTTGACCTCTACCTTTAGTTAGTACTGTGGTTGACCTCTACCTTTAGAGAGTACTGTGGTTGACCTCTACCTTTAGAGAGTACTGTGGTTGACCTCTACCTTTAGAGAGTACTGTGGTTGACCTCTACCTTTAGAGAGTACTGTGGTTGACCTCTACCTTTAGAGAGTACTGTGGTTGACCTCTACCTTTAGAGAGTACTGTGGTTGACCTCTACCTTTAGAGAGTACTGTGGTTGACCTCTACCTTTAGAGAGTACTGTGGTTGACCTCTACCTTTAGAGAGTACTGTGGTTGACCTCTACCTTTAGAGAGTACTGTGGTTGACCTCTACCTTTAGAGAGTACTGTGGTTGACCTCTACCTTTAGAGAGTACTGTGGTTGACCTCTACCTTTAGAGAGTACTGTGGTTGACCTCTACCTTTAGAGAGTACTGTGGTTGACCTCTACCTTTAGTTAGTACTGTGGTTGACCTCTACCTTTAGATAGTACTGTGGTTGACCTCTACCTTTAGAGAGTACTGTGGTTGACCTCTACCTTTAGAGAGTACTGTGGTTGACCTCTACCTTTAGAGAGTACTGTGGTTGACCTCTACCTTTAGAGAGTACTGTGGTTGACCTCTACCTTTAGAGAGTACTGTGGTTGACCTCTACCTTTAGAGAGTACTGTGGTTGACCTCTACCTTTAGAGAGTACTGTGGTTGACCTCTACCTTTAGAGAGTACTGTGGTTGACCTCTACCTTTAGAGAGTACTGTGGTTGACCTCTACCTTTAGAGAGTACTGTGGTTGACCTCTACCTTTAGAGAGTACTGTGGTTGACCTCTACCTTTAGAGAGTACTGTGGTTGACCTCTACCTTTAGATAGTACTGTGGTTGACCTCTACCTTTAGTTAGTACTGTGGTTGACCTCTACCTTTTTAGTACTGTGGTTGACCTCTACCTTTAGAGAGTACTGTGGTTGACCTCTACCTTTAGAGAGTACTGTGGTTGACCTCTACCTTTAGAGAGTACTGTGGTTGACCTCTACCTTTAGAGAGTACTGTGGTTGACCTCTACCTTTAGTTAGTACTGTGGTTGACCTCTACCTTTAGAGAGTACTGTGGTTGACCTCTACCTTTAGAGAGTACTGTGGTTGACCTCTACCTTTAGAGAGTACTGTGGTTGACCTCTACCTTTAGATAGTACTGTGGTTGACCTCTACCTTTAGAGAGTACTGTGGTTGACCTCTACCTTTAGAGAGTACTGTGGTTGACCTCTACCTTTAGTTAGTACTGTGGTTGACCTCTACCTTTAGAGAGTACTGTGGTTGACCTCTACCTTTAGTTAGTACTGTGGTTGACCTCTACCTTTAGAGAGTACTGTGGTTGACCTCTACCTTTAGAGAGTACTGTGGTTGACCTCTACCTTTAGAGAGTACTGGGGTTGACCTCTACCTTTAGAGAGTACTGTGGTTGACCTCTACCTTTAGTCAGTACTGTGGTTGACCTCTACCTTTAGAGAGTACTGTGGTTGACCTCTACCTTTAGAGAGTACTGTGGTTGACCTCTACCTTTAGAGAGTACTGTGGTTGACCTCTACCTTTAGAGAGTACTGTGGTTGACCTCTACCTTTAGTTAGTACTGTGGTTGACCTCTACCTTTAGATAGTACTGTGGTTGACCTCTACCTTTAGATACCAGTACTGTGGTTGACCTCTACCTTTAGTTAGTACTGTGGTTGACCTCTACCTTTAGAGAGTACTGTGGTTGACCTCTACCTTTAGTTAGTACTGTGGTTGACCTCTACCTTTAGTTAGTACTGTGGTTGACCTCTACCTTTAGTTAGTACTGTGGTTGACCTCTACCTTTAGATAGTACTGTGGTTGACCTCTACCTTTAGAGAGTACTGTGGTTGACCTCTACCTTTAGAGAGTACTGTGGTTGACCTCTACCTTTAGAGAGTACTGTGGTTGACCTCTACCTTTAGAGAGTACTGTGGTTGACCTCTACCTTTAGTTAGTACTGTGGTTGACCTCTACCTTTAGTTAGTACTGTGGTTGACCTCTACCTTTAGAGAGTACTGGGGTTGACCTCTACCTTTAGAGAGTACTGGGGTTGACCTCTACCTTTAGTTAGTACTGTGGTTGACCTCTACCTTTAGATAGTACTGTGGTTGACCTCTACCTTTAGTCAGTACTGTGGTATACCTCTACCTTTAGTTAGTACTGTGGTTGACCTCTACCTTTAGTTAGTACTGTGGTTGACCTCTACCTTTAGTCAGTACTGTGGTTGACCTCTACCTTTAGTCAGTACTGTGGTTGACCTCTACCTTTAGAGAGTACTGTGGTTGACCTCTACCTTTAGAGAGTACTGTGGTTGACCTCTACCTTTAGAGAGTACTGTGGTTGACCTCTACCTTTAGAGAGTACTGTGGTTGACCTCTACCTTTAGTCAGTACTGTGGTTGACCTCTACCTTTAGAGAGTACTGTGGTTGACCTCTACCTTTAGAGAGTACTGTGGTTGACCTCTACCTTTAGAGAGTACTGTGGTTGACCTCTACCTTTAGAGAGTACTGTGGTTGACCTCTACCTTTAGAGAGTACTGTGGTTGACCTCTACCTTTAGTTAGTACTGTGGTTGACCTCTACCTTTAGATGGTACTGTGGTTGACCTCTACCTTTAGATGGTACTGTGGTTGACCTCTACCTTTAGTTAGTACTGTGGTTGACCTCTACCTTTAGTTAGTACTGTGGTTGACCTCTACCTTTAGTTAGTACTGTGGTTGACCTCTACCTTTAGAGAGTACTGTGGTTGACCTCTACCTTTAGAGAGTACTGTGGTTGACCTCTACCTTTAGTTAATACTGTGGTTGACCTCTACCTTTAGATAGTACTGTGGTTGACCTCTACCTTTAGAGAGTACTGTGGTTGACCTCTACCTTTAGATAGTACTGTGGTTGACCTCTACCTTTAGAGAGTACTGTGGTTGACCTCTACCTTTAGAGAGTACTGTGGTTGACCTCTACCTTTAGATAGTACTGTGGTTGACCTCTACCTTTAGATAGTACTGTGGTTGACCTCTACCTTTAGTTAGTACTGTGGTTGACCTCTACTTTAGAGAGTAATGTGGTTGACCTCTACCTTTAGAGAGTACTGTGGTTGACCTCTACCTTTAGATAGTACTGTGGTTGACCTCTACCTTTAGAGAGTACTGTGGTTGACCTCTACCTTTAGAGAGTACTGTGGTTGACCTCTACCTTTAGAGAGTACTGTGGTTGACCTCTACCTTTAGAGAGTACTGTGGTTGACCTCTACCTTTAGAGAGTACTGTGGTTGACCTCTACCTTTAGAGAGTACTGTGGTTGACCTCTACCTTTAGAGAGTACTGTGGTTGACCTCTACCTTTAGAGAGTACTGTGGTTGACCTCTACCTTTAGTTAATACTGTGGTTGACCTCTACCTTTAGTTAGTACTGTGGTTGACCTCTACCTTTAGAGAGTACTGGGGTTGACCTCTACCTTTAGTTAGTACTGTGGTTGACCTCTACCTTTAGATAGTACTGTGGTTGACCTCTACCTTTAGTCAGTACTGTGGTTGACCTCTACCTTTAGTCAGTACTGTGGTTGACCTCTACCTTTAGTTAGTACTGTGGTTGACCTCTACCTTTAGTTAGTACTGTGGTTGACCTCTACCTTTAGTTAGTACTGTGGTTGACCTCTACCTTTAGTCAGTACTGTGGTTGACCTCTACCTTTAGAGAGAACTGTGGTTGACCTCTACCTTTAGAGAGTACTGGGGTTGACCTCTACCTTTAGAGAGTACTGTGGTTGACCTCTACCTTTAGTCAGTACTGTGGTTGACCTCTACCTTTAGAGAGTACTGTGGTTGACCTCTACCTTTAGAGAGTACTGTGGTTGACCTCTACCTTTAGAGAGTACTGTGGTTGACCTCTACCTTTAGAGAGTACTGTGGTTGACCTCTACCTTTAGATGGTACTGTGGTTGACCTCTACCTTTAGATGGTACTGTGGTTGACCTCTACCTTTAGTACTCTACCTTTGGTACTGTGGTTGACCTCTACCTTTAGAGAGTACTGTGGTTGACCTCTACCTTTAGTTAGTACTGTGGTTGACCTCTACCTTTAGTTAGTACTGTGGTTGACCTCTACCTTTAGTTAGTACTGTGGTTGACCTCTACCTTTAGAGAGTACTGTGGTTGACCTCTACCTTTAGAGAGTACTGTGGTTGACCTCTACCTTTAGAGAGTACTGTGGTTGACCTCTACCTTTAGAGAGTACTGTGGTTGACCTCTACCTTTAGAGAGTACTGTGGTTGACCTCTACCTTTAGTTAATACTGTGGTTGACCTCTACCTTTAGTTAGTACTGTGGTTGACCTCTACCTTTAGAGAGTACTGGGGTTGACCTCTACCTTTAGAGAGTACTGGGGTTGACCTCTACCTTTAGTCAGTACTGTGGTTGACCTCTACCTTTAGAGAGTACTGTGGTTGACCTCTACCTTTAGAGAGTACTGGGGTTGACCTCTACCTTTAGAGAGTACTGTGGTTGACCTCTACCTTTAGTCAGTACTGTGGTTGACCTCTACCTTTAGAGAGTACTGTGGTTGACCTCTACCTTTAGAGAGTACTGTGGTTGACCTCTACCTTTAGAGAGTACTGTGGTTGACCTCTACCTTTAGAGAGTACTGTGGTTGACCTCTACCTTTAGTTAGTACTGTGGTTGACCTCTACCTTTAGATGGTACTGTGGTTGACCTCTACCTTTAGATGGTACTGTGGTTGACCTCTACCTTTAGTTAGTACTGTGGTTGACCTCTACCTTTAGAGAGTACTGTGGTTGACCTCTACCTTTAGTTAGTACTGTGGTTGACCTCTACCTTTAGTTAGTACTGTGGT
The DNA here is from genome assembly GCF_045791955.1 of Oncorhynchus clarkii lewisi. Taxonomy (NCBI): domain Eukaryota; kingdom Metazoa; phylum Chordata; class Actinopteri; order Salmoniformes; family Salmonidae; genus Oncorhynchus; species Oncorhynchus clarkii. Next base: position 39,669,998 of record NC_092160.1, read on the forward strand.
TGACCTCTACCTTTAGAGAGTACTGTGGTTGACCTCTACCTTTAGAGAGTACTGTGGTTGACCTCTACCTTTAGAGAGTACTGTGGTTGACCTCTACCTTTAGATAGAACTGTGGTTGACCTCTACCTTTAGAGAGTACTGTGGTTGACCTCTACCTTTAGAGAGTACTGTGGTTGACCTCTACCTTTAGTTAGTACTGTGGTTGACCTCTACCTTTAGATGGTACTGTGGTTGACCTCTACCTTTAGATGGTACTGTGGTTGACCTCTACCTTTAGAGAGTACTGTGGTTGACCTCTACCTTTAGAGAGTACTGTGGTTGACCTCTACCTTTAGTTAGTACTGTGGTTGACCTCTACCTTTAGATAGTACTGTGGTTGACCTTTAGATAGTACTGTGGTTGACCTCTACCTTTAGATAGTACTGTGGTTGACCTCTACCTTTAGAGAGTACTGTGGTTGACCTCTACCTTTAGAGAGTACTGTGGTTGACCTCTACCTTTAGTTAATACTGTGATTGACCTCTACCTTTAGATAGTACTGTGGTTGACCTCTACCTTTAGATAGTACTGTGGTTGACCTCTACCTTTAGTCAGTACTGTGGTTGACCTCTACCTTTAGAGGGTACTGTGGTTGACCTATACCTTTAGTCAGTACTGTGGTTGACCTCTACCTTTAGTTAGTACTGTGGTTGACCTCTACCTTTAGATAGTACTGTGGTTGACCTCTACCTTTAGATAGTACTGTGGTTGACCTCTACCTTTAGAGAGTACTGTGGTTGACCTCTACCTTTAGAGAGTACTGTGGTTGACCTCTACCTTTAGAGAGTACTGTGGTTGACCTCTACCTTTAGTTAATACTGTGATTGACCTCTACCTTTAGATAGTACTGTGGTTGACCTCTACCTTTAGATAGTACTGTGGTTGACCTCTACCTTTAGTCAGTACTGTGGTTGACCTCTACCTTTAGAGGGTACTGTGGTTGACCTATACCTTTAGTTAGTACTGTGTTTCACCTATCTACTGACTAACCAGCGTGTAAACTTAAAGTTAACTAGTATAAGTCATTACCATGTCATGTGGTAGAGTGAAAACACAGTACTAACCAGAAGTAAATGAGTAAAAGTCAATTCTGTAACTAGACACACAGGCTGGATGCTGTGTGAGAATGAAGGCTACCTGACAGGCACAGCATCACCTCAGCTAGGCTGGATGCTGTGTGAGAATGGAGGCTACCTGACAGGCACAGCAACACCTCAGCTAGGCTGGATGCTGTGTGAGAATGGAAGCTACCTGAGAGGCACAGCATCACCTCAGCTAGGCTGGATGCTGTGTGAGAATGGAGGCTACCTGACAGGCACAGCATCACCTCAGCTAGGCTGGATGCTGTGTGAGAATGGAGGCTACCTGACAGGCACAGCATCACCTCAGCTAGGCTGGATGCTGTGTGAGAATGGAGGCTACCTGACAGGCACAGCATCACCTCAGCTAGGCTGGATGCTGTGTGAGAATGGAGGCTACCTGACAGGCACAGCATCACCTCAGCTAGGCTGGATGCTGTGTGAGAATGGAGGCTACCTGACAGGCACAGCATCACCTCAGCTAGGCTGGATGCTGTGTGAGAATGGAGGCTACCTGACAGGCACAGCATCACCTCAGCTAGGCTGGATGCTGTGTGAGAATGAAGGCTACCTGAGAGGCACAGCATCACCTCAGCTAGGCTGGATGCTGTGTGAGAATGGAGGCTACCTGACAGGCACAGCATCACCTCAGCTAGGCTGGATGCTGTGTGAGAATGGAGGCTACCTGACAGGCACAGCATCACCTCAGCTAGGCTAGATGCTGTGTGAGAATGAAGGCTACCTGACAGGCACAGCATCACCTCAGCTAGGCTGGATGCTGTGTGAGAATGGAGGCTACCTGACAGGCTTACTTTACCGTAAGCTTTCTTCTCGATCCGCATGAAGCAATAATGATGTAAGATAGATCTAGTTTTTGAGACATGACATGTAGCACTTTAGAATATGCATTTATTTTTAGTAGTTTTCTCCAAAAACAAGGGTATCACCGTGACAACGGAGCACTGAGCGTACTGCAAGCTTTGTATTTTCAAAGCCTTTTATATTTCATTCAGTGTTATGGTCACTTAGCTTTTTTTGATTCGCGGAAACAACTTTAAAGACAACCGCCACAACGAAGACAACCGCCACAACGAAGACAACCGCCACAACATAGACAACCATCACAACATAGACAACCGCCACAACCGTCACAACAAAGACAACCGTCACAACAAAGACAACCGCCACAACATAGACAACAGCCACAACATAGACAACCATCACAACATAGACAACCGCCACAACCGTCACAACAAAGACAACCGTCACAACAAAGACAACCGTCACAACAAAGACAACTGTCACAACAAAGACAACCGTCACAACAAAGGCAACCGCCACAACAAAGACAACCGCAACAACAAAGACAACCGCAACAACATAGACAACCGCCACAACCATCACAACAAAGACAAACGCCACAACAAAGACAACCGTCACAACCGCCACAACAAAGACAACCGTCACAACAACAAAGAGAACCGTCACAACAAAGACAACCGCCACAACAACAAAGACAACCGTCACAACAACAAAGAGAACCGTCACAACAAAGACAACCGTCACAACCGCCACAACAACAAAGAGAACTGTCACAACAAAGACAACCGCCACAACAAAGACAACCGCCACAACAACAAAGACAACCGTCACAACAAAGACAACCGCCACAACCGTCACAACAAAGACAACCGTCACAACAAAGACAACAGCCACAACAACAAAGACAACTTCCACAACCGTTACAACAAAGACAACTGCCACAACCATCACAACAAAGACAACCGCCACAACCATCACAACAAAGACAACTGTCACAACAAAGACAGCCATCACAACAAAGACAACCGTTACAACAAAGACAACCGCCACAACAACAAAGACAACTTCCACAACCGTTACAACAAAGACAACTGCCACAACCATCACAACAAAGACAACCGCCACAACCATCACAACAAAGACAACTGTCACAACAAAGACAACCACCACAACAAAGACAACCACCACAACAAAGACAACCGCCACAACAAAGACAACCGCCACAACAAAGACAACCGCCACAACAACAAAGACAACCGTCACAATAAAGACAACCGCCACAAGAAAGACAACCGCCACAAGAAAGATACCGCCACAACAAAGACAAAAGTTTGTGTGAGAAAGCTGCACCATTCGGTCAACAGATCTCAGTGCTAATTATCATCGGATGTATTAGGTTACGAAATCAGACTTTCTGATATGTTAGAGAACAGCCCCACTGAACTATTCAGAACATGAATAATCATATTTGTATTGGTAAAAGTTATTTTATAACATAAGGATGAGAATTTTCAACACCAAAGCGCGTTTTCACCCACTCGGAGAGGGACACCCTACAAAACACAAAGATGTAACTAGAGGTCAGGTTGTTATTAGCCAGTTTGTTACTAACCAGAGGAGGAGGGGTTGTTACTAACCAGAGGAGGAGGGGTTGTTACTAACCAGAGGAGGAGGGGTTGTTACTAACCAGAGGAGGAGGGGTTGTTACTAACCAGAGGAAGAGGGGTTGTTACTAACCAGAGGAAGAGGGGTTGTTACTAACCAGAGGAAGAGGGGTTGTTACTAACCAGAGGAAGAGGGGTTGTTACTAACCAGAGGAAGAGGGGTTGTTACTAACCAGAGGAGGAGGGGTTGTTACTAACCAGAGGAGGAGGGGTTGTTACTAACCAGAGGAGGAGGGGTTGTTACTAACCAGAGGAAGAGGGGTTGTTACTAACCAGAGGAAGAGGGGTTGTTACTAACCAGAGGAAGAGGGGTTGTTACTAACCAGAGGAAGAGGGGTTGTTACTAACCAGAGGAAGAGGGGTTGTTACTAACCGGAAGAGGGGTTGTTACTAACCGGAGGAGGGGTTGTTACTAACCGGAGGAGGGGTTGTTACTAACCAGAGGAAGAGGGGTTGTTACTAAGCAGAGGAAGAGGGGTTGTTACTAACCGGAGGAGGGGTTGTTACTAAGCAGAGGAAGAGGGGTTGTTACTAACCAGAGGAGGGGTTGTTACTAACCAGAGGAGGGGTTGTTACTAACCAGAGGAGGAGGGGTTGTTACTAACCAGAGGAGGAGGGGTTGTTACTAACCAGAGGAGGGGTTGTTACTAACCAGAGGAGGGGTTGTTACTAACCAGAGGAGGGGTTGTTACTAACCAGAGGAGGGGGGGTTGTTACTAACCAGAGGAGGAGGGGTTGTTACTAACCAGAGGAAGAGGGGTTGTTACTAACCAGAGGAGGAGGGGTTGTTACTAACCAGAGGAGGGGTTGTTACTAACCAGAGGAGGGGTTGTTACTAACCAGAGGAAGAGGGGTTGTTACTAACCAGAGGAAGAGGGGTTGTTACTAACCAGAGGAGGAGGGGTTGTTACTAACCAGAGGAAGAGGGGTTGTTACTAACCAGAGGAGGGGTTGTTACTAACCAGAGGAGGGGTTGTTACTAACCAGAGGAGGGGTTGTTACTAACCAGAGGAGGGGTTGTTACTAACCAGAGGAAGAGGGGTTGTTACTAACCAGAAGAGGGGTTGTTACTAACCAGAGGAGGGGTTGTTACTAACCAGAGGAGGGGTTGTTACTAACCGGAAGAGGGGTTGTTACTAACCAAAGGAGGGGTTGTTACTAACCAGAGGAGGGGTTGTTACTAACCAGAGGAGGGGTTGTTACTAACCAGAGGAGGAGGGGTTGTTACTAACCAGAGGAAGAGGGTTTGTTACTAACCAGAGGAGGAGGGGTTGTTATTAACCAGAGGAGGAGGGGTTGTTACTAACCAGAGGAGGAGGGGTTGTTACTAACCAGAGGAAGAGGGGTTGTTACTAACCGGAGGAGGGGTTGTTACTAACCAGAGGAGGAGGGGTTGTTACTAACCAGAGGAGGAGGGGTTGTTACTAACCAGAGGAGGAGGGGTTGTTACTAACCAGAGGAGGGGTTGTTACTAACCAGAGGAGGGGTTGTTACTAACCAGAGGAGGAGGGGTTGTTACTAACCAGAGGAGGAGGGGTTGTTACTAACCAGAGGAGGAGGGGTTGTTACTAACCAGAGGAGGGGTTGTTACTAACCAGAGGAAGAGGGGTTGTTACTAACCAGAGGAGGGGGGGTTGTTACTAACCAGAGGAGGGGGGGTTGTTACTAACCAGAGGAGGGGGGGTTGTTACTAACCAGAGGAGGAGGGGTTGTTACTAACCGGAAGAGGGGTTGTTACTAACCAGAGGAAGAGGGGTTGTTACTAACCAGAGGAGGAGGGGTTGTTACTAACCGGAGGAGGGGTTGTTACTAACCAGAGGAGGAGGGGTTGTTACTAACCAGAGGAGGGGTTGTTACTAACCAGAGGAGGAGGGGTTGTTACTAACCAGAGGAGGAGGGGTTGTTACTAACCAGAGGAAGAGGGGTTGTTACTAACCAGAGGAGGAGGGGTTGTTACTAACCAGAGGAAGAGGGGTTGTTACTAACCAGAGGAGGAGGGGTTGTTACTAACCAGAGGAGGGGTTGTTACTAACCAGAGGAGGAGGGGTTGTTACTAACCAGAGGAAGAGGGGTTGTTACTAACCAGAGGAGGAGGGGTTGTTACTAACCAGAGGAAGAGGGGTTGTTACTAACCAGAGGAGGAGGGGTTGTTACTAACCGGAAGAGGGGTTGTTACTAACCAGAGGAGGGGTTGTTACTAACCAGAGGAGGGGTTGTTACTAACCAGAGGAGGAGGGGTTGTTACTAACCAGAGGAGGAGGGGTTGTTACTAACCAGAGGAGGAGGGGTTGTTACTAACCAGAGGAGGAGGGGTTGTTACTAACCAGAGGAGGAGGGGTTGTTACTAACCAGAGGAGGAGGGGTTGTTACTAACCAGAGGAGGAGGGGTTGTTACTAACCAGAGGAGGGGTTGTTACTAACCAGAGGAGGAGGGGTTGTTACTAACCAGAGGAGGAGGGGTTGTTACTAACCAGAGGAGGAGGGGTTGTTACTAACCAGAGGAGGAGGGGTTGTTACTAACCAGAGGAGGGGTTGTTACTAACCAGAGGAAGAGGGGTTGTTACTAACCAGAGGAGGAGGGGTTGTTACTAACCGGAGGAGGGGTTGTTACTAACCAGAGGAGGAGGGGTTGTTACTAACCAGAGGAGGGGTTGTTACTAACCAGAGGAGGAGGGGTTGTTACTAACCAGAGGAGGAGGGGTTGTTACTAACCAGAGGAAGAGGGGTTGTTACTAACCAGAGGAGGAGGGGTTGTTACTAACCAGAGGAAGAGGGGTTGTTACTAACCAGAGGAGGAGGGGTTGTTACTAACCAGAGGAGGGGTTGTTACTAACCAGAGGAGGAGGGGTTGTTACTAACCAGAGGAAGAGGGGTTGTTACTAACCAGAGGAGGAGGGGTTGTTACTAACCAGAGGAAGAGGGGTTGTTACTAACCAGAGGAGGAGGGGTTGTTACTAACCGGAGGAGGGGTTGTTACTAACCGGAGGAGGGGTTGTTACTAACCAGAGGAGGGGTTGTTACTAACCAGAGGAGGAGGGGTTGTTACTAACCAGAGGAGGAGGGGTTGTTACTAACCAGAGGAGGAGGGGTTGTTACTAACCAGAGGAGGAGGGGTTGTTACTAACCAGAGGAGGAGGGGTTGTTACTAACCAGAGGAGGAGGGGTTGTTACTAACCAGAGGAGGAGGGGTTGTTACTAACCAGAGGAGGAGGGGTTGTTACTAACCAGAGGAGGAGGGGTTGTTACTAACCAGAGGAGGAGGGGTTGTTACTAACCAGAGGAGGGGTTGTTACTAACCAGAGGAGGGGTTGTTACTAACCAGAGGAAGAGGGGTTGTTACTAACCAGAGGAGGGGGGGTTGTTACTAACCAGAGGAGGGGTTGTTACTAACCAGAGGAAGAGGGGTTGTTACTAACCAGAGGAAGAGGGGTTGTTACTAACCAGAGGAGGAGGGGTTGTTACTAACCAGAGGAAGAGGGGTTGTTACTAACCAGAGGAGGAGGGGTTGTTACTAACCAGAGGAAGAGGGGTTGTTACTAACCAGAGGAAGAGGGGTTGTTACTAACCAGAGGAAGAGGGGTTGTTACTAACCAGAGGAAGAGGGGTTGTTACTAACCAGAGGAAGAGGGGTTGTTACTAACCAGAGGAAGAGGGGTTGTTACTAACCAGAGGAGGGGGGGTTGTTACTAAGCAGAGGAAGAGGGGTTGTTACTAACCAGAGGAAGAGGGGTTGTTACTAACCGGAGGAGGGGTCTTCTGTAGACACTCCAGCAGGTAAACCATCTTAGCCTCTTCCTTCACATACTCCACTTCCTGAAATTCAATCATGTAAAAACAATCAATGTAAGCATTTTAATAGTCATATATATATATATCAAAAAGTCAATTTTCAGTCAGTGGCAAAAGTACACAAAACCCATTTCATTTACGATATTCCTGTGAAAACCTGTTAGTGCACTACTTTAGACCAGGCAGGGCACTACTTTAGGCCAGGCAGGGCACTACTTTAGACCAGGCAGGGCACTACTTTAGACCAGGCAGGGCACTACTTTAGACCAGGCAGGGCACTACTTTAGACCAGGCAGTGCACTACTTTAGACCAGGCAGGGCACTACTTTAGACCAGGCAGGGCACTACTTTAGACCAGGCAGGGCACTACTTTAGACCAGGCAGGGCACTACTTTAGACCAGGCAGGGCACTACTTTAGACCAGGCAGGGCACTACTTTAGACCAGGCAGGGCACTACTTTAGACCAGGCAGGGCACTACTTTAGACCAGGCAGGGCACTACTTTAGACCAGGCAGGGTACTACCTAGACCAGGCAGTGCACTAATTTAGACCAGGCAGGGCACTAATTTAGACCAGGCAGGGCACTACTTTAGACCAGGCAGGGCACTACTTTAGACCAGGCAGGGCACTACTTTAGACCAGGCAGGGCACTACTTTAGACCAGGCAGGGCACTACTTTAGACCAGGCAGGGCACTACTTTAGACCAGGCAGGGCACTAATTTAGACCAGGCAGGGCACTAATTTAGACCAGGCAGGGCACTAATTTAGACCAGGCAGGGCACTACTTTAGACCAGGCAGGGCACTACTTTAGACCAGGCAGGGCACTACTTTAGACCAGGTAGTGCACTATATAGGGAAGAGGGTGCTACAGTATTTGGGACGGATATTTTCTGCTGGTGTGTTGTACCTGAATGACGTCCAGGCTGGCAGCGCCGGCCCGGCCCACGTTGATGGTGATGGGTTTGACCAGGGCACTCTTGGCAAAGTTCTGGATCTTCTTGGGCATGGTGGCACTAAACAGAAGAGTTTGTCTCTGGCCCTGCAAATCAAATCAAATTTGATTCACACGCGCTGAATACAACAGGTTAGGGGTTAGGGGTTAGGGTTAGGGGTTAGGGTTTGGGTTAGGGTTTGGGTTTAGGGTTAGGGGTTAGGGTTAGGGGTTAGGGTTAGGGTTAGGGGTTTAGGGTTAGGGTTAGATAGATAGAACTTACAGTGTAAAAAATTAATAAGTAAATAGAAAATAAAAGTAACAAATAATTTTAAGAGCAGCAGTAAAATAACAATAGCGAGGCTACATACAGGGGGTACCGGTACAGAGTCAATGTGGAGACTATATACAGGGTATTACGGTACAGAGTCAATGTGGAGGCTATATACAGGGGGTACCGGTACAGAGTCAATATAGAGGCTATATACAGGGGGTACCGGTACAGAGTCAATGTGGAGGCTATATACAAGGGGTACCGGTACAGAGTCAATGTGGAGGCTATATACAGGGTATTACGGTACAGAGTCAAAGTGGAGGCTATATACAGGGGGTACCGGTACAGAGTCTATGTGGAGGCTATATACAGGGGGTACCGGTACAGAGTCAATGTGGAGACTATATACAGGGGGTACCGGTACAAAGTCAATGTGGAGGATATATACAGGGGGTACCGGTACAAAGTCAATGTGGAGGATATATACAGGGGGTACCGGTACAAAGTCAATGTGGAGACTATATACAGGGGGTACAGAGTCAATGTGGAGGCTATATACAGGTGGTACCGGTATAGAGTCAATGTGGAGGCTATATACAGGGGGTACCAGTACAGAGTCAATGTGGAGGCTATATACAGGGGGTACCGGTACAGAGTCAATGTGTAGGCTATATACAGGGGGTCCAGAGTCAATGTGGAGGCTACATACAGAGGGTACCGGTACAGAGTCAATGTGGAGGCTATATACAGGGGGTACCGGTACAGAGTCAATGTGGAGGCTATATACAGGGGGTACCGGTACAGAGTCAATGTGGAGGCTATATACAGGGGGTACCGGTATAGAGTCAATGTGGAGGCTATATACAGGGGGTACCGGTACAGAGTCAATGTGGAGGCTATATACAGGGGGTACCGGTACAGAGTCAATGTGGAAGCTATATACAGGGGGTACCAGTAGAGAGTCAATGTGGAGGCTATATACAGGGGGTACCGGAACAGAGTCAATGTGGAGGCTATATACAGGTGGTACCAGTACAGAGTCAATGTGGAGGCTATATACAGGGGGTACCGGTACAGGGTCAATGTGGAGTCTATATACAGGGGGTACCGGTACAGAGTCAATGTGGAGGCTATATACAGGATATTACAGTACAGAGTCAATGTGGAGGCTACATACAGGGTGCTACGGTACAGAGTCAATGTGGAGGCTATATACAGGGGGTACCGGTACAGAGTCAATGTGGAGGCTATATACAGGGGGTACCGGTACAGAGTCAATATGGAGGCTATATACAGGGGGTACCGGTACAGAGTCAATGTGGAGACTATATACAGGGGGTACTGGTACAGAGTCAATGTGGAGGCTATATACAGGGGATACCGGTACAGAGTCAATGTGGAGGCTATATACAGGGGTACCGGTACAGAGTCAATGTAGAGGCTATATACAGGGGGTACCAGTACAGAGTCAATGTGGAGGCTATATACAGGGGGTACTGGTACAGAGTCAATGTGGAGGCTATATACAGGGGGTACCAGTCCAGAGTCAATGTGGAGGCTATATACAGGATATTATGGTACAGAGTCAATGTGGAGGCTATATACAGGGTATTACGGTACAGAGTCAAAGTGGAGGCTATATACAGGGGGTACCGGTACAGAGTCAATGTGGAGGCTATATACAGGGGGTACCAGTACAGAGTCAATGTGGAGGCTATATACAGGGGGTACCAGTCCAGAGTCAATGTGGAGGCTATATACAGGATATTATGGTACAGAGTCAATGTGGAGGCTATATACAGGGTATTACGGTACAGAGTCAAAGTGGAGGCTATATACAGGGGGTACCGGTACAGAGTCAATGTGGAGGCTATATACAGGGGGTACCAGTACAGAGTCAATGTGGAGGCTATATACAGGGGGTACCGGTACAAGGTCAATGTGGAGTCTATATACAGGGGGTACCGGTACAGAGTCAATGTGGAGGCTATATACAGGATATTACAGTACAGAGTCAATGTGGAGGCTATATACAGGTGGTACCAGTACAGAGTCAATGTGGAGGCTATATACAGGGTGTTACGGTACAGGGTGTTACGGTACAGAGTCAATGTGGAGGCTATATACAGGGGGTACCAGTACAGAGTCAATGTGGAGGCTATATACAGGGGGTACCGGTACAGAGTCAATGTGGAGGCTACATACAGGGGGTACTGAGACAATGTGGAGGCTATATACAGGTGGTACCAGTACAGAGTCAATGTGGAGGCTATATACAGGGGGTACCAGTACAGAGTCAATGTGGAGGCTATATACAGGGGGTGCCGGTACAGAGTCAATGTGGAGGCTATATACAGGGTGCTACGGTACAGAGTCAATGTGGAGGCTATATACAGGGGGTACCGGTACAGAGTCAATGTGGAGGCTATATACAGGGGGTACCGGTACAGAGTCTATGTGGAGGCTATATACAGAGTGTTACGGTACAGAGTCAATGTGGAGGCTATATACAGGGGGTACCGGTACAGAGTCAATGTGGAGGCTATATACAGGGGGTACCGGTACAGAGTCAATGTGGAGGCTATATACAGGGGGTACCGGTACAGAGTCAATGTGGAGGCTATATTCAGGGGGTACCGGTACAGAGTCAATGTGGAGGCTATATACAGGGGGCACCGGTACAGAGTCAATGTGGAGGCTATATACAGGGGGTACCGGTACAGAGTCAATGTGGAGGCTATATACAGGGGGTACCAGTACAGAGTCAATGTGGAGGCTATATACAGGGGGTACCGGTACAGAGTCAATGTGGAGGCTATATACAGGGTGTTACGGTACAGAGTCAACGTGGAGGCTATATACAGGGGGTACCGGTACAGAGTCAATGTGGAGGCTATATACAGGGGGTACCGGTTAGTTGAGGTATAAAGGGTGATGTTAAAAGCATTGCTGTTTGGTTCAGTTAGAAAACATACCACTAGTCGTCACCACACAGAAACAGTGATATGTTGTAATGTGTTCAGGAGCGATCTGGGGTTAAAATGCCCCCTCGTGTCCAGAACTGGTTTAACCAGTTTATATCCAACTGGTTTAAACCAGTTTATATCCATACCTTAAAGTAGGAGAAGATAGTTCTGATGTCTTCTTCGAAGCCCATGTCTATCATTCGGTCAGCCTCGTCTAGAGCCAGATAACGACAGATATCCAGACTGATCATCTTCTTCTGCAACAGGTCCATCAGACGGCCGGGGGTCGCCACCATCATGTGGACACCACTACAAAACACCGAGTTCAACAGGGTCAGGGGTCAAACTGGCCCTAACACAGCTGACTGACTGCTGACTGACTGACTAGTTGATGGCTGACTAGCAGCTGACTGGCTAGCTGACTGACTAGTTGACTGGCTGACTAGCTGACTGACTAGTTGACTGACTAGTTGACTGACTGGCTAGCTTACTGACTACTTGACTGGCTGACTAGCTAGCTGACTGACTAGTTGACTGACTGGCTAGCTTACTGACTAGTTGACTGACTGGCTAGTTGACTGACTAGTTGACTGGCTGACTAGTTGACTGGCTGACTAGTTGACTGGCTGACTAGCTGACTGGCTGACTAGCTAACTGGCTGACTGGCTAGCTGACTGACTAGTTGACTGGCGGACTAGCTGACTGGCGGACTAGCTGACTGACTGGCTAGCTTACTGACTAGTTGACTGGCTGACTAGTTGACTAGGTGACTGGCTGGCTGACTAGTTGACTAGCTGATTGGCTGGCTGACTAGCTGGCTGACTAGTTGACTAGCTGACTGGCTGACTAGTTGACTGGCTGGCTGACTAGTTGACTGGCTGGCTGACTGGCTAGTTGACTGGCTGGTTGACTGGCTGGCTGACTGGCTGGCTGACTGGCTGGCTGACTGGCTGGCTGACTGGCTAGTTGACTGGCTGGCTGACTGGCTAGTTGACTGGCTGGCTGACTGGCTAGTTGACTGGCTGGCTGACTGGCTAGTTGACAGGCTGGCTGACTAGCTGACTGGCTGGCTGACTGGTTCAGAGTACTTACTGTTTGACCACCTCCATCTGGTCTTTGACAGACATGCCTCCTATACAGAGGACTGATCTCATATGTGGAGCCCCTTCTTCCTCCAGCAGCTTACAGTAGTATTCTATGATGGTGTGGGTCTGTTTAGCCAACTCTCTCTGTCGGGAGAGGGACATCAGAAACATTACAGTAGTATTATATGATGTCTGTTTAGCCAACTCTCTCTGTAGGGAGAGGAGAGGGACATCAGAAACATTACAGTAGTATTATATGATGTCTGTTTAGCCAACTCTCTCTGTAGGGAGAGGAGAGGAACATCAGAAACATTACAGTAGTATTATATGATGTCTGTTTAGCCAACTCTCTCTGTAGGGAGAGGAGAGAGACATCAGAAACATTACAGTAGTATTATATGATGTCTGTTTAGCCAACTCTCTCTGTAGGGAGAGGGACATCAGAAACATTACAGTAGTATTATATGATGTCTGTTTAGCCAACTCTCTCTGTAGGGAGAGGAGAGGAACATCAGAAACATTACAGTAGTATTATATGATGTCTGTTTAGCCAACTCTCTCTGTAGGGAGAGGAACATCAGAAACATTACAGTAGTATTATATGATGTCTGTTTAGCCAACTCTCTCTGTAGGGAGAGGAACATCAGAAACATTACAGTAGTATTATATGATGTCTGTTTAGCCAACTCTCTCTGTAGGGAGAGGAGAGAGACATCAGAAACATTACAGTAGTATTATTTGATGTCTGTTTAGCCAACTCTCTCTGTAGGGAGAGGGACATCAGAAACATTACAGTAGTATTATATGATGTCTGTTTAGCCAACTCTCTCTGTAGGGAGAGGAGAGGAACATCAGAAACATTACAGTAGTATTATATGATGTCTGTTTAGCCAACTCTCTCTGTAAGGAGGGGAACAACAGAATCCAACACAGGTTTGAAACCTCATCTGTCACCAGTCAAATGTATCTTCTATGGAAGAGAAAGCAGTCAGGAGCTGATCAGGGTACAGGGTCATTCACTCTTACAGAAGGTTTGTCTCTAACCTCTATCATAACATTACAGTGTGAAGGACTTACTGAGGGACAGATGATGAGACCGTAGGGCCCTTCACTCTTACAGAAGGTTCGTCTCTAACCTCTATCATAACATTACAGTGTGAAGGACTTACTGAGCGACAGATGATGAGACCGTAGGGCCCTTCACTCTTACAGAAGGTTCGTCTCTAACCTCTATCATAACATTACAGTGTGAAGGACTTACTGAGGGACAGATGATGAGACCGTAGGGCCCTTCACTCTTACAGAAGGTTCGTCTCTAACCTCTATCATAACATTACAGTGTGAAGGACTTACTGAGGGACAGATGATGAGACCGTAGGGCCCTTCACTCTTACAGAAGGTTTGTCTCTAACCTCTATCATAACATTACAGTGTGAAGGACTTACTGAGGGACAGATGATGAGACCGTAGGGCCCTTCACTCTTACAGAAGGTTCGTCTCTAACCTCTATCATAACATTACAGTGTGAAGGACTTACTGAGGGACAGATGATGAGACCGTAGGGCCCTTCACTCTTACAGAAGGTTCGTCTCTAACCTCTATCATAACATTACAGTGTGAAGGACTTACTGAGGGACAGATGATGAGACCGTAGGGCCCTTCACTCTTACAGAAGGTTCGTCTCTAACCTCTATCATAACATTACAGTGTGAAGGACTTACTGAGGGACAGATGATGAGACCGTAGGGCCCTTCACTCTTACAGAAGGTTCGTCTCTAACCTCTATCATAACATTACAGTGTGAAGGACTTACTGAGGGACAGATGATGAGACCGTAGGGCCCTTCACTCTTACAGAAGGTTTGTCTCTAACCTCTATCATAACATTACAGTGTGAAGGACTTACTGAGGGACAGATGATGAGACCGTAGGGCCCTTCACTCTTACAGAAGGTTCGTCTCTAACCTCTATCATAACATTACAGTGTGAAGGACTTACTGAGGGACAGATGATGAGACCGTAGGGCCCTTCACTCTTACAGAAGGTTCGTCTCTAACCTCTATCATAACATTACAGTGTGAAGGACTTACTGAGGGACAGATGATGAGACCGTAGGGTCCTTCACTCTTACAGAAGGTTCGTCTCTAACCTCTATCATAACATTACAGTGTGAAGGACTTACTGAGGGACAGATGATGAGACCGTAGGGCCCTTCACTCTTACAGAAGGTTCGTCTCTAACCTCTATCATAACATTACAGTGTGAAGGACTTACTGAGGGACAGATGATGAGACCGTAGGGCCCTTCACTCTTACAGAAGGTTCGTCTCTAACCTCTATCATAACATTACAGTGTGAAGGACTTACTGAGGGACAGATGATGAGACCGTAGGGCCCTTCACTCTTACAGAAGGTTCGTCTCTAACCTCTATCATAACATTACAGTGTGAAGGACTTACTGAGGGACAGATGATGAGACCGTAGGGCCCTTCACTCTTACAGAAGGGCAGTTTCTTCTCTTGCTCCAGAGAGAACATGATGATGGGGAGGGTGAACACCAGAGTCTTCCCTGAACCTGTGAAGGCGATACCGATCATATCCCGGCCTGAGAGACTGAACACACACAGAGATAGAGAGGAAACCAATGAATCACATCGTGTTGATATAGCCAACCAACCAATCACATCGTGTTGATATAGCCAACCAACCAATCACATCGTATTGATATAGCCAACCAACCAATGACATCGTATTGATATAGCCAACCAACCAATCACATCGTATTGATATAACCAACCAACCAATCACATCATATTGATATAACCAACCAATCACATCATATTGATACAGCCAACCAACCAATCACATCATATTGATATAACCAACCAATCACATCGTATTGATATAGCCAACCAACCAATCACATCGTATTGATATAGCCAACCAACCAATGACATCGTATTGATATAGCCAACCAACCAATCACATCGTATTGATATAGCCAACCAACCAATCACATCATATTGATATAGCCAACCAACCAAATAACATCATATTGATATAGCCAACCAACCAATCACATCGTATTGATATAACCAACCAACCAATCACATCATATTGATATAACCAACCAATCACATCATATTGATACAGCCAACCAACCAATCACATCATATTGATATAACCAACCAATCACATCGTATTGATATAGCCAACCAACCAATCACACCGTATTGATATAGCCAACCAACCAATCACATCGTATTGATATAGCCAACCAACCAATCACATCATATTGATATAACCAACCAACCAATCACATCGTATTGATATAGCCAACCAACCAATCACATCGTATTGATATAGCCAACCAACCAATCACATCATATTGATATAACCAACCAACCAATCACATCATATTGATATAGCCAACCAGCCAATCACATCGTATTGATATAACCAACCAACCAATCACATCGTATTGATATAACCAACCAACCAATCATATTGATATAACCAACCAACCAATCACATCGTATTGATATAACCAACCAACCAATCACATCGTATTGATATAGCCAACCAACCAATCACATCATATTGATATAACCAACCAACCAATCACATCATATTGATATAACCAACCAATCACATCGTATTGATATAGCCAACCAACCAATCACATCGTATTGATATAACCAACCAACCAATCACATCATATTGATATAGCCAACCAACCAATCACATCGTATTGATATAGCCAACCAACCAATCACATCATATTGATATAACCAACCAACCAACCAACCAATCACATCATATTGCTATAACCAACCAACCAACCAATCACATCGTATTGATATAACCAACCAACCAATCACATCATATTGATATAGCCAACCAACCAATCACATCGTATTGATATAACCAACCAACCAATCACATCATATTGATATAGCCAACCAACCAATCACATCGTATTGATATAGCCAACCAACCAATCACATCATATTGATATAACCAACCAACCAACCAACCAATCACATCATATTGCTATAACCAACCAACCAACCAATCACATCGTATTGATATAGCCAACCAACCAATCACATCGTATTGATATAGCCAACCAACCAATGACATCGTATTGATATAGCCAACCAACCAATCACATCGTATTGATATAGCCAACCAACCAATCACATCATATTGATATAGCCAACCAACCAAATAACATCATATTGATATAGCCAACCAACCAATCACATCGTATTGATATAACCAACCAACCAATCACATCATATTGATATAACCAACCAATCACATCATATTGATACAGCCAACCAACCAATCACATCATATTGATATAACCAACCAATCACATCGTATTGATATAGCCAACCAACCAATCACACCGTATTGATATAGCCAACCAACCAATCACATCGTATTGATATAGCCAACCAACCAATCACATCATATTGATATAACCAACCAACCAATCACATCGTATTGATATAGCCAACCAACCAATCACATCGTATTGATATAGCCAACCAACCAATCACATCATATTGATATAACCAACCAACCAATCACATCATATTGATATAGCCAACCAGCCAATCACATCGTATTGATATAACCAACCAACCAATCACATCGTATTGATATAACCAACCAACCAATCATATTGATATAACCAACCAACCAATCACATCGTATTGATATAACCAACCAACCAATCACATCGTATTGATATAGCCAACCAACCAATCACATCATATTGATATAACCAACCAACCAATCACATCATATTGATATAACCAACCAATCACATCGTATTGATATAGCCAACCAACCAATCACATCGTATTGATATAACCAACCAACCAATCACATCATATTGATATAGCCAACCAACCAATCACATCGTATTGATATAGCCAACCAACCAATCACATCATATTGATATAACCAACCAACCAACCAACCAATCACATCATATTGCTATAACCAACCAACCAACCAATCACATCGTATTGATATAACCAACCAACCAATCACATCATATTGATATAGCCAACCAACCAATCACATCGTATTGATATAACCAACCAACCAACCACATCATATTGATATAGCCAACCAACCAATCACATCGTATTGATATAACCAACCAACCAATCACATCATATTGATACAGTGCCTTGCGAAAGTATTCGGCCCCCTTGAACTTTGCAACCTTTTGCCACATTTCAGGCTTCAAACAAAGATATAAAACTGTATTCTTTTGTGAAGAATCAACAACAAGTGGGACACAATCATGAAGTGGAACGACATTTATTGGATATTTCAAACTTTTTTAACAAATCAAAAACTGAAAAATTGGGCGTGCAAAATTATTCAGCCCCCTTAAGTTAATACTTTGTAGCGCCACCTTTTGCTGCGATTACAGCTGTAAGTCGCTTGGGGTATGTCTCTATCAGTTTTGCACATCGAGAGACTGACATTTTTTCCCATTCCTCCTTGCAAAACAGCTCGAGCTCAGTGAGGTTGGATGGAGAGCATTTGTGAACAGCAGTTTTCAGTTCTTTACACAGATTCTCGATTGGATTCAGGTCTGGACTTTGACTTGGCCATTCTAACACCTGGATATGTTTATTTTTGAACCATTCCATTGTAGATTTTGCTTTATGTTTTGGATCATTGTCTTGTTGGAAGACAAATCTCCGTCCCAGTCTCAGGTCTTTTGCAGACTCCATCAGGTTTTCTTCCAGAATGGTCCTGTATTTGGCTCCATCCATCTTCCCATCAATTTGAACCATCTTCCCTGTCCCTGCTGAAGAAAAGCAGGCCCAAACCATGATGCTGCCAACACCATGTTTGACAGTGGGGATGGTGTGTTCAGGGTGATGAGCTGTGTTGCTTTTACGCCAAACATAACATTTTGCATTGTTGCCAAAAAGTTCAATTTTGGTTTCATCTGACCAGAGCACCTTCTTCCACATGTTTGGTGTGTCTCCCAGGTGGCTTGTGGCAAACTTTAAACGACACTTTTTATGGATATCTTTAAGAAATGGCTTTCTTCTTGCCACTCTTCCATAAAGGCCAGATGTGTGCAATATCCGACTGATTGTTGTCCTATGGACAGAGTCTCCCACCTCAGCTGTAGATCTCTGCAGTTCATCCAGAGTGATCATGGGCCTCTTGGCTGCATCTCTGATCAGTCTTCTCCTTGTATGAGCTGAAAGTTTAGAGGGACGGCCAGGTCTTGGTAGATTTGCAGTGGTCTGATACTCCTTCCATTTCAATATTATCGCTTGCACAGTGCTCCTTGGGATGTTTAAAGCTTGGGAAATCTTTTTGTATCCAAATCCGGCTTTAAACTTCTTCACAACAGTATCTCGGACCTGCCTGGTGTGTTCCTTGTTCTTCATGATGCTCTCTGCGCTTTTAACGGACCTCTGAGACTATCACAGTGCAGGTGCATTTATACGGAGACTTGATTACACACAGGTGGATTGTATTTATCATCATTAGTCATTTAGGTCAACATTGGATCATTCTGAACTTCTGGAGAGAGTTTGCTGCACTGAAAGTAAAGGGGCTGAATAATTTTGCACGCCCAATTTTTCAGTTTTTGATTTGTTAAAAAAAGTTTGAAATATCCAATAAATGTCGTTCCACTTCATGATTGTGTCCCACTTGTTGTTGATTCTTCACAAAAAAATACAGTTTTATATCTTTATGTTTGAAGCCTGAAATGTGGCAAAAGGTCGCAAAGTTCAAGGGGGCCGAATACTTTCGCAAGGCACTGTATAACCAACCAACCAATCACATCGTATTGATATAACCAACCAACCAATCACATCGTATTGATATAACCAACCAACCAATCACATCGTATTGATATAACCAACCAACCAATCACATCATATTGATATAACCAACCAACCAATCACATCATATTGATATAACCAACCAACCAATCACATCATATCGATACAACCAACCAATCACATCATATTGATATAACCAACCAACCAATCACATCATATTGATATAACCAACCAACCAATCACATCATATTGATATAACCAACCAACCAATCACATTATATTGATACAACCAACCAACCAATCACATTATATTGATACAACCAACCAACCAATCACATCATATTGATATAACCAACCAACCAATCACATCATATTGATATAGCCAACCAACCAATCACATCATATTGATATAGCCAACCAACCAATCACATCATATTGATATAGCCAACCAACCAATCACATCATATTGATATAACCAACCAACCAATCACATCGTATTGATACAACCAACCAATCACATCATATTGATATAACCAACCAACCAATCACATAATATTGATATAACCAACCAATCACATCGTATTGATATAACCAACCAACCAATCACATCATATTGATATAGCCAACCAACCAATCACATCGTATTGATATAACCAACCAACCAATCACATCATATTGATATAACCAACCAACCAATCACATCATATTGATATAACCAACCAACCAATCACATCGTATTGATATAACCAACCAATCACACCATATTGATATAACCAACCAACCAATCACATCGTATTGATATAACCAACCAACCAATCACATCATATTGATATAGCCAACCAACCAATCACATCATATTGATATAGCCAACCAACCAATCACATAATATTGATATAACCAACCAACCAATCACATCATATTGATATAACCAACCAACCAATCACATCATATTGATATAACCAACCAACCAATCACATCGTATTGATATAACCAACCACATCGTATTGATATAACCAACCAACCAATCACATCATATTGATATAACCAACCACATCGTATTGATATAACCAACCAACCAATCACATCATATTGATATAACCAACCACATCGTATTGATATAACCAACCAACCAATTACATCGTATTGATATAACCAACCAACCAATCACATCATATTGATATAACCAACCAACCAATCACATTGTATTGATATAACCAACCACATCGTATTGATATAACCAACTAACCAATCACATCGTATTGATATAACCAACCAACCAATCACATCATATTGATATAGCCAACCAACCAATCACATCGTATTGATATAACCAACCAACCAATCACATCATATTGATATAACCAACCAACCAATCACATCATATTGATATAACCAACCAACCAATCACATCGTATTGATATAACCAACCAATCACACCATATTGATATAACCAACCAACCAATCACATCGTATTGATATAACCAACCAACCAATCACATCATATTGATATAGCCAACCAACCAATCACATCATATTGATATAGCCAACCAACCAATCACATAATATTGATATAACCAACCAACCAATCACATCATATTGATATAACCAACCAACCAATCACATCATATTGATATAACCAACCAACCAATCACATCGTATTGATATAACCAACCACATCGTATTGATATAACCAACCAACCAATCACATCGTATTGATATAACCAACCACATCGTATTGATATAACCAACCAACCAATCACATCGTATTGATATAACCAACCAACCAATCACATAATATTGATATAACCAACCAACCAATCACATCATATTGATATAACCAACCAACCAATCACATCATATTGATATAACCAACCAACCAATCACATCGTATTGATATAACCAACCACATCGTATTGATATAACCAACCAACCAATCACATCGTATTGATATAACCAACCACATCGTATTGATATAACCAACCAACCAATCACATCATATTGATATAACCAACCACATCGTATTGATATAACCAACCAACCAATCACATCGTATTGATATAACCAACCAACCAATCACATCATATTGATATAACCAACCAACCAATCACATCGTATTGATATAACCAACCACATCGTATTGATATAACCAACCAACCAATCACATCATATTGATATAACCAACCAACCAATCACATCACATCATATTGATATTGCCCTTTTTACTAGAATTGTTTTAGAGCTTTACAGTAACGGAGAGAGAAGCGAAAACAACCAATGAGAAGCCAGTTAAACATCGTATATCTTTGTATGGCCAGAAATCATGTTGACATCGTAAGGAACTTCATCAGTGGTTAACTACTCTACTTACATGGTTGGAATTCCCTGGATTTGAATGGGTGTAGGGTGAACAATTCCCTTCTTTTTCAGACCTTTCAAGATGGCTGCAAACACATGGTGAAAGAGGGTTGGGGACTGAGTGACTAGTCAATCATTTTTAACCACTACAAAAACATATCACTACTTTATTAACAAACAGGTGCAAAACAAAATGGAAAATAATCATGTTTTTAATGAAAGTTGAACGTGTCTGTGTGTGTCTGGTGTGGAACGTAGTGTGTGTGTGTGTCTGGTGTCTCTCACCCTGTGGGAACGTAGTGTGTGTGTGTGTCTGGTGTCTCTCAACCTGTGGGAACGTAGTGTGTGTGTGTGTCTGGTGTCTCTCACCCTGTGGGAACGTAGTGTGTGTGTGTGTCTGGTGTCTCTCAACCTGTGGGAACGTAGTGTGTGTGTGTCTGGTGTCTCTCACCCTGTGGGAACGTAGTGTGTGTGTGTCTGGTGTCTCTCACCCTGTGGGAACGTAGTGTGTGTGTGTCTGGTGTCTCTCACCCTGTGGGAACGTAGTGTGTGTGTGTCTGGTGTCTCTCACCCTGTGGGAACGTAGTGTGTGTGTGTCTGGTGTCTCTCACCCTGTGGGAACGTAGTGTGTGTGTGTGTCTGGTGTCTCTCACCCTGTGGGAACGTAGTGTGTGTGTGTGTCTGGTGTCTCTCACCCTGTGGGAACGTAGTGTGTGTGTGTCTGGTGTCTCTCACCCTGTGGGAACTTCATCTCCCTGAAGCTCTTGATCGGCGGAGGGATACCGTCACCGTCGACAAGGATGTGGTACTTCTTCCTGACGCGGTCGTGTCTCGCAGGGGGCATGTTCAGGATGTACCGTGGAGCCAACCAACTATATAAAACAACAACATTAACGTTCTCTTTACTGTAGATTTTACACTTAACAGAAATATAAACACAACATGTAAAGTGTTGGTCCCATGTTTCATGAGCTGAAATAAAAGGTTCTAGAAATGTTCCACATGCAGATGAAGCTTAATTTTCTGCACAAATTTGTTAACATCCACCTGACAGGTGTGGCATATCAAAGAAGCTGATTGAACATCATGATCATCACACAGGTGCACCTTGTGCTGGGGACAGTAAAAGGCCACTTTAAAATGTGCAGTTTTGTCACACAGCAGAATGCTGCTGATGGCTCAAGTTTTGAGGGAGCGTGCAATTGGCATGCTGACTGCAGGAATGTCAAACAGAGCTGCTTCCAGATAATTGAATGTTTATTTCTCTACCATAAGCCGTCTTAAGCCGCCTCCAACATCGTTTTAGAGAATTTGGCAGTACATCCAACCGGCCTCACAACCACAGACCACATGTAACCACACCAGCCCAGGACCTCCACATCAAGGCTCTTCACATATGGGATCGTCAGAGGGGGGACGGAGGGGTGCTAAAGACTATTTCTGTCAGTAAAAAAACTCCTTTTGTGTAGAAAAACTAATTCTGATTGGCTCGTCCTGGCTCGCCAATGGGTGGACCTGTGACTGAGGCCCTACTCTGTCATGTGAAATCCATAGATTAGGGCCTAATTAACGTATTTCAATTGACTGATTTCCTCATATGAACTGTAACTCAGTAAAAATCTTAGAAATTGATCCATGTTGCGTTTCTATTTTAGTTCAGTATAGAATGCATTGCTACTGGATGTACCGCAGAGCCAACCAACTGAACTACACATGTTAGGTAATGCTATATTAACTCAGCATGGCATGAAACCTATTAAATAACAAGCACAGAAACGCATCAGATTTAGCTTATTCTGGTGTGTGGTAGGAACTGTCAAAACGCTGTCATTTACCACAAAGTAAACCCCTTTATCAGTCACCCTCTAGAATCTGGACTCACACCTTGTTTTGATGGGATCGTCATAGATGATGCCTTTGGCCATTTCCTTCACCGACATGAGAGCTGAAAGAGAAACGAACGATTAGAGCTGGACTGGAATAAAAGCCTGCAACACAGCCCGTGTTGTCCACTCTTGAAGTGAATCTGAACTAGAACAACAGTGGCCCATTGACAGTGATAGGGTCAGTATGTACAGTAATATCTCTTACCTCTGCAGGGTCAGTGTGTACAGTAACATCTCTTACCTCTACGGGGTCAGTGTGTACAGTAACATCTCTCACCTCTTCCCTCTGCCACACTCTGCAGAATCTTCTGTTCTTCTTTCAGCTGCTTCTCCTTGGCTGACTCTTTACGAGCTGTGGACATAAACAGACACATTTTAGCATTTAAGCAAAAAGACAACTCAAGATCATTATACATTTTAGAATCCATAACTGGTTTGACCTTCTGTTTTCTACTACCCATGGACAAAAAAAAAAACATAATTCACCACACTGAACAATGATCATTCCAATTCTAACTGTGAAATGATTAAACTTTCAAACGACCACTGTACCACTCACCTTCGGCCTTTTCCTTGAGAACCTGGTGTTGATCCAGCAGGGAGACGTTAGAGCGTGGTCCCAGACCCTCGTCTTCATCTCTCTGCTCTCCTCCACTATCCTTCTGCTCCTCCTCTACCACCTTCCCTCGTAGACGCAGCATCTTCAGTTGCTGGGGGGGGGGGCACAGAGTGACAGGGTTGATTGGGAAGGAGAGATGGAGGGAGGAAAGTTATGGGTCATTGTGTTTGGTGGATCTACAGTACAAATCATTCTGACGCTGCCCAGTAGTCAAAGCTAATCCATGTGTGTCAGCTGCAGGCTCATATACACACACACACACACACAATCTGACACTTCCAGGGGATGAATAAGAAAGGGAGAGGGAGACTGTGTGCTTACCATTTGATGCTTTCTGATTTTGACAGGTACGTATGGGACATAGTCATCCTCTTCAGATGGATGATCTGATCCGGACTTCTCCTCCTCCCCATAGGATCTCTGTGGAAACAAAGTACACCCCAAAAAATGTTTTACAAAAAGGAAAAGTTAAATGGTTTATTCAAATGCCTAACAAAACGATTTTCTAATTTGCGAACAAAATACAAAGCTACATCACAGATGAATAGGGTAAGTTAATTATTGGTATATTTGGCTACTAAAACATTTCGCTACAGTCGCATTGACATCTGCTAACCATGTGTAAGTGACAAATAAAATGTGATTTAAAGGAGCCTAGCGTCTATGAATGAGTCGGTTACAACGGGATCTTTGCTAGCTAGCTAGCAAGCTAGTGTGCTAACAATGATAGCTAGGTTTGTTTTCCATAAAATTGAACACCACCTACCTTTTTAGTCCGGTGTTCTGTCTCCATTTTATTGTGTTATGTTATGGGTTACTACTGTAGCCTGTTAAATACTGTTTTTGGACAACTTTATTTCCCCAAAATACATGAAAAATATACCCCACGTTTGGCGCTGTAAGAAAACACTAAAGACGCAGTTCGATTGTTTCTGTACGGCGAGCAGTAAATGACATATCGAACCAGCGTGAAAGACGTTTTGGAAAATCTTTGCTTTGGGCAGTTTGACCGCAGAGTTTCTAAATCCATAGGCGCAATATCGCGAGACTTCCGGGAACAGACCAAACCCCAGGGGGTTTGAGAAGTCAAATAGAGAAGTGAGAAAAAAAAAATCCTTAGTTGTTCATTTTCTCGAAACATAAAGACACAACCTAGATTTGAGCAAATGTCTTAAATAGGTGAACAATGGTATTACTCCAACGTCGTGAAACTGACACATTTTCAACAATTTTATATTGAAGGAGTACCTTTGTTATGACGGACTGCACGTCCGACAGAGGAAGAAAACTAAAATTTAATGGCTTATTTGCTACGTGAGGTGTATTTGATCGAATAGACGTTTCGTAATGCTTAAGTTGTTACGAGTGTACTTATAAAAAAGTATGATGACATTCTGCCAACTTTGAGAGAATAAAAAGCGTTATATCTCCAGACTATGCATGTCATGAGGATAGTAAACGTAGCTTCTCTACATTGAATACAGGCGGTGGACATCACAACCGTCATCGAATATTCAAAATAAGTTTACAAGAATGATACGTATCCACCACTAGACTGCCCGCCGTGCCGCTTCGTGGACAACGACTCCCATTGTTAGGGCGAAGAGACATGTATCTATAATCTTTGGACCCTGATTTTTATTTAAACAATTTATTTAACCTTTAACTATGAAGGTCGCCATGACATCACCTACAAGTGTGATTGGGGATTTCTATTGGAGAACAAGTTTGTACTGTCTTTGGTCTGGCCTTGCCTGACAACTCAAAACGGAGTTCTTCCGGCTGCTCTATGTTAATGTCCATGCGATTGAAGTGCGCGTGTGCAATAACTATATTCTCCCTGCCACGCCTAAACAACGCACATTTGTTGAAACTTTGGCAAAGGGTAAAGTATACAAAACTTAGTCCACTGTGTTCGTAACATATTCTAGTTTTGGGAACAGAAAACTGCATCGAGATCAAATGTTTCATAAATGAGCAGAATGTCGGCCAAAATCCATCTTCTCCCACTGCTGGCCACTGGGCTTCCTCTCATCACCATATTTGGGGGTGAGTGGAGACGCCATCCGGATGCTTCAGAATTATCCATCTGGCTCATTGTTCTATCTGTGGCGTCCCTATAGACCGTAGTTCCTATTAGGGTAGGTATTAACTCCGCCATGTTTCGTTGGACAAAGGCTATGAGGAAAATGAATGGCGTTTTTGGATAAACACTGAAAATAAGAATTGATGTAATAATAAAAAAACACAAATGAATCATTATTTCATAAAGGTCATGTTAACTGACTGCTGTGGTAACTCATTTCATAAAGGTCATGGGATCAACCAAAAAAGTTGGAAGTCCACACTCAGTGGACTACTTTAAAATGGTAGAAGCCCTCAAAAAACAGCCTTATGGTCTCCAGAGGCCTCAATCGTTCTATATGGCTGGAGTAAGAAGTCTGGGTAGCAACCCTCGTGACTACACACTGCTCGTGTCAGCCAGACCAAGTTTGGCCCGTCCCTGTCTGCCATCTTCTGCTAGTCTGGACTTTAACATGATTACTTTGGTTGGAAATAACCTTTATTGATATTAGGCAATTCTGAAAGGAATTTATTTTTTACATGATGCATCTGTAACAGTGTAACTTTAGACCGTCCCCTCGCCCATACCCAGGCGCGAACCAGGGACCCTCTTCACACATCAACAACAGTCACCCCTCGAAGCATCGTTACCCATCGCTCCACAAAAGCCGCGGCCCTTGCAGAGCAAAGGGGAACAACTACTCCAAGGTCTCAGAGCAAGTGACGTCACCGATTGAAACGCAATTTAGCGCGCAGCACCGCTAACTAAGCTAGCCGTTTCACATCCGTTACACATCATATCATGAGACCTTAGCCTTTGGGCTAAAACCACTCAGAAAGCAAAACACCACACTTTATTTTGTCAAAACGGCGATGTTTTAATCTTTCTGAATGAAAAGGTTTTCACAGTATCAAAAGTGAATAATAACAAAAAATATAGATGACAGAAAAGAAGCCAACTTGTCTTAGGCCGACATTAATGGTAGTAAACTTCTACATTCCACACATTTCAGATGTCTTCTAGTTGAATATAACCTGGATACAAAATTTCAGTTACAAGATTTTCGGGAAGAAAAACAAAAACAAAAAAAATAGAACATATGACGGAAACCTTTTAAACATCGAAGCACCACTTCCTTCATAACATCACATCAACTAGCGATTGTTTTGTGATCAGAAAGGGAACTCCTCCTCCTAAGTTCAGGACTGCAGAATCAGATACGGAGTGACAGCAGAGGTTCTTGCTGAGGTGTATGACCTCAGAAGGTCAAGAGTATTGTGCTTTTTTTTTACCATGGTTGAAATCCTCACCTGTCCTCAGAGAGACGGGTCATCATTATGGTTGAGAGACGGGTCATCATTATGGTTGAAATCCTCACCCATCCTCAGAGAGACGGGTCATCATTATGGTTGAGAGACGGGTCATCATTATGGTTGAGAGACGGGTCATCATTATGGTTGAAATCCTCACCTGTCCTCAGAGAGACGGGTCATCATTATGGTTGAGAGACGGGTCATCATTATGGTTGAGAGACGGGTCATCATTATGGTTGAAATCCTCACCTGTCCTCAGAGAGACGGGTCATCATTATGGTTGAGAGACGGGTCATCATTATGGTTGAAATCCTCACCTGTCCTCAGAGAGACGGGTCATCATTATGGTTGAGAGACGGGTCATCATTATGGTTGAGAGACGGGTCATCATTATGGTTGAAATCCTCACCTGTCCTCAGAGAGACGGGTCATCATTATGGTTGAGAGACGGGTCATCATTATGGTTGAGAGACGGGTCATCATTATGGTTGAAATCCTCACCTGTCCTCAGAGAGACGGGTCATCATTATGGTTGAGAGACGGGTCATCATTATGGTTGAGAGACGGGTCATCATTATGGTTGAAATCCTCACCTGTCCTCAGAGAGACGGGTCATCATTATGGTTGAAATCCTCACCTGTCCTCAGAGAGACGGGTCATCATTATGGTTGAGAGACGTTCATCATTATGGTTGAAATCCTCACCCGTCCTCAGAGAGACGGGTCATCATTATGGTTGAGAGACGGGTCATCATTATGGTTGAAATCCTCACCCGTCCTCAGAGAGACGGGTCATCATTATGGTTGAGAGACGGGTCATCATTATGGTTGAAATCCTCACCCGTCCTCAGAGAGACGGGTCATCATTATGGTTGAGAGACGGGTCATCATTATGGTTGAAATCCTCACCCATCCTTAGAGAGACGGGTCATCATTATGGTTGAGAGACGGGTCATCATTATGGTTGAAATCCTCACCCATCCTCAGAGAGACGGGTCATCATTATGGTTGAGAGACGGGTCATCATTATGGTTGAAATCCTCACCCATCCTCAGAGAGACGGGTCATCATTATGGTTGAAATCCTCAGAGAGAAGGGCCATCATTACGGTTGAAATCCTCACCCATCCTCAGAGAGACGGGTCATCATTACGGTTGAAATCCTCACCCATCCTCAGAGAGAAGGGTCATCATTACGGTTGAAATCCTCACCCATCCTCAGAGAGATGGGTCATCATTATGGTTGAAATCCTCACTCATCCTCAGAGAGACGGGTCATCATTATGGTTGAAATCCTCACCCATCCCCAGAGAGACGGGTCATCATTATGGTTGAAATCCTCACCCATCCTCAGAGAGACAGGTCATCATTATGGTTGAAATCCTCACTTATCCTCAGAGAGACAGGTCATCATTATGGTTGAAATCCTCACTTATCCTCAGAGAGACAGGTCATCATTATGGTTGAAATCCTCACCCATCCTCAGAGAGAGACAGGTCATCATTGTAGATGTGTTTAAAAGGCCCTACAATCACTTATTTTATGTACAAACATTGAGATCAGGCGATGATTGAGGACATTTTTCAACTGAAAACAAAACCAGTCGGGTATTATTGGACAAGTCCAAGTCGTCTGTTCCTGTTGTCTTCCGTTTGATACCTAATGAATACAATCCTGTATCAGCAGGAGGTGAGTGATCAAAACAACAGTATGAGGCAGCCATGGGCAACATCCCAAATGGCACCCCCATATAGTGCCCTACCCAATGGGCCCTGGTCAAAAGTAGTGCACTATAACATCGGGAATAGGGTGCCATTTGAGACGCCTGAAATGTTGAGAACATGGCCACAGACCACCATGGGGGAAGATATCATGTCTGATAGCAGCTAGGTCACCAACAACCAATGGGTCATCTCTGATAGCAGCTAGATCACCAACAACCAATGGGAGATCATCTCTGACAGCAGCTAGATCGCCAACACCCAATGGGAGATCATCTCTGACAGCAGCTCGATCGCCAACAACCAATGGGAGATCATCTCTGACAGCAGCTTGATCGCCAACAACCAATGGGAGATCATCTCTGACAGCAGCTAGATCGCCAACAACCAATGGGAGATCATCTCTGATAGCAGCTAGATCACCAACAACCAATGGGAGATCATCTCTGATAGCAGAATCATCACTAACAACTGTAAGTGCTGTTATTGTGAAGTGAAAAAGTCTAGGGGAAATAACGGCTTAGCCGCAAAGTGGTAGGCCACACAAGCTTACAGAACGGGATTGTCGAGTGCTGTAGTTCGTAGCTCGTAACAGTCATCTGTCCTCGGTCGCAACACTCAGTACGAGTTCCAAATTGCTTCTGGAAGCAACGTCAGCACAGTAACTGTTAGTCGGGACCTTCATGAAATAGGTTTTCATGGCAGAGCAGCCGCATACAAGCCTAAGATCACCATGCGCAGTGCCAAGCGTCGGCAGGAGTGGTGTAAAGCTTGCCGCCATTGGACTCTGGAGCAGTGGAAACGCGTTATCTGGAGTGATGAATCACGCTTCACCATCTGGCAGTCCGACAAATCTGGGTTCGGCGGATGCCAGGAGAACACTACCTGCCCAATGCATAGTGCCAACTGTAAAGTTTGGTGGAGGATGAAAAATGGTCTGGGGCTGTTTTTCATGGTTCGGGCCCCTTAGTTCCAGTGAAAAGAAATCTTAATGCTACAGCACACAATGACATTCTAGACGATTCTGTGCCCCCAACTTTGTGGCAACAGTTTGAGGAAGGCCATTTCCTGTTTCAGCATGACAATGCCCCCGTGCATAAAGTGAGGTCCATACAGAAATGGTTAGTCAAGATCGGTGTGGAAGAACTTGACTGGCCTGCACAGAGCCCTGACCTCAACCACATCAAACACCTTCTTGATGAATTGGAACGCCGACTGCGAGCCAGGCCTAATCACCCTCAACATCAGTGACTGACCTCACTAATACTCTTGTGGCTGAATGGAAGCAAGTCCCCGCAGCAATGTTCCAACATCCAGTGGAAAGCCTTCCCAGAAGAGTGGAGGCTGTTATAGCAGCAAAGGGCAGGACCAACTCCATATGATTTTGGAATGAGATGTTTGACGAGCAAGTGTCCGCATACACTACATTCATTTAAACACACCTTGTAAAGACATGATTCAAAGTGTTAAACACAATAGTCAGATAAATATTGTGTTCTTTGTTTAAAAAAAAAAAATCAAATTTCATGTCATCAATATCTTTGTACAATGGGGGTATTGAATCTATTGATCCATGGGGTTCCATGTCATCCACTGCTGTCGATTCCTACATAGTTTGAGGAACATTGATAAACTACACCATAATGACTTACTCAATGGGACTCTTGGGATGCAACTCAAGAATAGGGCGCCATCTTGAACTACAAAGCATTAATGAATGACCAGCGTTGGATCAGCCTATGATGTCATAATGCGGGGACAGGTTGGCACAATCAGAGCAGTATGATTGAGGCCATGAGACCACAATACCAGGGTGGATAACCAGCCCACACATTGTGGTGTTGTCTTTGACAGTATAGATAACCAGCCCACACATGGTGGTGGTGTCTATGACAGTATAGATAACCAGCCCACACATGGTGTCTATGACAGTATAGATAACCAGCCCACACATGGTGGTGGTGTCTATGACAGTATAGATAACCAGCCCACACATGGTGGTGGTGTCTATGACAGTATAGATAACCAGCCCACACATGGTGGTGGTGTCTATGACAGTATAGATAACCAGCCCACACATGGTGTCTATGACAGTACAGATAACCAGCCCACACATGGTGGTGTCTATGACAGTATAGATAACCAGCCCACACATGGTGTCTATGACAGTACAGATAACCAGCCCACACATGGTGGTGTCTATGACAGTATAGATAACCAGCCCACACATGGTGGTGTCTATGACAGTATAGATAACCAGCCCACACATGGTGGTGTCTATGACAGTATAGATAACCAGCCCACACATGGTGGTGTCTATGACAGTACATATAACCAGCCCACACATGGTGATGTCTATGACAGTACAGATAACCATCCCACACATGGTGGTGTCTATGACAGTATAGATAACCAGCCCACACATGGTGGTGTCTATGACAGTATAGATAACCAGCCCACACATGGTGGTGTCTATGACAGTACAGATAACCAGCCCACACATGGTGGTGTCTATGACAGTATAGATAACCATCCCACACATGGTGTCTATGACAGTATAGATAACCAGCCCACACATGGTGTCTATGACAGTATGGATAACCAGCCCACAAATGGTGGTGGTGTCAATGACAGTATGGATAACCAGCCCACAAATGGTGGTGGTGTCTATGACAGAATAGATTACCAACCCACACATGGTGTCTATGACAGTACAGATAACCAACCCACACATGGTGTCTATGACAGTATGGATAACCAGCCCACACATGGTGTCTATGACAGTATAGATAACCAGCCCACACATGGTGGTGGTGTCTATGACAGTACAGATAACCAGCCCACACATGGTGTCTATGACAGTATAGATAACCAGCCCACACATGGTGGTGGTGTCTATGACAGTATAGATAACCAACCCACACATGGTGTCTATGACAGTATAGATAACCAGCCCACACATGGTGGTGTCTATGACAGTATAGGTAACCAGCCCACACATGGTGGTGTCTATGACAGTATAGATAACCATCCCACACATGGTGTTGGTGTCTATGACAGTATGGATAACCAACCCACACATGGTGGTGTCTATGACAGTATAGATAACCAACCCACACATGGTGTCTATGACAGTACAGATAACCAGCCCACACATGGTGGTGTCTATGACAGTACAGATAACCAACCCACACATGGTGTCTATGACAGTATAGATAACCAACCCACACATGGTGTCTATGACAGTATAGATAACCAGCCCACACATGGTGTCTATGACAGTATAGATAACCAACCCACACATGGTGTCTTTGACAGTATAGATAACCAACCCACACATGGTGTCTATGACAGTACAGATAACCAACCCACACATGGTGTCTATGACAGTATGGATAACCAGCCCACACATGGTGTCTATGACAGTATAGATAACCAGCCCACACATGGTGGTGGTGTCTATGACAGTACAGATAACCAGCCCACACATGGTGTCTATGACAGTATAGATAACCAGCCCACACATGGTGGTGGTGTCTATGACAGTATAGATAACCAACCCACACATGGTGTCTATGACAGTATAGATAACCAGCCCACACATGGTGGTGTCTATGACAGTATAGGTAACCAGCCCACACATGGTGGTGTCTATGACAGTATAGATAACCAACCCACACATGGTGTCTTTGACAGTATAGATAACCAACCCACACATGGTGTCTATGACAGTACAGATAACCAACCCACACATGGTGTCTATGACAGTATGGATAACCAGCCCACACATGGTGTCTATGACAGTATAGATAACCAGCCCACACATGGTGGTGGTGTCTATGACAGTACAGATAACCAGCCCACACATGGTGTCTATGACAGTATAGATAACCAACCCACACATGGTGTCTTTGACAGTATAGATAACCAACCCACACATGGTGTCTATGACAGTATAGATAACCAGCCCACACATGGTGGTGTCTATGACAGTATAGGTAACCAGCCCACACATGGTGGTGTCTATGACAGTATAGATAACCAACCCACACATGGTGTTGGTGTCTATGACAGTATGGATAACCAACCCACACATGGTGGTGTCTATGACAGTATAGATAACCAACCCACACATGGTGTCTATGACAGTACAGATAACCAGCCCACACATGGTGGTGTCTATGACAGTATAGATAACCAACCCACACATGGTGTCTATGACAGTATAGATAACCAGCCCACACATGGTGGTGTCTATGACAGTACAGATAACCAGCCCACACATGGTGGTGTCTATGACAGTATAGATAACCAGCCCACACATGGTGTCTATGACAGTATAGATAACCACTCCACACATGGTGTCTATGACAGTATGGATAACCAGCCCACAAATGGTGGTGGTGTCAATGACAGTATGGATAACCAGCCCACAAATGGTGGTGGTGTCAATGACAGAATAGATTACCAACCCACACATGGTGTCTATGACAGTACAGATAACCAACCCACACATGGTGTCTATGACAGTATGGATAACCAGCCCACACATGGTGTCTATGACAGTATAGATAACCAGCCCACACATGGTGGTGGTGTCTATGACAGTACAGATAACCAGCCCACACATGGTGTCTATGACAGTATAGATAACCAGCCCACACATGGTGGTGGTGTCTATGACAGTATAGATAACCAACCCACACATGGTGTCTATGACAGTATAGATAACCAGCCCACACATGGTGGTGTCTATGACAGTATAGGTAACCAGCCCACACATGGTGGTGTCTATGACAGTATAGATAACCATCCCACACATGGTGTTGGTGTCTATGACAGTATGGATAACCAACCCACACATGGTGGTGTCTATGACAGTATAGATAACCAACCCACACATGGTGTCTATGACAGTACAGATAACCAGCCCACACATGGTGTCTATGACAGTATAGATAACCAACCCACACATGGTGTCTTTGACAGTATAGATAACCAACCCACACATGGTGTCTATGACAGTATATAACCAGCCCGCAAATGGTGGTGGTGTCAATGACTGAAAAGATAACCAACCCACACATGGTGTCTATGACAGTATATAACCAACCCACACATGGTGTTGGTGTCTATGACAGTACAGATAACCAACCCACACATGGTGTCTATGACAGTACAGATAACCAACCCACACATGGTGTCTTTGACAGTATAGATAACCAACCCACACATGGTGTCTATGACAGTATATAACCAGCCCGCAAATGGTGGTGGTGTCAATGACTGAAAAGATAACCAACCCACACATGGTGTCTATGACAGTATATAACCAACCCACACATGGTGTTGGTGTCTATGACAGTACAGATAACCAACCCACACATGGTGTCTATGACAGTACAGATAACCAACCCACACATGGTGTCTATGACAGTATAGATAACCAACCCACACATGGTGTCTATGACAGTATAGATAACCAACCCACACATGGTGTCTATGACAGTATAGATAACCAACACACACATGGTGTCTATGACAGTATAGATAACCAACCCACACATGGTGTCTATGACAGTATGGATAATCAACCCACACATGGTGTCTATGACAGTATAGATAACCAACCCACACATGGTGTCTGTGACAGTATAGATAACCAACCCACACATGGTGGTGTCTATGACAGTACAGATAACCAGCCCACACATGGTGGTGTCTATTACAGTATAGATAACCAGCCCACACATGGTATCTATGACAGTATAGATAACCAGCCCACACATGGTGTCTATGACAGTATGGATAACCAGCCCACAAATGGTGGTGGTGTCAATGACAGTATGGATAACCAGCCCACAAATGGTGGTGGTGTCAATGACAGAATAGATTACCAACCCACACATGGTGTCTATGACAGTACAGATAACCAACCCACACATGGTGTCTATAACAGTATGGATAACCAGCCCACACATGGTGTCTATGACAGTATAGATAACCAGCCCACACATGGTGGTGGTGTCTATGACAGTATGGATAACCAGCCCACACATGGTGTCTATGACAGTATATATAACCAGCCCACACATGGTGGTGTCTATGACAGTATAGATAACCAGCCCACACATGGTGTCTATGACAGTACAGATAACCAGCCCACACATGGTGGTGTCTATGACAGTATAGATAACCATCCCACACATGGTGTTGGTGTCTATGACAGTATGGATAACCAACCCATACATGGTGGTGTCTATGACAGTATAGATAACCAACCCACACATGGTGTCTATGACAGTACAGATAACCAGCCCACACATGGTGGTGTCTATGACAGTATAGATAACCAACCCACACATGGTGTCTATGACAGTATAGATAACCAGCCCACACATGGTGTCTATGACAGTATAGATAACCAACCCACACATGGTGTCTTTGACAGTATAGATAACCAACCCACACATGGTGTCTATGACAGTATATAACCAGCCCGCACATGCTGGTGGTGTCAATGACTGAAAAGATAACCAACCCACACATGGTGTCTATGACAGTATATAACCAACCCACACATGGTGTTGGTGTCTATGACAGTACAGATAACCAACCCACACATGGTGTCTATGACAGTACAGATAACCAACCCACACATGGTGTCTATGACAGTATAGATAACCAGCCCACACATGGTGCCTATGACAGTACAGATAACCAGCCCACACATGGTGGTGTCTATGACAGTATAGATAACCAACCCACACATGGTGCCTATGACAGTATAGATAACCAGCCCACACATGGTGTCTATGACAGTATAGATAACCAACCCACACATGGTGTCTTTGACAGTATAGATAACCAACCCACACATGGTGTCTATGACAGTATAGATAACCAACCCACACATGGTGTCTTTGACATTATAGATAACCATCCCACACATGGTGTTGGTGTCTATGACAGTATGGATAACCAACCCACACATGGTGGTGTCTATGACAGTATAGATAACCAACCCACACATGGTGTCTATGACAGTACAGATAACCAGCCCACACATGGTGGTGTCTATGACAGTATAGATAACCAACACACACATGGTGTCTATGACAGTATAGATAACCA
The DNA here is from genome assembly GCF_045791955.1 of Oncorhynchus clarkii lewisi. Lineage (NCBI taxonomy): Eukaryota > Metazoa > Chordata > Actinopteri > Salmoniformes > Salmonidae > Oncorhynchus > Oncorhynchus clarkii. The sequence continues at coordinate 39,706,581 of NC_092160.1, forward strand.
GCCCACACATGGTGTCTATGACAGTATAGATAACCAACCCACACATGGTGTCTTTGACAGTATAGATAACCAACCCACACATGGTGTCTATGACAGTATATAACCAGCCCGCACATGGTGGTGGTGTCAATGACTGAAAAGATAACCAACCCACACATGGTGTCTATGACAGTATATAACCAACCCACACATGGTGTTGGTGTCTATGACAGTACAGATAACCAACCCACACATGGTGTCTATGACAGTACAGATAACCAACCCACACATGGTGTCTATGACAGTATAGATAACCAACCCACACATGGTGTCTATGACAGTATAGATAACCAACCCACACATGGTGTCTATGACAGTATAGATAACCAACCCACACATGGTGTCTATGACAGTATAGATAACCAACCCACACATGGTGTCTATGACAGTATGGATAATCAACCCACACATGGTGTCTATGACAGTATAGATAACCAACCCACACATGGTGTCTGTGACAGTATAGATAACCAACCCACACATGGTGTCTGTGACAGTATGGATAACCAACCCACACTTTCTAGTTAGGAAAGCATCTTTCAAGGTAATAAGCATTTTTCTATGGTTGGCCATGCTTTCCACCTGGCTACCCCTACCACGGTTAACTGCCCAGCACCCTCCACAGCAAATTGCCAAAGCCCCCACCATTTCTCCTTCACCCAAATCCAGATAGCTGATGTTCTGAAAGAGCTGCAAAATCTGGACCCCTACAAATCAGCTGGGCTAGACAATCTGGACCCTCTCTTTCTAAAATGATCTGCCGAAATTATTGCAACCCCATTTACTAGCCTGTTCAACCTTTCTTTCGTGTCGTCTGAGATTCCCAAAGATTGGAAACCTGCCGCGGTCACCCCCCTCTTCAAAAGGGGGAGACACTCTAGAAACTGCTATAGACCTAAATCTATCCTACCCTGCCTTTCTAAGGTCTTCGAAAGCCAAGTTAACAAACAGATGACCGACCATTTCGAATCCCACTGTACTCTCTCCGCTATTCAATCTGGCTTCAGAGCTGGTCATGGGTGCACCTCAGCCACGCTCAAGGTCCTAAACGACATCATAACAGCCATCGATAAGAGACAATACTGTGCAGCCGTATTCATCTACCTGGCCAAGGCTTTCGACTCTGTCAATCACAACATTCTACTTGGCAGACTCAACAGCCTTGGTTTCTCAAATGACTGCCTCGCCTGGTTCACCAACTACTTCGCAGACAGAGTTCAGTGTGTCAAATCGGAGGGCCTGTTGTCCGGACCTCTGGCAGTCTCTATGGGGGTGCCACAGGGTTCAATTCTCGGGCAGACTCTTTTCTCAGTATATATCAATGATCTTGCTCTTGCTGATCCACCTCTACGCAGACGACACCATTCTGTATACTTCTGGCCCTTCCTTGGACACTGTGCTAACTAACCTTCAAACAAGCTTCAATGCCATACAACTCTCCTTCCGTGGCCTCCAACTGCTCTTAAATGCAAGTAAAACTAAATGCATGCTCTTCAACCTATCACTGCCCGCACCTCCAGAATCACTACTCTAAACGGTTCTGACTTAAAATACGTGGACAACTACAAATACCTAGGTGTCTGGTTAGACCGTAAACTCTCCTTCCAGACTCACATTAAACATCTCCAATCCAAAATTAAATCTAGAATTGGGTTTCCTATTTCGCAACAAAGCATCCTTCACTCATGCTGCCAAACATACCCTCGTAAAACTGACCATCCTACCGATCCTTGACTTCGGTGACTTCAGTTACAAAATAGCCTCCAACACTCTACTCAACAAATTGGATGCAGTCTATCACAGTGCCATCCGTTTTGTCACCCTTGTAAAACTGACTATTCTACCGATCCTCCAACACTCTACTCAGCAAACTGGATGCAGTCTATTGCAGTGCCATCCGTTTTGTCACCAAAGTCCCATATTCTACACACCACTGCGACCTGTATGCTCTCGTTGGCTGACCCTCGCTTCATATTCATCGCCAAACCCACTGGCTCCAGGTCATCTATAAGTCTTTGCTAGGTAAAGCCCCACCTTATCTCAGCTCACTGGTCACCATAGCAGCACCCACTCCAGCAGGTATATCTCACTGGTCACCCCCAAAACCAATTCTTCCTTTGGCCGCCTCTCCTTCCAGTTCTCTGCTACCCATGACTGGAACGATCTGCAAAAATCTCTGAAGCTGGAGACTCATATCTCCCTCACTAGCTTTAAACACCAGCTGTCAGAGCAGCTCACAGATCACTGCACCTGTACATAGCCCATCTGTAAATAGCCCATCTACCTACCTCATCCCCTTATTGTATTTATTTATCTTTTTCTGCACCCCAGTATCTCTACTTGCACATTCATCTTCTGCACATTCTACCATTCCAGTGTTTAATTGCTATATTGTAATACTTCGCCACCATGGCCTATTTATTGCCTTAACTCCCTTATCTTACCTCATTTGCACTCACTGTATATAGACTTTTTTCTACTGTATTATTGATTGTATGTTTGTTTATTCCATGTGTAACTCTGTTGTTGTTGTTTGTGTCACACTGCTTTGCTTTATATTGGCCAGTTGCAAATGAGAACTAGCCTGCCAGGTTAAATAAAGGTTAAATAAGATGTAAAAAATTAATTAATTAACACACACATGGTGGTTGTGTCTATGACAGTATACAGTTGAAGTCGGAGGTTTACATACACTTAGGTTGGAGTCATTAAAACTCGTTTTTCAACCACTCCACAAATTTCTTGTTAACAAACTACAGTTTTGGCAAGTCGGTTAGGACATCTACTTTGTGTATGACACAAGTCATTTTTCCAACAATTGTTTACAGACAGATTATTTCACTTATAATTCACTGTATCACAATTCCAGTGGGTCAGAAGTGGCTTAAGGACAATGGCTTAAGGACAACAAAGTCAAGGTATTGGAGCGGCCATCAAAGCCCTGACCTCAACCCTATAGAAAATATGTGGGCAGAACTGAAAAAGCATGTGCGAGCAAGGAGGCCTACAAACCTGACTCAGTTACACCAGCTCTGTCAGGAGCTCTGTCAACTTATTGTGGGAAGCTTGTGGAAGGCTCCCCGAAACATTTGACCCAAGTTAAACAAGTTAAAGGCAATGCTACCAAATACTAAGTGAGTGTATGTAAACTTCTGACCCACTGGGAATGTGATGAAAAAATTAAAAGCTGAAAGAAATAATTCTCTATACTAATATTCTAACATTTCACATTCTTAAAATAAAGTGGTGATCCAGACTGGCCTTAGACTGGAATCTTTACTAGGATAAAATGTCAGGAATTGTGGAAAACTGAGTTTAAATGTATTTGGCCAAGGTGTATGTAGACTTCTGACTTTAATTGTAGATAACCAGCCCACACATGGTGGTGTCTATGACAGTACAGATAACCAACCCACACATGGTGGTGTCTATGACAGTGTAGATAACCAGCCCACACATGGTGGTGTCTATGACAGTACAGATAACCAACCCACACATGGTGGTGTCTATGACAGTGTAGATAACCAGCCCACACATGGTGGTGTCTATGACATTATAGATAACCAACCCACACATGGTGGTGTCTATGACAGTATGGATAACCAACCCACACATGGTGGTGTCTATGACAGTATAGATAACCAACCCACACATGGTGGTGTCTATGACAGTATAGATAACCAACCCACACATGGTGGTGTCTATGACAGTATATTGTGTTTTAACAGTTTTTTTTAAATGCCCGTGTCCTCCAAACCATAAATCAGAAACCTTGTTAAAAACATTGTAAAATAATTCAGAGGCGATTCATCATCTTAACAGTCTATCCATAGACACAGACAGATATCCACAGGGTTGAGGGAGCGATACCCTAAACCTCGTGGGTCAGTGCCTATCCACAGATACAGACAGATATCCACAGGGTTGTGCGTTGAGGGAGAGATACCCTAAACCTCGTGGGTCAGTGCCTATCCACAGACACAGACAGATATCCACAGGGTTGCGGGAGAGATACCCTAAACCTCGTGGGTCAGTGCCTATCCACAGACACAGACAGATATCCACAGGGTTGAGGCAGAGATACCCTAAACCTCGTGGGTCAGTGCCTATCCACAGACACAGACAGATATGCACAGGGTTGTGCGTTGAGGGAGAGATACCCTAAACCTCGTGGGTCGTGGGTCAGTACCTTTGGAGAACCTTTGGAGAACAGAAGCACCAAATAAAACCAACCAATAACAATCCAAGAGGTCTTCAACCATGTTAAAATGTGCCACAATTGCAATAAAAAGACATTTTTTATTGTATAAGGTAACTGTTTTCCATACTACATAGTGAAGTACACAGTAGATTAGATCTGATAAACAGAAGGGTGTCAGTTCTCCATGTTTCAACCTGGATCTCTTCTCCCTCGTTGCAAAACAGCAAAGTCTAGACTCAGTCGCCCCTGTGTGTGAATGATCCCTGGCTGTCAGCCAATAGCAACGCAGTATCGCAGTCCCGAATGGAAAATGGTGTTGCACCAGGGTCCCTTGGCTTGGTGAGGAAACAGAGGAGGAGGACGAAGAGTGGGAATGAGAGAAGGCCTCAGGCCGTCGCGGTTGTATGGACATAGTTGTGTTGGGGGGGGGAGGGGGGGGGGGGGGTTCTGTATTCTAGAACCCGTCAGTTACTGGGCTGCGTTGGAAGGAACCTTTTTGAGGGTAAAGTTGGACCAGTTTACTGCAACCTTCTGACGGGTCTGTTTAGCAGAGTCAAGGCAAAACCTACAGAGAGGAGAGAGATATATCAGTATCTGGTTCAATGAACAGGAGGCTGGTGGTGGCAAAACAACAAACAAAACAAGGGCCAGTTTCCCAGACAAAGACCAAGTTTAGTCTTCTTAGACTGAGAATCTCTTGTCTGTTTGGTAAAGCGGCCCCTAAATGTTTCGGATCGTCACCGAGGCCGAGCGTTACCTTTTGAAGTATTCCACCTCACGATCAATCTCATCCATTTCTTTTGGGTCCACGTCTTTAGGGAGAAACACATCGTCTAGGGGAGAAGGAAACAGGACAGAAACATCACAACCAACGAACGAACGGTCACGCTGTCTGATCGCTTTAACATTCACACTGACGTCTCCCTTCCTACATGTATTACACAAGAGACAGTCAACGAGAGGATTGTCTAAACTAACGTACCTGACATGTCTCCTCTCCTACAACACAAGAGACAGTCAACTAGAGGGGTATCTAAACTAACGTACCTGACATGTCTCCTCTCCTACTACATTTATAACACAAGAGACAGTCAACGAGAGGGTTGTCTAAACTAACGTACCTGACATGTCTCCTCTCCTACTACATTTATAACACAAGAGACAGTCAACTAAAGGGGTAACTAAACTAACGTACCGATGTTGCGGCTGGTTTTCTCTCCCTTGTTCTTGTTCTTCTTATTCTTCCCCTTGGGTTGCTGCTGCTGCTGGGCTTGGTTGTGATTGGTTGAGGTGACAGAGTGACCTTTGGCCTCTTGCTCCTCCCCCTTCCCTCTTTGGGTGCTGGGAGCACCAGAGCTACTCACTGTCCCGTTGGTGGCCTGCTGACGGGTGGGTCTGGTCTCCTCCGCCCTCCTTGCCCCGGTTCTCTGGCTCTCAGCCGAGTGAGGTGGTGGTTTGGAACCAGAACCAGCCTTAGAACCCACAGCATCAGAACTGTTGGAAACAGTTTTCTGCAACTCCGCAGCTGCTTTGGATCCGGGTCTGGTCTGGTTCTGTTCTGGAGGCAGCTGGTCCTGACGTTGCTGCTTCTTGCCCTTCTTCAGCTTACCAGCCCCAACATTAACCCCAGGAGTAGGAGTAGTAATGTTCTTACCAGCCCCAGCATTAACCCCAGACCCAGGAGTAGTAATGTTCTTGCCAGCCCCAACATTAACCCCAGGAGTAGTAATGTTCTTGCCAGCCCCAACATTAACCCCAGGAGTAGTAATGTTCTTGCCAGCCCCAGCATTAACCCCAGACCCAGGAGTAGTAATGTTCTTGCCAGCCCCAACATTAACCCCAGGAGTAGGAGTAGTAATGTTCTTGCCAGCCCCAGCATTAACCCCAGACCCAGGAGTAGTAATGTTCTTACCAGCCCCAGCATTAACCCCAGGAGTAGGAGTAGTAATGTTCTTACCAGCCCCAACATTAACCCCAGGAGTAGGGGTAGTAATGTTCCTACCAGCCCCAGCATTAACCCCAGGAGTAGGAGTAGTCATGTTCTTGGGCTCCGCTGGGGTCTCCTCTTTAGGCTTAGCTACCTTAATAGAGGCCTGGGTCTGGATCGAAGCAGGGGCCTGGTGTTTATTCTCAGGCCTAGCAGAGGGGCACCTCTCTGGGGAGCGCACCCGGATCAGCTTGGAGAGGCTGGGGGTGGTGTGGAGCCTCTGAACATCCTTCGCCCCAGTACCAGCCGCAGCCCATGGTCCCCCTACCCCAGGTACAGTAGCACAAGCCGGGGGTGAGATGGGGCCGATGGGAGAGTTGTCCCGGGGATGGGCCTCCTCCCAGCCGCTGACCAGGTCCAGATGGCTCTTGAAGGTACCCAGGGAGAGAGGGGCCAGGTCGAGGTCTATCTGTTGCAGGTCAGAGCAGGAGGAGCCGTTGAGGTGGGAGAGAAGATGGTTGCCCTCCAGAGTAGCCGCTTTTTTGGGGAAGTCATTCACATCCAGGTTGAGGTCGTACATGGAGAACGAGGCCCGGATAGAGTCCTGCAAGGTCAAAGGTCAACGTTTTTATTTTGGAAAAGAGAAGAAAAGCGGCAATAAATTTAATAAACCAACATTTAAAACAGCTAAAAATGCCTTAAATCAGTTTCAACTGTTTCTCAGATTGCAGAGAGGATACACTCTCGGAAACACTGAAATTAACAGATTAAGGACCGGTTTCATAGACAGATTAAGGACTGGTTTCATAGACAGATTAAGGACTGGTTTCATAGACAGATTAAGGACTGGTTTCATAGACAGATTAAGGACTGGTTTCATGAACAGATTAAGGACTAGTTTCATAGTCAGATTAAGGACTGGTTTCATGGACAGATTAAGGACTGGTTTCATAGACAGATTAAGGACCGGTTTCATAGATTAAGGACTGGTTTCATGGACAGATCATAGCACTGTTTCATAGACAGATTAGGGACTGGTTTCATAGACAGATTAAGGACTGGTTTCATAAACAGATTAAGGACCAGTTTCATAGACAGATTAAGCACTGGTTTCATAGACAGATTAAGGACTGGTTTCATGGACAGATTAAGGACTGGTTTCATGGACAGATTAAGGACCAGTTTCATAGACAGATTAAGCACTGGTTTCATAGACAGATTAAGGACTGGTTTCATAGACAGATTAAGGACTGGTTTCATGGACAGATTAAGGACTGGTTTCATAGACAGATTAAAGACTGGTTTCATAGACAGATTAAGGACTGGTTTCATAGACAGATTAAGGACTGGTTTCATAGTCAGATAAAGGACTGGTTTCATGGACAGATTAAGGACTGGTTTCATAGACACATTAAGGACCGGTTTCATAGATTAAGGACTGGTTTCATGGACAGATCATAGCACTGTTTCATAGACAGATTAAGGACTGGTTTCATAAACAGATTAAGGACTGGTTTCATAGACAGATTAAGGACTGGTTTCATAGACAGATTAAGGACCAGTTTCATAGACAGATTAAGGACTGGTTTCATAGACAGATTAAGGACTGGTTTCATAGACAGATTAAGGACTGGTTTCATGGGCAGATTAAGGACTGGTTTCATGGACAGATTAAGGACTGGTTTCATAGACAGATTAAGGACTGGTTTCATAGACAAATTAAGGACTGGTTTCATAGACAGATTAAGGACCGGTTTCATGGACAGATTAAGGACCGGTTTAATGGACAGATTAAGGACTGGTTTCATAGACAGATTAAGGACTGGTTTCATAGACAGATTAAGGACTGGTTTCATGGACAGATTAAGGACTGGTTTCATGGACAGATTAAGGACTGGTTTCATGGACAGATTAAGGACTGGTTTCATAGACAGATTAAGGACTGGTTTCATAGACAGATTAAGGACTGGTTTCATGGACAGATTAAGGTTTCATAGACAGATTAAGGACTGGTTTAATGGACAGATTAAGGACTGGTTTCATGGACAGATTAAGGTTTCATAGACAGATTAAGGACTGGTTTCATAGACAGATTAATGACTGATTTCATGGACAGATTAAGCCTCAATACAATAGGCCCTGCCATAGACTAGTGTCATGTCCAGAGGGTGTCAAGCTAACTCAATACAATAGGTCCTGCCATAGACTAGTGTCCTGTCCAGGGGGTGTCGCTGCCTCAATACAATAGGTCTGGACATATTTATTTCTCCTTTATTTAACCAACAAGTTCTCATTTACAACTGCGACCTGGCCAAGATAAAGCAAAGCAGTTTGACACAAACAACACAGAGTTACACATGGAATAAACAACAACACAGAGTTACACATGGAATAAACAAACATACAGTCAATAACACCATAGAGTGAAGTCTATATACAGTGTGTGCAAATGGCGTGAGGAGGTAAGGCAATAAATAGGCCATAGTAGCGAAGTAATTACAATTTATCAAAATTAACACTGGAGTGATAGATGAGCAGATGATGATGTTCAAGTAGAAATACTGCTGTGCAAAAGAGCAGAAAAGTAAATAAAAAACAATATGGGGATGAGGTAGGTAGATTGGGTGGGCTATTTACAGATGGACTATGTACAGCTGCAGCGATCAGTTAGTTGCTCAGATAGCTGATGTTTAAAGTTGGTGAGGGAGATATACGTCTCCAGATTCAGCTATTTTTGCAATTCGTTCCGGTCGTTGGCAGCAGAGAACTGGAAGGCAGCCAAATGACGTGTTGGCTTTGGGGATGACCAGTGAGATATACCTGCTGGAGTGCGTGCTACGGGTGTTGTTATCGTGACCAGTGAGCTGAGATAAGGCAGAGCTTTACCCAGCATGGACCTTTTGCTGACCTGGAGCCAGTGGGTCTGGCGATGAATATGTAGCGAGGGCCAGCCGACTAGAGCACACAGGTCGCAGTGGTGGGTGGTATATGGGGCTTTGGTGACAAAACGGATGGCACTGCGATAGACTGCATCCAATTTGTTGAGTAGAGTGTTGGAGGCTATTTTGTAACTGAAGTCACCGAAGTCAAGGATCGGTAGGATGGTCAGTTTTACGAGGGTATGTTTGGCAGCATGAGTGAAGGATGCTTTGTTGCGAAATAGGAAACCCAATTCTAGATTTAATTTTTTGATTGGAGATGTTTAATGTGAGTCTGGAAGGAGAGTTTACGGTCTAACCAGACACCTAGGTATTTGTAGTTGTCCACGTATTTTAAGTCAGAACCGTTTAGAGTAGTGATTCTGGAGGTGCGGGCAGTGATCGGTTGAAGAGCATGCATTTAGTTTTACTTGCATTTAAGAGCAGTTGGAGGCCACGGAAGGAGAGTTGTATGGCATTGAAGCTCGTTTGAAGGTTAGTTAGCACAGTGTCCAAGGAAGGGCCAGAAGTATACAGAATGGTGTTGTCTGCGTAGAGGTGGATCAGCAAGAGCAAGATCATTGATATATACTGAGAAAAGAGTCGGCCCGAGAATTGAACCCTGTGGCACCCCCATAGAGACTGCCAGAGGTCCGGACAACAGGCCCTCCGATTTGACACACTGAACTCTGTCTGCGAAGTAGTTGGTGAACCAGGCGAGGCAGTCATTTGAGAAACCAAGGCTGTTGAGTCTGCCAAGTAGAATGTTGTGATTGACAGAGTCGAAAGCCTTGGCCAGGTAGATGAATACGGCTGCACAGTATTGTCTCTTATCGATGGCTGTTATGATGTCGTTTAGGACCTTGAGCGTGGCTGAGGTGCACCCATGACCAGCTCTGAAGCCAGATTGAATAGCGGAGAGGGTACAGTGGGATTCGAAATGGTCGGTCATCTGTTTGTTAACTTGGCTTTCGAAGACCTTAGAAAGGCAGGGTAGGATAGATTTAGGTCTATAGCAGTTTCTAGAGTGTCTCCCCCTTTTGAAGAGGGGGGTGACCGCGGCAGGTTTCCAATCTTTGGGAATCTCAGACGACACGAAAGAGAGGTTGAACAGGCTAGTAAATGGGGTTGCAATAATTTCGGCAGATCATTTTAGAAAGAGAGGGTCCAGATTGTCTAGCCCAGCTGATTTGTAGGGGTCCAGATTTTGCAGCTCTTTCAGAACATCAGCTATCTGGATTTGGGTGAAGGAGAAATGGTGGGGGCTTTGGCAATTTGCTGTGGAGGGTGCTGGGCAGTTAACCGGGGTAGGGGTAGCCAGGTGGAAAGCATGGCCAACCATAGAAAAATGCTTATTACCTTGAAAGATGCTTTCCTAACTAGAAAGTGTGGGTTGGTTATCCATACTGTCACAGACACCATGTGTGGGTTGGTTATCTATACTGTCACAGACACCATGTGTGGGTTGGTTATCTATACTGTCATAGACACCATGTGTGGGTTGGTTATCCATACTGTCATAGACACCATGTGTGAGTTGGTTATCTATACTGTCATAGACACCATGTGTGGGTTGGTTATCTATACTGTCATAGACACCATGTGTGGGTTGGTTATCTATACTGTCATAGACACCATGTGTGGGTTGGTTATCTGTACTGTCATAGACACCATGTGTGGGTTGGTTATCTGTACTGTCATAGACACCAACACCATGTGTGGGTTGGTTATATACTGTCATAGACACCATGTGTGGGTTGGTTATCTTTTCAGTCATTGACACCACCACCATGTGCGGGCTGGTTATATACTGTCATAGACACCATGTGTGGGCTGGTTATCTATACTGTCATAGACACCATGTGTGGGTTGGTTATCTATACTGTCATAGACACCACCATGTGTGGGCTGGTTATCTGTACTGTCATAGACACCATGTGTGGGTTGGTTATCTATACTGTCATAGACACCACCATGTGTGGGTTGGTTATTCATACTGTCATAGACACCAACACCATGTGTGGGATGGTTATCTATACTGTCATAGACACCACCATGTGTGGGCTGGTTATCTATACTGTCATAGACACCACCATGTGTGGGCTGGTTATCTATACTGTCATAGACACCATGTGTGGGTTGGTTATCTATACTGGCATAGACACCACCACCATGTGTGGGCTGGTTATCTATACTGTCATAGACACCATGTGTGGGCTGGTTATCCATACTGTCATAGACACCACCACCATGTGTGGGCTGGTTATCTATACTGTCATAGACACCATGTGTGGGCTGGTAATCTATTCTGTCATTGACACCACCACCATTTGTGGGCTGGTTATCCATACTGTCATTGACACCACCACCATTTGTGGGCTGGTTATCCATACTGTCATAGACACCATGTGTAAGCTGGTTATCTATACTGTCATAGACACCATGTGTGGGCTGGTTATCTATACTGTCATAGACACCACCATGTGTGGGCTGGTTATCTGTACTGTCATAGACATCAGCATGTGTGGGCTGGTTATCTATACTGTCATAGACACCACCATGTGTGGGCTGGTTATCTATACTGTCATAGACACCACCATGTGTGGGCTGGTTATCTGTACTGTCATAGACACCATGTGTGGGCTGGTTATCTATACTGTCATAGACACCACCACCATGTGTGGGCTGGTTATCTATACTGTCATAGACACCACCACCATGTGTTAGTGCAGACCGCCACAGGATGTTTTTGTGCTGGTCGAGGGCAGTCAGGTCTGGAGTGAACCAAGGACTATATCTGTTCCTGGTTCTACATTTTTTGAAAGGGGCATGCTTATTTAAGATGGTGAGGAAATTACTTTTAAGGAACGACTAGGCATCCTCTACTGACGGGATGAGGTCAACATCCTTCCAGGATACCCGGGCTAGGTCGATTAGAAAGGCCTAGGGAGCGTTTGACAGTGATGAGTGGTGGTCGTTTGACCGCGGGCCCATAGCGGATGTATTTGGTGTATTTAGAGGGCAAGTTGATCAGGATGACGTCTATGAGGCCCGTGTTTACATATTTGGGTTGTGCCTGGTGGGTTCCTTGATAATTTGTGTGAGATTGAGGGCATCTAGCTTAGATTGTAGGACTGCCGGGATGTTAAGCGTATCCCAGTTTAGGTCACCTAACAGAACGAACTCTGAAGATAGATGGGAGGCAATCAATTCACAGGGCACAGCTGGGAGCTGGGGGGGGTCTGTGACAGGCAGCAACAGTGAGAGACTTATTTCTGGAGATTCATTTTTAAAATTAGAAGCTTGAACTGCTTGGGCATAGACCTGGAAAGTATGACATTACTTTGCAGGCTATCTCTGGAGTAGATTGCAACTTCTCCCCCTTTCGGCAGCTCTATCTTGACGGAAATTGTTGTAGTTGGATATGGAAACCTCAGAATTTTCGGTGGCCTTCCTAAGCCAGGATTCAGACAAGGCAAGGACATCAGGGTTGGCGGACTGTGCTAACAGCAGTGAGTAAAACAAAGTTAGGGAGGAGGCTTCTGATGTTAACATGCATGAAACCAAGGCTTTTTCCTGTTACAGAAGTCAACAAATGAGAACGCCTGGGGAGACACAGGGCCTGGGTTAACCTCCACATCACCCGAGGAACAGAGGAGTAGTAGGATGAGGGTATGGCTGAAGGCTATCAAGACTGGTCGTCTAGTGCGTTGGGGACAGAGAATGAAAGGGGCAGATTTCTGGGCAAGGTAAAATATACTAGTGACGTGTCCAGAGGTATGTTAGTTTAGATAACCCTCTAGTTGACTGTCAAGCTGGCTCAATACAGACACAGGAGATACTATTCTGGCTCAGACAAACTTACTTTACAATATAACAAGAGACAACCATTAGGCGATAACTACATGTTATCAGTGGGCCCATTATGATCTTTTACATTTTTCGCCTAATTCTTTTTTATACGTTTAGTTTTTCTAAGGTTCAGATTTTTTAGTCCTTCATAAATCACACTTTGTTTATAGAAAAACAACCGAATTGGTTCTAAATCTGTAAGAATACATAAAAACAACAGCAGGAGACCACTGAGGAATCGACCACATTTTTTGTTTTGGTGTGATTGCCGAGTTTACTAAACAAATCACCACTGGATCAATGCAAATAATCACGGTATCATTCTGCCAGGTGAGCCATAGACTACACTGTAGTTAACATTTCATTAATTGAGAAGTTTTTTGGGGGGGAAAGCCTTTCCATCTACCAGAAGATGGTCATCATTAGCATCATCGCTAACGGCTACACAAAGTGGTAGGAAAACAGACAGGGGCATTCTTGTGTTAGCATCATCGCTAACGGCTATACAAAGTTAATAGATTTTCGAATAAATTCAATACATTTATACTGAACGAAAATATAAAAACTCAACTTGCAACAATTTCAAAAGATTTTACCGAGTTTACATTTCATATTATGAAATCAGTCAATTGAAATAAAATCATTAAACCCTGGATTTCAATTGACTGGGCAGTGTCGCAGGCATGGGTGGGAGTGGGTGGGCCCAGGCCAAACCATTGAGGAGCCAGGCCAAACCATTGAGGAGCCATGCCAAACCATTGAGGAGCCAGGCCAAACCATTGAGGAGCCAGGCCAAACCATTGAGGAGCCAGGCCAAACCATTGAGGAGCCAGGCCAAACCATTGAGGAGCCAGGCCAAACCATTGAGGAGCCATGCCAAACCATTGAGGAGCCAGGCCAAACCATTGAGGAGCCAGGCCAAACCATTGAGGAGCCAGGCCAAACCATTGAGGAGCCAGGCCAAACCATTGAGGAGCCAGGCCAAACCATTGAGGAGCCAGGCCAAACCATTGAGGAGCAAGGCCAAACCATTGAGGAGCCAGGCCAAACCATTGAGGAGCCAGGCCAAACCATTGAGGAGCCAGGCCAAACCATTGAGGAGCCAGGCCAAACCATTGAGGAGCCAGGCCAAACCATTGAGGAGCCAGGCCAAACCATTGAGGAGCCAGGCCCAGCTAATCAGAATATGTTTTTCCCCACAAAAAAGGCTTTATTACAGACAGAAATGCTCCTCAGCTTCATCAGCTGTCCTGGTGGCTGGTCTCAGACGATTCTGCAGGTCGTGGACCTCAGATGATCCTGCACGTGAAGAAGCCGGCTGTGAAGGTCCTGGACTGGTGTGGTTACAACGTGGTCTGCGGTTATGAGGCCGGTTGGACGTGCTGACAAATTCCCTAAAACGATGTTGTAGGCGGCTTATGGTTGAGAAATTAACATCAAATTCTCTGGCAACAGCTCTTGCTGACATTCCTGCAGTCATCATGCCAATTGCACAATCTGTCAAAACTTGAGCCATCAGCAGCATTCTGTTGTGTGACAAAACTGCACATTTTAAAGTGGCCTTTTACTGTCCCCAGCACAAGGTGCACCTGTGTGATGATCATGATGTTCAATCAGCTTCTTTGATATGCCACACCTGTCAGGTGGATGTTAACAAATTTGTGTAGAAAATTAAGCTTTATCTGCATGTGGAACATTTCTAGAACCTTTTATTTCAGCTCATGAAACATGGGACCAACACTTTACATGTTGTGTTTATATTTCTGTTCAGTATAGTTGATTTCCTACTAAATTCGATCAAAAAAATGTGGTTGAATTCCTTCCGCCTTCCGGATTTTATAGTGCCCTACATATGTACAATAATCATATGAGTCCCAGATGGCTCCCGGACAATGATCATATGAGTCCCAGATGGCTCCCTATTCCCTATATAGTACATTAGTTTTGCCCATGGGCCCTGGTTAAAAGTAGCGCACTATTTAGGGAATAGGGAGTCATTTGGGATGCCTTACCTTGATGGTGTTTTTGATCTCCTCTAGCCGAGAGGTCAGGAAGGAGTTGACCCTCTCTAGTTCCAGCTGGGGCCACTCCAGCAGCCGACTAGCCTCCGGGCCCTCACCGTACTCCACATCCTCCTCCTCCTCCTCCTCCTCCTCCAGGCTGAGGTGGTCTGGGTCCTCACTGGGCTCTGGAGGGGTGGAGGGGGGGTCGCTACCAGCTCCCTCACCATCACCACTACCCGCCTGGGTCTGCTTCTCCTGAGGTGGGGAGAGACAGACAGATGGATCGACAGGAGGCCGTCATTGTAAATAAGAATTTGTTCATAACTGACTTGCCTAGTTAAATCAAGGTTAAACAAAAATAAAATTAGACAGGACAGACAGTCTCACTACAGAAACAGGAGACAGACTAGTGTCCTGTCCAGGGGGTGTCCTGTACATCAGAAACAGGAGATAGACTAGTGTCCTGGTACATCAAGCAGTCTCACTACAGAAACAGGAAATAGACTAGTGTCCTGTCCAGGGGGTGTCCTGGTACATCAAGCTGTCTCACTATAGAAACAGGAGATAGACTAGTGTCCTGGTACATCAAGCTGTCTCACTACAGAAACAGGAGATAGACTAGTGTCCTGTCCAGGGGGTGTACTGTACATCAAGCTGTCTCACTATAGAAACAGGATGTAGACTAGTGTCCTGTCCAGGGGGTGTCCTGGTACATCAAGCTGTCTCACTATAGAAACAGGAGATAGACTAGTGTCCTGTCCTGTCCAGGGGGTGTCCTGGTACATCAAGCTGTCTCACTACAGAAACAGGATATAGACTAGTGTCCTGTCCAGGGGGTGTCCTGTACATCAAGCCGTCTCACTACAGAAACAGGAGATAGACTAGTGTCCTGTCCAGGGGGTGTCCTGTACATCAAGCTGCCTCACACTACAGAAACAGGAGATAGACTAGTGTCCTGTCCAGGGGGTGTCCTGGTAAATGAAGCTGTCTCACTACAGAAACAGGATATAGACTAGTGTCCTGTCCAGGAGGTGTCCTGTACATCAAGCTGCCTCACACTACAGAAACAGGATATAGACTAGTGTCCTGTCCAGGGGGTGTCCTGTACATCAAGCTGTCTCACTACAGAAACAGGAGATTACTACCAATATTACATCCTACTTACACAAATACATATTTAGATGTTCTGAACCAATACTTTAAGATGTATTAACTGATCTGTATTGATGAGTATTCCCACCACGTCATGTGACATCACCTTCTTCTTCTGTTTATGGCGTGCCCGCTTGGCAGCCTTAGCGCTGTTGGCTGGTTTGTGCTCTGAGGAGTTGATGAAGTCCAGCAGCTCGTCCACGTCTCGGTGGTCGATGGAGGTGGACACGGCCGGGTCAGAGTCCCGTCTCTGGGGAAGACACTCCTCCTTACGACGCGTCAGCCGGGACCGGAGCTTCTCTCGGATCTCTGTGTAGTTACGGCTGGTCGGAGCCGCCGGGGGCTAGAGGGATGGACAGGATATGATCAGAGGAGAGATAACCCTTATTTAATAGGATGCGTTTCATTTCAATTACTTGCTGCCTTCCTTTGCCCTTTGGTCACTCCCCTTAGGTGACAGAAACAGAAACAAGCCACCTCAGATTTAGGGGAAGGACGGCAGAAGGGAGGAGAGCATCTCTATGGATTGAAACCCAGCCATGATTTAGCTTTTTGTGTGTTTATTGGCTAGAGAGAGAGAGACCAAGATGAAAGGTAGGACAGAGAGTGCTGAAAGAGCAGTGTGTTGAATTCCGACCCATGCTGGCAGTGGTATATCGTTCATGTCCTCCACGGGTAGCAGCTTAGACTGCTAGACCACCCCAGGTCACCGGATTTCACTATCCTTTATTTAACTAGGCAAGTCAGTTAAGAACAAATTATTATTTACAATCACGGCCTAGTGGGTTATAACGGCCTTGTTCAGGGAAAGAACGACAGATTTTTACCTTGTCAGCTCAAGGATTCGATCCAGCAACCTTTCAGTTACTGGTCCAGCTCACTAACCACTAGGTTACCTGCCGCCCCGACCAAATGAGTTTACATTTAGCCCCAACGTGAACAATGTGGCAAAGGAAAAGCTCTCCATAAATGCTATTAGAAGACATACAACACGGTGTCAGAAGAAGTCACTGTAGCAGCAGTCAAATTACTTTTGTCAATCAATGCTTATATTGTTATTTTAATGCTATTTCAATCAATGACAAAGTGTGCCATACTATACATTAGGGCTGAGAATTGCCAGGGACCTCACGATATCCTGATGGCATATGTATTGCGATTCGATACTGCGATTTGTTTCATTGCGAATCGATGTTCCAAACGGGCCTACGAGAACCCCCCGGGTGACTAATTCTTGGGGAAAAAGCCCAAATGTAAACGAAAATCTGTTTTTGTGGGGAAATTAGCGAGCAATGTTGTAGTATAAAAGTTGTCATTGACAATCAACAATGTACAAGAGGGTGGGATTTTCATTTTGGTCGACAAGTAGCCATAATCGGGGAGGTATAGTGCTCATAAAAACAGGTTCACGCTTTCTTCCGATATTGCTTGATCAGTTGGTAGGACCATTAGCTGGCCAAAATGAAAAGTGATCCCAAATACATTAACAGTATTGCAATAGTTCTGAATGATTTTTAGATTTCAGGTAGCAAAGTAATCAATATCCTATTCTACAACTTCCTGTCATTATCGGTCATTCTGAGCCGCGTCCCATTTCTTGCAGGCCACATGCCTTTCCCCCTAGATGGAAAAAAGCAACACCAATCTACTGCTTTTACTCTCCGACGGGGTTGTAAAACGAGTGCACGGATGAGAAGGGACTGATTTATCCTCAGTTAGTTGACGTCTCAGATAAATAGCCATGTTGCTTGTTGTTTGATTTAACTAGCTAGTTGTCATTACTTTGAGCCGTCGGTACTGCTAATCAAATCACCTCATCTCTCCATCCATGATGAGAGCATCTTCAACGAGGAACTAGCAAAGTATGTTACGCTAGTTAGCTAGCTAAGCGCACCACATATACATGCTCAAATGCGTGTGTGTATAATGGCCAAACTAAAGGAGCATTGAAACGTTGCATCGCAGTAGATA
Source organism: Oncorhynchus clarkii lewisi (assembly GCF_045791955.1). Lineage (NCBI taxonomy): Eukaryota > Metazoa > Chordata > Actinopteri > Salmoniformes > Salmonidae > Oncorhynchus > Oncorhynchus clarkii. The sequence goes on from NC_092160.1 coordinate 39,724,644, forward strand.
TCAAAACCACAGACGACGCTACTGCGCACCACTGTAGACGCCAACCATGTCTCACCTTCCTCCCTGCGCTTCGTAACCACAGAAGGATGTCCACATTTGACCAACTAGAGGGGACATTGTAGTACACTAAAACAGAGGGAATCTAGCTCTGCTTTCTTTTTGTTGGCGAGTGCCCCAACTCATTTCTACCTCGAATTAGTCCTTTTGGAAGTTTTTCCTTGGTAAGCCCGTAACACAATACATTAATAAAACTAAAATCAGGCCTTCACTACCTGCCTGTATCTTGTTTTGTTGTCTCCTGACCCCTCCTGTCTCAGCCTCCAGTATTTATGCTGCAGTAGTTTGTGAGAGTGTGTGTGGAGGGGGGGGGGGGGGGGGGGGGCTAGGGCCAGTCTGTTATATCTGGAGTATTTCTCCTGTCTTGTCCTGTGTGAATTTAAGTATGTTCTCTCTAATTCTCTCTTTCTTTCTTTCTCTCTCAGAGGACCTGAGCCCTGGGACCATGCCTCAGGTCTACCTGATCTGATGACTCCTTGCTGTCCCCAGTCCACCTGGCCCTAGAACCATGCCTCAGGTCTACCTGGTCTGATGACTCCTTGCTGTCCCCAGTCCACCTGGCCCTAGGACCATGCCTCAGGTCTACCTGGTCTGATGACTCCTTGCTGTCCCCAGTCCACCTGAGCCCTAGGACCATTCCTCAGTTCTACCTGGTCTGATGACTCCTTGCTGTCCCCAGTCCACCTGGCCCTAGAACCATGCCTCAGGTCTACCTGGTCTGATGACTCCTTGCTGTCCCCAGTCCACCTGGCCCTAGGACCATGCCTCAGGTCTACCTAGTCTGATGACTTCTTGCTGTCCCCAGTCCACCTGGCCCTAGGACCATGCCTCAGGTCTACCTGGTCTGATGACTCCTTGCTGTCCCCAGTCCACCTGGCCCTAGGACCATGCCTCAGGTCTACCTGGTCTGATGACTCCTTGCTGTCCCCAGTCCACCTGGCCCTAGGACCATGCCTCAGGTCTACCTGGTCTGATGACTCATTGCTGTCCCCAGTCCACCTGAGCCCTAGGACCATTCCTCAGTTCTACCTGGTCTGATGACTCCTTGCTGTCCCCAGTCCACCTGGCCCTAGGACCATGCCTCAGGTCTACCTGGTCTGCTGACTCCTTGCTGTCCCCAGTCCACCTGGCCCTAGGACCATGCCTCGGGTCTACCTGGTCCGATGACTCCTTGCTGTCCCCAGTCCACCTGGCCCTAGGACCATGCCTCAGGACTACCCGGTCTGATGACTCCTTGCTGTCCCCAGTCCACCTGGCCCTAGGACCATGCCTCAGGTCTACCTGGTCTGATGACTCATTGCTGTCCCCAGTCCACCTGGCCCTAGGACCATGCCTCAGGTCTACCTGGTCTGATGACTCATTGCTGTCCCCAGTCCACCTGGCCGTGCTGCTGCTCCAGTTTATTATTATTGGACCATGCTGGTCATTTATGAACATTTGAATATCTTGGCCATGTTCTGTTATAATCTCCTGCTGGTCATCTATGAACATTTGAACATCTTGGTCATTTTCTGTTATAATCTCCACCCGGCACAGTCAGAAGAGGACTGGCCACCCCACATAGCCTGGTTCCTCTCTAGGTTTATAATCTCCACCCGGCACAGCCAGAAGAGGACTGGCCACCCCTCAGAGCCTGGTTCCTCTCTAGGTTTCTTCCTAGGTTCTGGCCTTTCTAGGAAGTTTTTCCTAGCCACCGTGCTGCTACACCTGCATTGCTTGCTGTTTGGGGTTTTAGGCTGGGTTTCTATACAGCACTTTGAGATATCAGCTGATGTAAGAAGCGATTTATAAATACATTTGATTTGATATTGTTCAAGGTAGGCTATAGCCCCCGTTGCTGGAATGACAGTACTATTGAAGACAAGCTGCTCTAGCTAACGTTAGCCTAAATGTTTCACTGCCTATTTCACCAGCTGTGGTATTCTTCATCCCTGTATCCCACAAAACAAAATGAGCTAGCTAACAAGTTCCTGTTAATTCATTGAGGGAGGGAGAGAGAAAGATACGAAGAGGAAGTGAATCCCCTTCGTCTGTTTGTGCGCAAAAACATTTTTGATTTCTGTGACAATTTACTTTATTGTAGAGCCAAATAAATAAGACTGATAAAGTACTGAAACATGTTTTTCTCCCTCAGGGTTAGATGGGGAATGGGCAGGCTCATAGATCTGGTGTCCAGCACTGGATCCAAAATGGCCGTCACCATGGAACCCTCAGCTTAGGTAAGAGCGATGACCTAGTAGTTTGTTAGTGATCCCTGTGTTCGTTTGTCAAAGAGAGCTCTGTCAGGTTGGATGGGGTGTGTCGCTGCACAGCTATTTTCAGGTCTCCCCAGAGATGTTCGATCGGGTTCAAGTCCGGGCCACTCAAGGACACAGTCCTTTAGGTGTCTTATGGCAAACTCCAAGCAGGCTGTCATGTGCCTTTTACTGAGAAGTGGCTTCCGTCTGGCCACTCTACCATAAAGGCCTGATTGGGGGAGTGCTGCAGAGATGGTTGTCCTTCTGGAAGGTTCTCCCATCTCCACAGAGGAACTCTGTCAGAGTGACTATAGTGTTCCTGGTCACCTCGCTGACCAAGGGCCTTCTCCCCTAACTGTTCTGTTTGGCCGGGCGGCCATCTCTATGAAGAGTCTTCATCCATTTAAGAATGATAGCTGTACATAGCCCATCTGTAAATAGCCCACCCAATCTACCTACCTCATCTCAATATTGTTTTTATTTACTTTTCTGCTCTTTTGCACACCAGTGTTTCTAATTGAACATCATCATCTGCTCATCTGTCACTCCAGTGTTATTCTGCTAAACTGTAATTACTTCGCTACTATGGCCTATTTATTGCCTTACCTGCTCACGCCATTTGCACACACTGTATATAGACTTCGTTTTTTCTATTGTGTTATTGACTGTACGCTTGTTCATGTATAACTCTGTGTTGTTTCTGTCGCATTGCTTTGCTTCATCTTGGCCTGGTCTCAGTAAATGAGAACTTGTTCTCAACTGGCCTACCTGGTTAAATAAAGGTGATCTGGTCTACCTGGTTAAATAAAGGTGATCTGGTCTACCTGGTTAAATAGAGGTGATCTGGTCTACCTGGTTAATAAATAAAGGTGATCTGGTCTACCTGGTTAAATAAAGGTGATCTGGCCTACCTGGTTAAATAAAGGTGATCTGGTCCACCTGGTTAAATAAAGGAGATCTGGCCTACCTGGTTAAATAAAGGTGAAATAAAATAAATAAATAGACCCCCCCCCCCCCCCCCAATCTACACACAATATCCCATAAGGATGAAGTGAAAACAGGTTTTAGAATTATAGAAAAAACAGATTGTTTATTTACGTAAGTATTCAGACTCTTTGCTATGAGGCTCTAAATTGAGCTCGGGTGCACCCTGTTTCCATTGATCATCCTTGAGATGTTTCAACAACTTGATTGGAGTCCACCTGTGGTAAATTCAATTGATTGGACATGTATAATATGGCTGATGTGTAGCTGTATAATATGGCTGATGTGTAGCTGTATAATATGGCTGATGTGTAGCTGTAAAATATGGCTGATGTGTAGCTGTTTAATATGGAGCCATGTGTAGCTGTAAAATATGGCTGATGTGTAGCTGTTTAATATGGAGCCATGTGTAGCTGTTTAATATGGCTGATGTGTAGCTGTAGAATAAGGCTGATGTGTAGCTGTATAATATGGCTGTTGTGTAGCTGTATAATATGGCTGATGTGTAGCTGTATAATATGGCTGATGTGTAGCTGTATAATATGGCTGATGTGTAGCTGTATAATATGGCTGATGTGTAGCTGTATAATATGGCTGATGTGTAGCTGTAGAATAAGGCTGATGTGTAGCTGTATAATATGGCTGTTGTGTAGCTGTATAATATGGTTGATGTGTAGCTGTATAATATGGCTGATGTGTAGCTGTATAATATGGAGCCATGTGTAGCTGTATAATATGGCTGATGTGTAGCTGTATAATATGGCTGATGTGTAGCTGTAGAATAAGGCTGATGTGTAGCTGTATAATATGGCTGTTGTGTAGCTGTATAATATGGTTGATGTGTAGCTGTATAATATGGCTGATGTGTAGCTGTATAATATGGCTGATGTGTAGCTGTATAATATGGCTGATGTGTAGCTGTATAATATGGCTGATGTGTAGCTGTATAATATGGCTGATGTGTAGCTGTATAATATGGCTGATGTGTAGCTGTTTAATATGGAGCCATGTGTAGCTGTTTAATATGGCTGATGTGTAGCTGTAGAATAAGGCTGATGTGTAGCTGTATAATATGGCTGTTGTGTAGCTGTATAATATGGCTGATGTGTAGCTGTATAATATGGCTGATGTGTAGCTGTATAATATGGCTGATGTGTAGCTGTATAATATGGCTGATGTGTAGCTGTATAATATGGCTGATGTGTAGCTGTAGAATAAGGCTGATGTGTAGCTGTATAATATGGCTGTTGTGTAGCTGTATAATATGGTTGATGTGTAGCTGTATAATATGGCTGATGTGTAGCTGTATAATATGGAGCCATGTGTAGCTGTATAATATGGCTGATGTGTAGCTGTATAATATGGCTGATGTGTAGCTGTAGAATAAGGCTGATGTGTAGCTGTATAATATGGCTGTTGTGTAGCTGTATAATATGGTTGATGTGTAGCTGTATAATATGGCTGTTGTGTAGCTGTATAATATGGCTGATGTGTAGCTGTATAATATGGCTGATGTGTAGCTGTATAATATGGCTGATGTGTAGCTGTATAATATGGCTGATGTGTAGCTGTATAATATGGCTGATGTGTAGCTGTATAATATGGCTGATGTGTAGCTGTATAATATGGAGCCATGTGTAGCTGTATAATATGGCTGATGTGTAGCTGTATAATATGGCTGATGTGTAGCTGTATAATATGGCTGATGTGTAGCTGTATAATATGGCTGATGTGTAGCTGTATAATATGGCTGATGTGTAGCTGTATAATATGGCTGATGTGTAGCTGTATAATATGGCTGATGTGTAGCTGTATAATATGGCTGATGTGTAGCTGTATAATATGGCTGATGTGTAGCTGTATAATATGGCTGATGTGTAGCTGTATAATATGGCTGATGTGTAGCTGTATAATATGGCTGATGTGTAGCTGTATAATATGGCTGATGTGTAGCTGTATAATAAGGCTGATGTGTAGCTGTATAATAAGGCTGATGTGTAGCTGTATAATATGGAGCCATGTGTAGCTGTATAATATGGCTGATGTGTAGCTGTATAATATGGCTGATGTGTAGCTGTATAATATGGCTGATGTGTAGCTGTATAATATGGCTGATGTGTAGCTGTATAATAAGGCTGATGTGTAGCTGTATAATAAGGCTGATGTGTAGCTGTATAATATGGCTGATGTGTAGCTGTATAATATGGCTGATGTGTAGCTGTATAATATGGCTGTTGTGTAGCTGTATAATATGGCTGATGTGTAGCTGTATAATATGGCTGATGTGTAGCTGTATAATATGGCTGATGTGTAGCTGTATAATATGGCTGATGTGTAGCTGTATAATATGGCTGATGTGTAGCTGTATAATATGGCTGATGTGTAGCTGTATAATATGGCTGATGTGTAGCTGTATAATATGGCTGATGTGTAGCTGTATAATATGGCTGATGTGTAGCTGTATAATATGGCTGATGTGTAGCTGTATAATATGGCTGATGTGTAGCTGTATAATATGGCTGATGTGTAGCTGTATAATATGGCTGATGTGTAGCTGTATAATATGGCTGATGTGTAGCTGTATAATATGGCTGATGTGTAGCTGTATAATATGGCTGATGTGTAGCTGTATAATATGGCTGATGTGTAGCTGTATAATATGGCTGATGTGTAGCTCTATGCATTTTTCCCATCACTACTATACATACCGCGTTGTGTCCGAAGAACTCACAGTAGCAGCAGTCACAGTACTTCCCATCCTTCTGGTTGTTTGAGGAGGAAGCACAGGAGCTCCTCTCAGAACTAGAGTCCTCGTCCTCTCCCTCCTCCAGCTCCGAAGGGGGGTGACACAACCCCCCCGCACCGTTAGACAGCTTATGTCCTTTACACGCCTGGTCCCTGGAGCATGGACACAGGATACAGAGAACAGAGAGACAGACCATGCTTAGTGAGGTGACATTTTTAATTGAGCAGTGATGACCGGTAGAACCACGACCATGTCTCATCACTAGATTCTAGAGCAGTGATGACAGGTAGAACCACGACCATGTCTCATCACTACATTCTAGAGCAGTGATGACAGGTAGAACCACGACCATGTCTCATCACCAGATTCTAGAGCAGCAGACAGTGATGACCGGTAGAACCACGACCATGTCTCATCACTAGATTCTAGAGCAGTGATGACCGGTAGAACCACGACCATGTCTCATCACTAGATTCTAGAGCAGCGGACAGTGATGACAGGTAGAACCACGACCATGTCTCATCACTAGATTCTAGAGCAGTGATGACCGGTAGAACCACGACCATGTCTCATCACTAGATTCTAGAGCAGTGATGACCGGTAGAACCACGACCATGTCTCATCACTAGATTCTAGAGCAGTGATGACAGGTAGAACCACGACCATGTCTCATCACTAGATTCTAGAGCAGTGATGACAGGTAGAACCACGACCATGTCTCATCACTAGATTCTAGAGCAGCAGACAGTGATGACAGGTAGAACCATGACCATGTCTCATCACTACATTCTAGAGCAGTGATGACAGGTAGAACAACAACCATGTGTCATCACTAGATTCTAGATCAGCAGACAGTGATGACCGGTAGAACAACGACCATGTCTCATCACTAGATTCTAGAGCAGCAGACAGTGATGACAGGTAGAACCACGACCATGTCTCATCACTAGATTCTAGAGCAGCAGACAGTGATGACAGGTAGAACCACGACCATGTCTCATCACTAGATTCTAGAGCAGCAGACAGTGATGACCGGTAGAACCACAACCATGTCTCATCACTAGATTCTAGAGCAGTGATTACCGGTAGAACCACGACCATGTCTCATCACTAGATTCTAGAGCAGCAGACAGTGATGACAGGTAGAACCACGACCATGTCTCATCACTAGATTCTAGAGCAGTGATGACCGGTAGAACCACGACCATGTCTCATCACTAGATTCTAGAGCAGTGATGACCGGTAGAACTACGACCATGTCTCATCACTAGATTCTAGAGCAGTGATGACCGGTAGAACCACGACCATGTCTCATCACTAGATTCTAGAGCAGTGATGACCGGTAGAACCACGACCATGTCTCATCACTAGATTCTAGAGCAGTGATGACCGGTAGAACCACGACCATGTCTCATCACTAGATTCTAAAGCAGTGATGACCGGTAGAACTACGACCATGTCTCATCACTAGATTCTAGAGCAGTGATGACAGGTAGAACCACGACCATGTCTCATCACTAGATTCTAGAGCAGTGATGACCGGTAGAACCACGACCATGTCTTATCACTAGATTCTAGAGCAGCAGACAGTGATGACAGGTAGAACCACGACCATGTCTCATCACTAGATTCTAGAGCAGCAGCGATATTTCCCTCTTTATTTGTCATTAAAACAGTCTCCATATACAGTATACTTCCATTCATTTTATTCCCAAATGGTACCGGGGGACAATCAGCGACTCTAGGGTGTAAAACAGCACGATCATTACACAGGTGCACCTTGTGCTGGGGATAATAAAAGGCCACACTGAAATGTCCAGATTGTTCTCACAACGCCACAGATGTCTCATGTTTTGAAGGAGCGTGCAATTGGCATGCTGACTGCAGGAATGTCCACCAGAGCTGTTGCCAGAGATTTTATGTTAATTTCTCTACCATAAAACGTTGTTTTTGAGAATTTGGCAGTGTGTACAACCGGCCTCACAACCGCAGACCATGTGTAACCACGCCAGCCCAGGACCACCACATCCAGCTTCTTCCCCTGCGGGATCATCTGAGGAGTATTTCGGTCTGTAATAAATCCCTTTTGTGGGGAAAAACTCATTCTGATTGGCTGGGCCTGGTAAAATCTTTGAAATTGTTGCATGTTGCGTTTTTATTTAGTGTATATCAACTTCCATTATTATACTAGACAAGGTGTCTATTACTGTACATTCCATGAAAACCACCTATCAACGGAACACCATTACCGTAGAAACATCAACCTATCAACAGAACACCATTACCGTAGAAACATCAACCTATCAACAGAACACCATTACCGTAGAAACATCAACGGAACACCATTACCGTAGAAACATCAACCTATCAACGGAACACCATTACCGTAGAAACACCAACCTATCAACGGAACACCATTACCGTAGAAACATCAACCTATCAACAGAACACCATTACCGTAGAAACATCAACCTATCAACAGAACACCATTACCGTAGAAGCATCAACCTATCAACGGAACACCATTACCGTAGAAACATCAACCTATCAACAGAACACCATTACCGTAGAAACATCAACCTATCAACAGAACACCATTACCGTAGAAACATCAACGGAACACCATTACCGTAGAAACATCAACCTATCAACGGAACACCATTACCGTAGAAACACCAACCTATCAACGGAACACCATTACCGTAGAAACATCAACCTATCAACAGAACACCATTACCGTAGAAACATCAATGGAACACCATTACCGTATAGAAACATCAACCTATCAACGGAACACCATTACCGTATAGAAACATCAACCTATCAACTGAACACCATTACCGTAGAAACATCAACCTATCAACGGAACACCATTACCGTAGAAACACTAACCTATTAACGGAACACCATTACCGTAGAAACATCAACCTATCAACAGAACACCACTAAGAGCTGTCTTATCACTAGATAGATACTATCACTACATTTTATGAACCTACATAGTTTCACAGGAATCTGGAGGGAGAAGAACAATCTATCAAACTACCAACCTGCAGGCGCCAGCGGTCAGGTGTTGCCCAGCGGTCAGGTGTTGCCCAGCGGTCAGGTGTTGCCCAGCGGTCAGGTGTTGCCCAGCGGTCAGGTGTTGCCCAGCGGTCAGGTGTCCCACGTTGGAAGAGGGCAGCGCCCCCCCACTGTGGCCATTACAGGGGTGGTTACAGCCCATCAGGGAGGGGCCCAGTTTGCTGTGCTGGCCGTTCACAGGAGGAATGTGTGAGTTCTTACATGCCAAGGGCTTATGGAGGACCGCTGCTGAGCAGTCAGGGCCACTCAGGGTCCCCAGCTTGGCCCCTGTTGGGCAGTCAGGGCCACCCAGGGCCCCCAGCTTGGCCCCTGCCGCGGGGACGTGGAGGTTTGGTACCAGCGGGGAGAAGGGGGCGTGAGCAGCTAGACCGGGAGAGGAGGAGGATGTGTCATGGCCGTGCTGCTGCCCTCCGGAGCTCTGCTTGAGGGGCAGGAGAGAGGAATGCTGAGAGGAGGAGGAGAGGCCAGTGGGACTGTTGGGGGGGACAGACAGGTCTGAGTGTTGGTGGTGGTCGCTGGGGTGGAATGCTTCGCCTGGAGGAGAGACAAAAGTGTTGAGTGAAATATTGGACAAACATATTTGTGATTCCCGGTGGATACAGATGTCTGCTTCTCTCTAGATTAATAATCTATGGGCCTTATCTCTGCTTCTCTCTAGATTAATAATCTATGGGCCATATCTCTGCTTCTCTCTAGAGGTGTAATCCATGGGCCATATCTCTGCTTCTCTCTAGATTAATAATCTATGGGCCATATCTCTGCTTCTCTCTAGATTAATAATCTATGGGCCATATCTCTGCTTCTCTCTAGATTAATAATCTATGGGCCATATCTCTGCTTCTCTCTAGAGGTGTAATCCATGGGCCTTATCTCTGCTTCTCTCTAGATTAATACTCTATGGGCCATATCTCTGCTTCTCTCTAGAGGTGTAATCTATGGACCATCTCTCTGCTTCTCTCTATATTAATACTCTATGGGCCATATCTCTGCTTCTCTCTAGAGGTGTAATCCATGGGCCTTATCTCTGCTTCTCTCTATATTAATAATCTATGGGCCATATCTCTGCTTCTCTCTAGATTAATAATCTATGGGCCATATCTCTGCTTCTCTCTAGAGGTGTAATCTATGGGCCATATCTCTGCTTCTCTCTAGATTAATACTCTATGGGCCATATCTCTGCTTCTCTCTAGAGGTGTAATCTATGGGCCATATCTCTGCTTCTCTCTAGATTAAAAATCGATGGGCCATATATCTGCTTCTCTCTAGAGGTGTAATCCATGGGCCATATCTCTGCTTCTCTCTAGAAGTGTAATCCATGGGCTATATCTCTGCTTCTCTCTAGAGGTGTAATCTATGGCCCATATCACTGCTTCTCTCTAGATTAATAATCTATGGGCCATATCTCTGCTTCTCTCTAGAGGTGTAATCTATGGGCCATATCTCTGCTTCTCCCTAGAGGTGTAATCTATGGGCCATATATCTGCTTCTCTCTAGATTAATACTCTATGGGCCATATCTATGCTTCTCTCTAGAGGTGTAATCCATGGGCCATATCTCTGCTTCTCTCTAGAGGTGTAATCTATGGCCCATATCACTGCTTCTCTCTAGGTTAATAATATATGGGCCATATCTCTGCTTCTCTCTAGAGCTGTAATCTATGGACCATCTCTCTGCTTCTCTCTAGAGGTGTAATCTATGGCCCATATCACTGCTTCTCTCTAGATTAATAATCTATGGGCCATATCTCTGCTTCTCTCTAGAGCTGTAATCTATGGGCCATATCTCTGCTTCTCTCTAGAGGTGTAATCTATGGACCATCTCTCTGCTTCTCTCTATATTAATACTCTATGGGCCATATCTCTGCTTCTCTCTAGAGGTGTAATCCATGGGCCTTATCTCTGCTTCTCTCTATATTAATAATCTATGGGCCATATCTCTGCTTCTCTCTAGATTAATAATCTATGGGCCATATCTCTGCTTCTCTCTAGAGGTGTAATCTATGGGCCATATCTCTGCTTCTCTCTAGATTAATACTCTATGGGCCATATCTCTGCTTCTCTCTAGAGGTGTAATCTATGGGCCATATCTCTGCTTCTCTCTAGATTAAAAATCGATGGGCCATATATCTGCTTCTCTCTAGAGGTGTAATCCATGGGCCATATCTCTGCTTCTCTCTAGAAGTGTAATCCATGGGCTATATCTCTGCTTCTCTCTAGAGGTGTAATCTATGGCCCATATCACTGCTTCTCTCTAGATTAATAATCTATGGGCCATATCTCTGCTTCTCTCTAGAGGTGTAATCTATGGGCCATATCTCTGCTTCTCCCTAGAGGTGTAATCTATGGGCCATATATCTGCTTCTCTCTAGATTAATACTCTATGGGCCATATCTCTGCTTCTCTCTAGAGGTGTAATCTATGGGCCATATCTCTGCTTCTCTCTAGATTAATAATCTATGGGCCATATCTATGCTTCTCTCTAGAGGTGTAATCCATGGGCCATATCTCTGCTTCTCTCTAGAGGTGTAATCTATGGCCCATATCACTGCTTCTCTCTAGGTTAATAATATATGGGCCATATCTCTGCTTCTCTCTAGAGCTGTAATCTATGGACCATCTCTCTGCTTCTCTCTAGAGGTGTAATCTATGGCCCATATCACTGCTTCTCTCTAGATTAATAATCTATGGGCCATATCTCTGCTTCTCTCTAGAGCTGTAATCTATGGGCCATATCTCTGCTTCTCTCTAGAGCTGTAATCCATGGGCCATATCTCTGCTTCTCTCTAGAAGTGTAATCCATGGGCCATATCTCTGCTTCTCTCTAGAAGTGTAATCCATGGGCTATACCTCTGCTTCTCTCTAGAGGTGTAATCTATGGCCCATATCACTGCTTCTCTCTAGATTAATAATCTATGGGCCATATCTATGCTTCTCTCTAGAGGTGTAATCCATGGGCAATATCTCTGCTTCTCTCTAGAGGTGTAATCAATGGGCCTTATCTCTGCTTCTCTCTAGATTAATAATCTATGGGCCATATCTCTGCTTCTCTCTAGAGGTGTAATCTATGGGCCATATATCTGCTTCTCTCTAGATTAATACTCTATGGGCCATATCTCTGCTTCTCTCTAGAGGTGTAATCTATGGGCCATATCTCTGCTTCTTTCTAGATTAAAAATCGATGGGCCATATATCTGCTTCTCTCTAGATTAATAATCTATGGGCCATATCTATGCTTCTCTCTAGAGGTGTAATCCATGGGCCATATCTCTGCTTCTCTCTAGAAGTGTAATCCATGGGCTATATCTCTGCTTCTCTCTAGAGGTGTAATCTATGGCCCATATCACTGCTTCTCTCTAGATTAATAATCTATGGGCCATATCTCTGCTTCACTCTAGAGGTGTAATCTATTGGCCATATCTCTGCTTCTCTCTAGAAGTGTAATCCATGGGCTATATCTCTGCTTCTCTCTAGAGGTGTAATCTATGGCCCATATCACTGCTTCTCTCTAGATTAATAATCTATGGGCCATATCTCTGCTTCACTCTAGAGGTGTAATCTATGGCCCATATCACTGCTTCTCTCTAGATTAATAATCTATTGGCCATATCTCTGCTTCTCTCTAGAGCTGTAATCTATGGGCCATATCTCTGCTTCTCTCTAGAGCTGTAATCCATGGGCCATATCTCTGCTTCTCTCTAGAAGTGTAATCCATGGGCCATATCTCTGCTTCTCTCTAGAAGTGTAATCCATGGGCTATACCTCTGCTTCTCTCTAGAGGTGTAATCTATGGCCCATATCACTGCTTCTCTCTAGATTAATAATCTATGGGCCATATCTATGCTTCTCTCTAGAGGTGTAATCCATGGGCTATATCTCTGCTTCTCTCTAGAGGTGTAATCAATGGGCCTTATCTCTGCTTCTCTCTAGATTAATAATCTATGGGCCATATCTCTGCTTCTCTCTAGAGGTGTAATCTATGGGCCATATATCTGCTTCTCTCTAGATTAATACTCTATGGGCCATATCTCTGCTTCTCTCTAGAGGTGTAATCTATGGGCCATATCTCTGCTTCTTTCTAGATTAAAAATCGATGGGCCATATATCTGCTTCTCTCTAGATTAATAATCTATGGGCCATATCTATGCTTCTCTCTAGAGGTGTAATCCATGGGCCATATCTCTGCTTCTCTCTAGAAGTGTAATCCATGGGCTATATCTCTGCTTCTCTCTAGAGGTGTAATCTATGGCCCATATCACTGCTTCTCTCTAGATTAATAATCTATGGGCCATATCTCTGCTTCACTCTAGAGGTGTAATCTATTGGCCATATCTCTGCTTCTCTCTAGAAGTGTAATCCATGGGCTATATCTCTGCTTCTCTCTAGAGGTGTAATCTATGGCCCATATCACTGCTTCTCTCTAGATTAATAATCTATGGGCCATATCTCTGCTTCACTCTAGAGGTGTAATCTATGGCCCATATCACTGCTTCTCTCTAGATTAATAATCTATTGGCCATATCTCTGCTTCACTCTAGAAGTGTAATCCATGGGCTATATCTCTGCTTCTCTCTAGAGGTGTAATCTATGGCCCATATCACTGCTTCTCTCTAGATTAATAATCTATGGGCCATATCTCTGCTTCTCTCTAGAGCTGTAATCTATGGACCATCTCTCTGCTTCTCTCTAGAGGTGTAATCTATGGGCCATATCTCTGCTTCTCTCTAGAGGTGTAATCTATGGGCCATATCTCTGCTTCTCTCTAGAGGTGTAATCTATGGGCCATATCTCTGCTTCTCTCTAGATTAACAATCTATGGGCCATATCTCTGCTTTTTTCTAGATTAATAATCTGTGGGCCATATCTCTGCTTCTCTCTAGATTAATAATCCACGGGCCATATCTCTGCTTCTCTCTAGATTAATAATCCACGGGCCATATCTCTGCTTCTCTCTAGAGGTGTAATCTATGGGCCATATCTCTGCTTCTCTCTAGAGGTGTAATCGATGGGCCATATCACTGCTTCTCTCTAGATGAATAATCTATGGGCCATATCTCTGCTTCTCTCTAGAGGTGTAATCTATGGGCCATAACTCTGCTTCTCTCTAGATGAATAATCTATGGGCCATATCTCTGCTTCTCTCTAGAAGTGTAATCCATGGGCCATATCTCTGCTTCTCTCTAGAAGTGTAATCCATGGGCCATATCTCTGCTTCTCTCTAGAAGTGTAATCCATGGGCCATATCTCTGCTTCTCTCTAGAGGTGTAATCTATGGGCACAATCCTTCCCTGAGATCTGTGTGTGTATGCATTAATAATGCGCTATTGTCAACAGGACACGTGAACTGTAATTCAGGTTAGATGCCGGTATGTCTTGAATTCTCAGTGTCCTAAAAAGGGTGGAGAGAAAGAGAGAGATCTCACCAGGCGGTGTTGGTCGTCGGCACATGGTCTTGAAGTGCTTTGGGGTGGTCTTACAGAGGTCCCCGGAGGTAGAGAGCGGGTTCCCGGGGGAAGAACCACTGGAATTCTGGGAAGGGTGACTGTAGGGGCACACTTTGGCCCCAGGCGTTTTAGCAGATTTCCCAGGAGCCTCATGAGAGCCTCGCTTCTCGTGACACGCTGGTCCCCCTGTTCCTATTGGACCAGAGGCGGGGGGGGGGGAGGGAGGGATAATGAAGAGGAGGAAGATGAACGTTTGAACATATTGGCCATGTTCTGTTATAATCTCCACCCGGCACAGCCAGAAGAGGACTGGCCACCCCACATAGCCTGGTTCCTCTCTAGGTTTCTTCCTAGGTTCTGGCCTTTCTAGGGAGTTTTTCCTAGCCACCGTGCTTCTACACCTGCATTGCTTGCTGTTTGGTGGTTTTAGGCTGGGTTTTCTGTACAGCACTTTGTGACATCGGCTGATGTAAGAAGGGCTATATAAATACATTTGATTTGATTGAAGAAAGTTTACTCAGAGGAGTAACAGGTTCTGTTTCAGTAGACACACACTGGAGTACAGTTCCCTCCATTCTGTCAGTGGAAATGGCTGCAAATGTTACAATTCTGTTACAGTAAAATGAACTGAAAACCAAATAATGAAATGTCTACAGTAGTTTGCATCCGTGTAGGACTTAACCTTGAGAGACCCGAGCAGAGAGGTGTGGGGTCAAGGTGCGTTTTACCTTGCTGTGGGTGCGAGGCAGTGCTGTGGTTGCAGTGGATCCCTCCGTTGCTGTGAGCCGAGTTCCAGAGACCAGAAAGCTTGTGGGCTGAGAGGAAGGAGGATGGGTCCCAGTCTACCGAGCTCTGCTCTGGGTAACCATTCCCACAACTCTGAGCCTTACACAACGATGAGTGGGACAACGGAACCTGGGGGGGAGGAAAGAGAGAAGATGCTAGTTCAGGACATGGTTGATTAGGTATAGCCCCCCCCCCCCCCCCCCCACTAACATTTGATGCTGTAGACAGAGCAGAAATGGAGGAAGATACAATGCTATTAATTGGAGCTGTCTGACTGGTACCTGGGAGAGGAGGAAGCAGGAGAAACAAGATATGTTAGTTCAATTGCATTATTTATGTCTGTGTTCACACTCAGAAATGTCCTTTTTTTATTTTGAAGAAAAACATTTTTGGGTCCATTAAAAATAACATCAAATTGATCAGAAATACAGTGTAAACATTGTTAATGTTGTAAATGACTATTGTAGCTGGAAATGGCAGATTTTTTATGGAATATCTACATAGGCGTACAGAGTCCCATTATCAGCAACCATCACTCCTGTGTTCCAATGGCACATTGTGTTAGCTAATCCAAGTTTATCATTTTAAAAGGCTAACTGATCATTAGAAAACCCTTTTGTAATTATGTTAGCACAGTTGAAAACTGTTGTCCTGATTAAAGAAGCAATAAAAAACCGACCTTCTTTTGACTCATTGAGTATCTGGAGCATCAGCATTTGTGCGCTCGATTACAGGCTCAAACTGGCCAGAAGAACTTTCTTCTGAAACTCGTCAGTCTATTCTTGTTCTGAGAAATGAAGGCTATTCCATGTGAGAAATTGCCAAGAAACTGAAGATCTCGTACAACGCTGTGAACTACTCCCTTCACAGAACAGCACAAACTGGCTCTAACCAGAATAGAAAGAGGAGTGGGAGGCCCCAGTGCACAACTGAGCAAGAGGACAAGTACATCAGAGTGTCTAGTTTGACAGACACCTTCCAAGTCCTCAACTGGCAGCTTCATTAAATAGTATGCTCAAAACACCAGTCTCAACGTCAACAGTGGAGAGGTGACTCCGGGATGCTGGTTTTCTAGGCAGAGTTGCAAAGAAAAATCCACATCTCAGACTGGCCAATAAAAATAAAAGATTAAACTGGGTAAAAGAACACAGACACTGGACAGAGGATCTCTGCCTAGAAGGCCAGCATCGCGGAGTCGCCTCTTCACTGTTGAAGTTGAGACTGGTGTTTTGTGGGTACTATTTAATGAAGCTGCACCACAGTTCATAACATTAATGAGCCCCACAGTTCATAACATTAATGAGCCCCACAGGTTAACATTAATGAGCCCCACAGTTCATAACATTAATAAGCCCCACAGGTTAACATTAATGAGCCCCACAGTTCATAACATTAACGAGCCCCACAGTTCATAACATTAATGAGCCCCACAGTTCATAACATTAATGAGCCCCACAGTTCATAACATTAATGAGCCCCACAGTTCATAACATTAATGAGCCCCACAGTTCATAACATTATGGGACGTTCTGTCTCTGACAACACTAGTTATTTACCTTACCTTGAGCACAGAGCAATCTCTTAGATTTGTATTGCATTTAAATACAGATAGTTTTTTTTAAAATATAAAAACGCCTCTTAAGACGAAAAGTATATTTTCTCCAGATTCCACATGAATAAGACTACCTCTGCTTGTGACGAGAGAAGGCCCAGTCTGACAGAGAACAAACAGCTTTAGAAGAGACTAATCTTATGTCAGGATGTTTAGATGTGGTATTCATTTAGCCGTGCAGAATGAAGCACTGTAACACCATAAAGAGTCGCGGCATAACAGTCCCAAAGCTGCCTGTCTCCATCACCACCAAATCCAGTGCCTTTCAGCTTGTTGGCGTATAAGCTGACCAAACACACACACACTATTGTAAAAACATTTTTTTTTAAATTTAAAGACCTTCAGAAAACAGCTATTTCCATAAACACAACCCATAGCTAGCAGGCTGGAACATGGGTGTATGGGTGTTGTGGAACATAACTGTAGATAGTACTAATACTAGGCTTGAGGTGCATGCATGGTCTTGTCATATGCAGCAGTGCAGACGTCTCCTCACCTCCCTTCTCTCCTCTCACTCACCTAACTCTTCCACTCCCCTACGTTCCCCACCTCCTACCAGCTCAGTCTCCCCCCCCCCCCCCCCCCCCGCCTCACTCATTCTTCTCCTTACGGCGCAGGTGTCTCCTGGGCACTCTGTCTCTCCTCATCTTCCACCCTCTCCCCATACCACCTCCTCTCCCCTCCCTACCTCCTCCTCACCCCCCCCCCCCTTCCGGTGCAGGTGTCTCCTGGGCGCTCAGTCTCTCCTCATCTTCCACCCCTCCCTACCTCCTCCCTCCCTACCTCCTCCTCTCCTCTCCCTACCTACCTACCTCCCCTCACTACCTTCTCCTCCCTACCTCCCTTACTGGTGCAGGCATTTCCTGGGTGCTCAGTCTCTCCTCATCTTCCACCCCTCCCTACCTCCTCCCTCCCTCCCTCCTCCCTCCCTACCTCCTCCTCTCCTCTCCCTACCTACCTACCTACCTCCTCCTCCCTACCTCCCTTACTGGTGCAGGCGTTTCCTGGGTGCTCAGTCTCTCCTCATCTTCCACCCCTCCCTACCTCCTCCCTCCCTCCCCTTCTTACTGGTGCAGGTGTTTCCTGGGCGCTCAGTCTCTCCTCATACCACCTCTCCCCTCCCTACCTCCTCCTCTCCTCTCCTCTCCCTACCTACCTCCCCTCCCTCCTCCTCCCTTCTTACTGGTGCAGGCGTTTCCTGGGTGCTCTGTCTCTCCTCCTCCCTACCTCCTCCTCCCTACCTCCCTTCTTACTGGTGCAGGCATTTCCTGGGCGCTCAGTCTCTCCTCATCTTCCACACACTCCCCTCCCTACCTCCTCTCCCCTCCCTACCTCCCCCCTCCCTCCCCTTCTTACCGGTGCAGGCGTTTCCTGGGTGCTCAGTCTCTCCTCATCTTCCTCCTCTTCCTCTCCGCATACCACCTTCTATCCCCTTCCCCCTCCTCCCTCCCTCCTCTTCTTACCGGTGCAGGCGTTTCCTGGGCGCTCTGTCTCTCCTCATCTTCCACACTCTCCCCTCTCTACCTCCTCCCTCCCTCCCCTTCTTACCGGTGCAGGCGTTTCCTGGCTGCTCTGTCTCTCCTCTTCCTCAACACTCTTCCGGCAGCTCTGGCAGATCCAGAGCGGAACCTCTCCCAGTAGAGACTGGCTCAGCGAAGGCACGGTGTCGGACAGCTTCTGGCCCGGCACCTCTCGGAGCAGGGCCTGGGACAGGGCTGGGACAGTGTCAGCTAGCTTCGCCCCGTGACCCCCAGGGAGACCGTTGGCAGAGCTCGCCCCCCAGTCCTTAAACTCACGGTGACACAGGAGGCAGCAGGTGTGCCTTGGCTGGGGGAGAGCGACAGAGAGGTGAGCCAGTGACATTAGGAATGCAGTGGAGAGGAGGAGAGAGAAAGGTCAATCATCTAGGTGAAGGGCAGGAGAGGAAGAGAGAAGGGGAGGAGAAGAGAGGGTTGGAGAGGAGGACGGGGGAGAGGAGAATGGATTTGGTCAATAAGATTAGGTGTGGGGGGGAAAGGATGGGATCTGAGGAGAGGTGGATGTCAGTGAGAGACATGGAGCATGATGAAGTTGCCCTCTGGACACTGATCTGAGGTCAGGTTTTTAACAGACAAGAATTTCACGAGTAAGATCTGACTATGTTGACCACGATCACAACATCTATATAGCAAAGAGGAAGTAAAGGTTGGCCATGGAGAAGGCTTGGCACATGCACAGAGGCAAGTTTGTAGTGATTTAATGTGGCCCAGGTCCACACTAGCTAGTGGTCTGCTGGTAAAGTAAGCTTTGTTGACCACAAAACCCCATACACCTACAAGGGCGTCCATGTAATGTTTAGGTAACAACTTCGACTCATGCATATGACACTTCAGAGTAGAAATAAATGCGCGCAGAGAAACTGTGTGAAAATACTACAGACGCTGATCTCGCATGCAAAGTGCAAACATAACAACGCAAGCCATGCATGGTGCTAGCCAAACGTTAAAACCATTTACAGCTGGCCAGATGAATACCCCCGGGATGTAGTGTGTTGGCCAACTAGCTACAACATGTAGTAACAGCACCGATGCTCAGTATATGGTGTACCAACTGCGGTTAAAATGTAAGCAAACTTGCAATACCACGGCGAGCTAGGAGCTAACAAGCTAGATACAAATTAGATGGCAACATTTTACAACTTATCCGTGGCAGGCGATTGCAACAATGTCAATCTTGTGGATGACACGAACTACTACCAGCAAATGCAGACTGGATGTAGTTAGTTACTGTAGCTAGACTAGTTGGCTAAATGCAGACTGGATGTAGTTAGTTACTGTAGCTAGACTAGTAGGCTAAATGCAGACTGGATGTAGTTAGTTACTGTAGCTAGACTAGTTGGCTAAATGCAGACTGGATGTAGTTAGTTACTGTAGCTAGACTAGTTGGTTAAATGCAGACTGGATGTAGTTAGTTACTGTAGCTAGACTAGTTGGCTAAATGCAGACTGGATGTAGTTAGTTACTGTAGCTAGACTAGTTGGTTAAATGCAGACTGGATGTAGTTAGTTACTGTAGCTAGACTAGTTTGTTAAAACTGATGCGAATGGGTCTGTATTGTCGACTTGCTGGCTAAGTTTTAATGATGTATTATGCTAGTGGAGCTAGCTATAATTCCGCCCCGATCACAAATAGTAAATGAACGAAAATACAAAACCTGGAGCACAAGCTAGTTATACAACTGAGCTAGAATCAACCATCCAAACCCCCTCTCTAAAGAAATAAGCAGAACTACAGGATGGCTCTAACTGATCGGTAGGTTAGCTAACCTTTTAACTAGCCCGCTAGTAGTTTTCTCTGCTTGCTAGGCTAGTTACCTGATTCGCCCTGGCCGCCAGTCTATCCAGCCCTGCATCACCGCCAGCTGCATCTCCGGGAGAGACGGGGCTCTTCGATATGCTCTGTTGTCCGGACACTAACTCCTTGCTCGCGACTCCTTGTTGTTTGCTTTTCTTCCTCGCCATCACGCAGATATCGGATATAGCCTTTGGTCACGGTTGCACTAGTTTAGAGATGTTTAAAAGCACGGTTTCTATTTGTTCTAGGATCACAAATGTTTCCCTATCTTCTCCAGTCAAGACAACAGTCAATATGGCGGAGCGCTGCCACACTCTGGGGGTTCATAGGTCAAAGATAGTGCTGGCAAAATGGCTTCACCGTGATGACGCTAAAAGCAGTCGCCATGTTGAATGAGGGCAACCGTTCCAGGTTAGTCTCACACAGTAAATAGCATGTTGTACAAAATCTCTGGTTACAGGCCACAAATTAGTGCATTTATTGGCATAATGAATCTATCAACGATTGGCTACCACATCATTCAACGTCATGTTATTACACACGTATTATATGAATTGCATTATATGTCTAAGATATCTAAATGTTGTCTAAGATCTAAATGTAAACTAGAAAATAACTATTCAGATTTTATGCAGCCATACATTTGCGTATGTGTTTCAATATGCCAGTGTAATCTTGTAAAATGTTGCTCAAGTGTTCAAACCATAGAGTTGGGGCCATGTCATGTCTATGTTCCCTGGGCCTTATATGTTCCCGGTGGCTGAGGGAACATAGGGGTGTACCGTACCTAAAGGTCATTCAATTTTGCATTAGGAGAACATTTTGTAGCAAGCTATTGATGTCAGTGTACAATTAAATACTTTCTATCTTCTTCGCAATAATGCTCAGATTTGTTGGTTCTTTGGATGACGATGGCAGCCAGAGATGAGGGTTCCCCCAACTCGTGGTTTTATTTGGACCCCAAAGTGTTTGGAGAAAAAAATATATTTTCATTGTTGGACATAAAAGACTGTAACAAAAATATAAACAAATCTCCAAGTGATTTTCATTTAAGAAATCCTTTCCCAAGTATTCCCACGCATAATAGACACAGGATGTATACAAATGTAAGCAAGGTTTGAAATGATTATGTTTTAGTCAAACATTATATCTGTTTGTGTTTCTTGTGGTCAATTTGCAGTGTAGAAATTATTTGTAATTATTTTCTGGCCCCCGACCTGCTCAAGAAACAAATCGTCCAGCAGCTGAAACTAGTTGATGATCCCTGCCCTAGACTTGTGGAACAATTATTGATATGAAAACACAATTCAAATCAGAAGACCAAACGACTGACTGGGCATAACAATTTCTCTCTTGAAATTGTTTTCAGTTTCAATATGCATAAAAACTGTTGGTACGTCTCATTATAAAGAACAAAACGTTTTAGATGTCAATACAACCATGTTCTGGATTTTAAAAAACGTTATCGTTCAAGGTCGTATTTCGAGAATATCAGTCGATCAGTTCTGTTCTATTAATAGGCTGCTCATAATTCAAAGTCAAAATCGCGCCCGCTCCGACTGAGGCCGATGGAAAACAAGAGAGCGCTTGTCGAGGAGTACGGGAGCGGATGACGTCATTACGTAGCGGAAGAAGGTGATTTCTTTGCTGAAGTGCAGAAGACGTAGCACATCGTCTTGCAGCACTCTGTCGTTGAGATACACCTTTCTTGGTATATTTACCTATAGTTCAACCAGTGGCGATTATAGCATGTAAGTCTTGGTGGGGCAAATAAAAAGAAAAGTGAGACGCATGCCAGCAAAGTCACTACACAAAAGAACACTAAACAATACATTAATTGCACTATAACGGTGACAAACGATGCCCACAAACTGTTAGGGCCTACAGTACATAACGCTATCCCAACAGCGGAGTCACAACACCCCCTACACCTGGCTATCAGCAGAGGCTTGACTGGCAGCGAAACAGTTAATTGAGCCTCATTTACTGCCTTTAAAAAAAACATAGCTGATATGTCTGACTTGCTTAAACAAATGTGGTTTCTACTGACCATTGAGATGTACAAACTATGGCGTAAGGTATAAGAGGCCATCCGTAATTTTGATTAAGACATTGTGAGCCAGGATTGACATAGTTCATATAACTATTTGTTCAGCACTTTTGAAATGTACAGCGACAGAATTCAGAACATGGGCCGTTCTTACAGTGTTTTCCCCGTACACCAAGTCAGAACCGTAGGATAAATAAAGGGGGTATATAAGCAGACATCAAAACTCTTACAATATTCAATGATTACATTTCTCAAAACAGATTATAGGCTACATGTGCACCACCGAGTCAGAACAGTAACGTCAGGTGAAATTAAGAGGTGAAAATAGACCAAGTTATTAGGGTGAGGCACATGGGCTACTAACAGCTTACTACACAACATACACTTAGTATTATTTTCTTAGCTACAGTATACATATATCCCTGGCAAATTACATCATTTATGCAGCAGCATACAATACATTTTTGGACTCACCTTGTTGTGATGTGCTGACTTGAACAGGAAGGAGGCACGGCGGTCCTTCGTGGGCAAATTGTATCATCAAAGAAAGACAATGAGGCCGGATTTACAATTCCAAGTTGGATTTGAATGACTGTTCAAAACGTATGATGATGACTGTTAGCTAAGATTTTGAAAGTAAGATGTTGACCTGATCCGTCCAATCAAAGCTACTGTACGTTTAACGTGATTTGACATAATTTTATCCGTTAGCCAATGACCTTGAGCCTTCTTTGAAGGGCACTACTAATGTAATTCTATGGCAGGAGCCAAAGGGCTTGAATGTTCGATGAATGTCTAATCTACTTGGCTGTGACATAAAGTCCCCATGAGTGACAGAAGACTGAGCTGTTGGCTAGTTGTCTAGTGATATTGGTGTCTAGCTGTAGGCTAGTTGTCTAGTGATATTGGTGTCTAGCTGTAGGCTAGTTGTCTAGTGATATTGGTGTCTAGCTGTCGGCTAGTTGTCTAGTGATATTGGTGTCTAGCTGTCGCCTAGTTGTCTAGTGATATTGGTGGCTAGTGATATTGGTGTCTAGCTGTCGGCTAGTTGTCTAGTGATATTGGTGTCTAGTCATATTGGTGTCTAGCTGTTGGCTAGTTGTCTAGTGATATTGGTGTCTAGCTGTCGGCTAGTTGTCTAGTGATACTGGTGTCTAGCTGCCCTGCTAGTTGTCTAGTGATATTGGTGTCTAGTGATATTGGTGTCTAGTGATATTGGTGTCTAGTGATATTGGTCTCTAGCTGTATACTAGTTGTCTAGTGATGTTGGTGTCTAGTGATATTGGTGTCTAGTGGTATTGCTGTCTAGTGATATTGGTATCTAGTGATATTGGTGTCTAGTGATGTTGGTGTCTAGTGATATTGGTGTCTGGTGATATTGGTGTCTAGCTGTAGACTAGTTGTCTAGTGATATTGGTGTCTAGTGATATTGGTGTCTAGCTGTAGACTAGTTGTCTAGATATATTGGTGTCTTATGATATTGGTGTCTAGCTGTAGGCTAGTTGTCTAGTGATATTGGTGTCTAGCTGTAGACTATTTGTCTAGTGATATTGGTGTCTAGTGATATTGGTGTCTAGCTGTAGACTAGTTGTCTAGTGATGTTGGTGTCTAGCTGTAGACTAGTTGTCTAGTGATATTGGCGTCTAGTGATATTGGTGTCTAGTGATATTGGTGTCTAGTGATATTGGTGTCTAGCTGTAGACTATTTGTCTAGTGATATTGGTGTCTAGTGATATTGGTGTCTAGCTGTAGACTAGTTGTCTAGATATATTGGTGTCTTATGATATTGGTGTCTAGCTGTAGGCTAGTTGTCTAGTGATATTGGTGTCTAGCTGTAGACTATTTGTCTAGTGATATTGGTGTCTAGTGATATTGGTGTCTAGTGATATTGGTGTCTAGCTGTAGACTAGTTGTCTAGTGATATTGGTGTCTAGTGATATTGGTGTCTAGCTGTAGACTAGTTGTCTAGTGATATTGGTGTCTAGCTGTAGACTAGTTGTCTAGTGATATTGGCATCTAGTGATATTGGTGTCTAGTGATATTGGTGTCTAGTGATATTGGTGTCTAGCTGTAGACTATTTGTCTAGTGATATTAGTGTCTAGTGATATTGGTGTCTAGTGATATTGGTGTCTAGTGATATTGGTGTCTAGCTGTAGACTATTTGTCTAGTGATATTAGTGTCTAGTGATATTGGTGTCTAGTGATATTGGTGTCTAGTGATATTGGTGTCTAGTGATATTGGTGTCTAGTGATATTGGTGTCTAGTGATATTGTTGTCCATCTTCAGCTGATTCAGGAAATACAACAAATATTGATATAAAATAATCAGCTAAATAAAAGGTCTACTACTTCTGGTCAGGGATGGCACGGAGCAGACCAGTACCCGCGATGCACCTGAAAAAACAATGAGCCCTCTGAAACAGTTGACTGACAAAAGCAAACCATGGATACCTCAACAGATACATCTAATGCATTGGAATAAAGGCAGAGGCTATTTTTTTATCAAGGACGCATGGCAAAGAAATGGCGAAAATGAGGAATTTCAAACTGCCATATAGTATTGTAAAGGATCTCAGCATAGGCCCAAATTCAGCACTACCGTTCGTAGTCAAGGAGACGGTTTGTGCAGCCCCATATAAATAAATGATTTAAACGTTTACATTTTAGTCATTTAGCCATTTTCCAACGTGATTTATAGGAGCAATTGGGGTTAAATGCCTGGCTAAACCATGACAGAGAGGTGAGTGTGTTAGTTTCATAGTTACATAAAACATATGTGCCACTGCATTATAAAATAAATAGTAGAATGGTTTAATGTTATTATTTAGAGAGCAAAAACATAAATCCGCTTTGACATTATGGCATATTGTGTTTACGCCAGTGACCCAAACATCTAAATTTAATACATTTTAAGTTCAGGCTGTAACACAACAAGATGTGGACAAAGTCTAGGGTATCAATACTTTCTGAAGGCTCTGTGAGTGTCAATTAAAACGAGTCCTTTCGCTCTTTTCTATCCAGAGGCAGAACATGGCTATGCATCAGTCAAACGCCTAAAATTAAACTTTGTGTTTACAATCACATTGATTTGCTCATTTTGCCTGTCATTGATTTCCCAAGGCAATAGTCTATGAAAACATACGTTTATGTCACGGTCTTGGAAAGGAGTGGACCAAGGCGCAGTGTGAGTATAGTTCCACATATTTATTTAAGTGAAACTAACAACACCAAAATAACAAAGATCGTGAGGACGTAGTGCCCAAACACACTAACAAACAATCAATATCCCACAAAACACAGGTGGGGAAATAGCTACCTAAATATGAACTCCAATCATAACGAAGGCTGAGAGGCTTACGTTGCCAACTTCCCTTGCTTGACTAATCAGTTGGACCAACGGTAAATATGGTAGCGGGGATTCCCCGAAGGGCACAAGGCGAGGTTAAGTAGAGGAGGGGGTTTTATGACTTTGAAAAGCAGCCCAGATTTCAGTCCTGGAGGTGTGATCCCTGGCAGATTTGGTTATTGATGATTATCCCCCATGAGCCACTGTACACGTGATAGCCTATTTCACAATCTAAGATGATTCAAGAAATCTATACATTTTTAGATTTTTTTAGCCAAGGATGTTTTATTTGCGCAATTTTACATCTAACTAAGTTGTTTTGGTGCAGTATTTCTCAAGTAAAAAATAATGTGCAAAGTGTTGTCTTCTGTAAACAAAGTCAGAGCTGCTGGACAGGTCTGTCTCACTGTCTGTGCTAGTGGATAGAGAGCAGTCACTGCAGCTGTTCACCTTATGTTAGTGAGCAAATGGACATCGTCAAAATCAAAACCCAACTGTCATTTACTCGTTGTGACTCACGGCTCTTCCAAACTCTGTTTTAGACAGACTGACTTGATCCTATTTACACTTTGTAGTCAAGGTTGACCCTAAAACAATTGTTTGTGAATCATATCGATGCCACAGCCTGTTGTCAAAGGGATTTGTTCCTTTTTAAAGGCAGTCGCTTTTTAAGGTCTAAATTCATTTAATCTCTAATTGCAACTGGGCTTTTGTTTTATTTAGTAAAGTAAGTAGCCTTATCCGAGCCAGAATGGCCCATAGGGCAGGAGTCCATCTCCTGTTCCTATAGAGTGAACCAGAACGGCCCGTAGGGCAGGAGTCCATCTCCTGTTTCTGTAGAGTGAACCAGAACGGCCCGTAGGGCAGGAGTCCATCTCCTGTTTCTGTAGAGTGAACCAGAACGGCCCGTAGGCCAGGAGTCCATCTCCTGTTTCTATAGAGTGAACCAGAAAGGCCCGTGGGGCAGGAGTCCATCTCCTGTTTCTGTAGAGTGAACCAGAAAGGCCCGTGGGGCAGGAGTCCATCTCCTGTTTCTGTAGAGGGAACCAGAACGGCCCGTAGGGCAGGAGTCCATCTCCTGTTTCTGTAGAGTGAACCAGAAAGGTCCGTAGGGCAGGAGTCCATCTCCTGTTCCTGTAGAGTGAACCAGAACGGCCCGTAGGGCAGGAGTCCATCTCTTGTTCCTGTAGAGTGAACCAGAACGGCCCGTAGGGCAGGAGTCCATCTCCTGTTTCTGTAGAGTGAACCAGAACAGGGGGCAGGAGTCCATCTCCTGTTTCTGTAGAGTGAACCAGAACGGCCCGTAGGGCAGGAGTCCATCTCCTGTTTCTGTAGAGTGGACCAGAACGGCCCGTAGGGCAGGAGTCCATCTCCTGTTTCTGTAGAGTGGACCAGAACGGCCCGTAGGGCAGGAGTCCATCTCCTGTTTCTGTAGAGTGAACCAGAACGGCCCGTAGGGCAGGAGTCCATCTCCTGTTTCTGTAGAGTGGACCAGAACGGCCCGTAGGGCAGGAGTCCATCTCCTGTTTCTGTAGAGTGAACCAGAACGGCCCGTAGGGCAGCAGTCCATCTCCTGTTTCTGTAGAGTGAACCAGAACAGGGGGCAGGAGTCCATCTCCTGTTTCTGTACAGTGAACCAGAACGGCCCGTAGGGCAGGAGTCCATCTCCTGTTTCTGTCGAGGGAACCAGAACGGCCCGTAGGGCAGGAGTCCATCTCCTGTTTCTGTAGAGTGAACCAGAACAGGGGGCAGGAGTCCATCTCCTGTTTCTGTAGAGGGAACCAGAACGGCCCATAGGGCAGGAGTCCATCTCCTATTTCTGTAGAGTGAACCAGAACAGGGGGCAGGAGTCCATCTCCTGTTTCTGTAGAGTGAACCAGAACGGCCCGTAGGGCAGCAGTCCATCTCCTGTTTCTATGGTGTGAGGCAGCTTAATGTACAGTACACCTCCTGGATAAGACACTCGTCTATGGCAGGTTCTAGTTTACAAATAGTTGTATTATTGTAACAAACGTGCTCAGTTGAGACATTGTTGTACTGTGTTATTGTGTTGTATTGTGTTGTTGTATTGTATTGTGTTGTATTTTGTTGTTGTGTTGTGTTGTAACAGACATGCTCAGTTGAGACGTTGTTGTGTTGTGTTGTAACAGACGTGCTCAGTTGAGACATTGTTGTATTGTGTTGTTGTGTTGTGGTGTTGTTGTATTGTGTTGTTGTGTTGTTGTATTGTATTGTTGTGTGGTTGTATTGTATTGTGTTGTTGTGTTGTATGGTTGTATTGTATTGTGTTGTTGTGTTGTTGTATTGTATTGTTGTGTTGTGTTGTGTGGTTGTATTGTATTGTTGTGTTGTGTTGTGTGGTTGTATTGTATTGTTGTGTGGTTGTATTGTATTGTGTTGTTGTGTTGTTGTATTGTATTGTTGTGTTGTGTTGTTGTATTGTATTGTTGTGTTGTGTTGTTGTATTGTATTGTTGTGTTGTGTTGTGTGGTTGTATTGTATTGTTGTGTGGTTGTATTGTATTGTGTTGTTGTGTTGTGTGGTTGTATTGTATTGTGTTGTTGTGTTGTGTGGTTGTATTGTATTGTTGTGTTGTGTTGTGTTGTTGTATTGTGTTGTTGTGTTGTTGTATTGTATTGTTGTGTGGTTGTATTGTATTGTTGTACCACACTTGTTGTACCACGCTCAAGGTACTAAACGATATCATAACCGGCATCGATAAAAGATAGTACTGTGTAGCCGTCTTCATCGACCTGGCCAAGGCTTTCGACTCTGTCAATCACCATATTCTTATCGGCAGACTCAGTAGCCTCGGTTTTTCTAATGACTGCCTTGGCTGGTTCACCAACTACTTTGCAGACAGAGTTCAGTGTGTCAAATCGGAGGGCATGCAGTCTCTATGGGGGTGGCACAGGGTTAAATTCTCGGGCCGACTCTTTTCTCTGTTTATATCAATGATATTGCTCTTGCTGCGGGCGATTCCCTGATCCATCTCTACGCAGACGACACCATTCTATATACTTCCGGCCCTTCCTTGGACACTGTGCTATCTAACCTCCAAACGAGCTTCAATGCCACAACACTCCTTCCGTGGCCTCCAACTGCTCTTAAACGCTAGTAAAACCAAATGCATGCTTTTCAACCGTTCGCTGCCCGCACCCGCACGCCCGACTAGCATCACCACCCTGGATGGTTCCGACCTAGAATATGTGGACATCTATAAGTACCTAGGTGTCTGGCTAGACTGTAAACTCTCCTTCACGACTCATATCAAACATCTCCAATCTAAAATCAAATCTAGAGTCGGCTTTCTATTCCGCAACAAAGCCTCCTTCACTCACGCCGCCAAACTTACCCTAGTAAAACTGACTATCCTACCGATCCTCAACTTCGGCGATGTCATCTACAAAATAGCTTCCAATACTCTACTCAGCAAACTGGATGCAGTTTATAACTACCATTCATTACCAACATCTCTTTATACTGTATATCACTCGAGGTGAGGGAAACTACCATCCATTACCAACATCAGCAATAGTATAGTTATATCATCTATAGTCCCTGTAGTTATATCATCTATAGTCCCTAAAGCATATAAAGTCCCTATAGTTATATCATCTATAGTCCCTACGGTTATATAATCTATAGTCCCTGTAGTTATATCATCTATAGTCCCTATAGTTATATCATCTATAGTCCCTGTAGTTATATCATCTATAGTCCCTACAGCATATAAAGTCCCTATAGTTATATCATCTATAGTCCCTACAGTTATATAATCTATAGTCCCTACAGCATCTATAGTCCATATATATATATAATCTATAGTCCCTATAGATATATAATCTATAGTCCCTATAGTTGTGTCATCTGTAGTCTTATCATCTATAGTCCCTATTGTTATATAATCTATAGCATCTGTAGTCCCTTTAGTTATATCATCTATAGTCCCCTACAGCATCTATAGTCCCTGTAGTTATATCATCTATAGTCCCTATAGTTATATCATCTATAGTCCCTATAGTTATATCATCTATAGTCCCTGTAGTTATATCATCTATAGTCCCTGTAGTTTTATCATCTATAGTCCCTATAGTTGTCATCTATAGTCCCTATAGTTATATAATCTATAGTCCCTATAGTCATATCATCTATAGTCCCTAAAACATCTATAGTCCCTGTAGTTATATCATCTATAGTCCCCTATAGTTATATCATCTATAGTCCCTAAAACATCTATAGTCCCTGTAGTTATATCATCTATAGTCCCTGTAGTTATATCATCTATAGTCCCTATAGTTATATCATCTATAGTCCCTATAGTCATATCATCTATTGTCCCTAAAACATCTATAGTCCCTGTAGTTATATCATCTATAGTCCCCTACAGCATCTATAGTCCCTGTCCCTATCATCTATAGTCCATCTATAGTCCCTGTAGTTATATCATCTATAGTCCCTATAGTTATATCATCTATAGTCCCTATAGTTATATCATCTATAGTCCCTGTAGTTATATCATCTATAGTCCCCTACAGCATCTATAGTCCCTATAGTTATATCATCTATAGTCCCTGTAGTTTTATCATCTATAGTCCCTATAGTTGTCATCTATAGTCCCTATAGTTATATAATCTATAGTCCCTATAGTCATATCATCTATAGTCCCTAAAACATCTACATTCCCTGTAGCTATGTCATCTATAGTCCCTAAAACATCTATAGTCCCTGTAGTTATATCATCTATAGTCCCTACAGCATCTATAGTCCCTGTAGTTATATCATCTATAGTCCCTGTAGTTATATCATCTATAGTCCCTATAGTTATATCATCTATAGTCCCTATAGTCATATCATCTATTGTCCCTAAAACATCTATAGTCCCTGTAGTTATATCATCTATAGTCCCTACAGCATCTATAGTCCCCTGTAGTTATATCATCTATAGTCCCTATAGTTATTTCATCTATAGTCCCTATAGTTTATGGTCTCTATATTATCCATGGTCTCTATATTCTCTATTGTCTCTATATTCTCTATGGTCTCTATATTCTCTATTGTCTCTTAATATTCTCTATGGTCTCTATATTCTCTATGGTCTGTATATTCTCGATGGTGTCTATATTCTCTATGGTCTCTATATTCTCTATGGTCTCTATATTCTCCATATTCTCTATGGCCTCTATATTCTCTATGGTGTCTATATTCTCTATGGTGTCTATATTCTCTATGGTCTCTATATTCTCTATGGTCTCTATATTCTCTATGATCTCTATATTCTCTATATTCTCTATGGTCTCTATATTTTCTATGGTCTCTATATTCTCTATGGTCTCTATATTCTCTATGGTCTCTATGGTCTCTATATTCTCCATGGTGTCTATATTTTCTATGGTGTCTATATTCTCTATATTCTCTATATTCTCTATGGTGTCTATATTCTCTATGGTCTCTATATTCTCTATGGTCTCTATGATCTCTATATTCTCTATGGTGTCTATATTCTCTATGGTGTCTATAATCTCTATATTCTCTATATTCTCTATGGTCTCTATATTCTCTATATTCTGTATGGTGTCTATATTCTCTATATTCTCCATGGTGTCTATATTCTCTATATTCTCTATGGTGTCTATATTCTCTATGGTGTCTATATTCTCTATGGTCTCTATATTCTCCATATTCTCTATGGCCTCTATATTCTCTATGGTGTCTATATTCTCTATGGTGTCTATATTCTCTATGGTCTCTATATTCTCTATGGTCTCTATATTCGCTATGATCTCTATATTCTCTATATTCTCTATGGTCTCTATATTTTCTATGGTCTCTATATTCTCTATGGTCTCTATATTCTCTATGGTCTCTATGGTCTCTATATTCTCCATGGTGTCTATATTCTCTATGGTGTCTATATTCTCTATATTCTCTATATTCTCTATGGTGTCAATATTCTCTGTATTCTCTATGGTCTCTATATTCTCTATGGTCTCTATGATCTCTATATTCTCTATGGTGTCTATATTCTCTATGGTGTCTATAATCTCTATATTCTCTATATTCTCTATGGTCTCTATATTCTGTATGGTGTCTATATTCTCTATATTCTCCATGGTGTCTATATTCGCTATATTCTCTATGGTGTCTATATTCTCTATGGTGTCTATATTCTCTATATTCTCTATGGTGTCTATATTCTCCATGGTGTCTATAATCTCTATATTCTCTATGGTGTCTATATTCTCTATACTCTCTATGGTCTCTATATTCTCTATATTCTCTATGGTGTCCATATTCTCTATGGTGTCTATATTCTCTATATTCTCTATGGTGTCTATATTCTCCATGGTGTCTATAGTCTCTATATTCTCTATGGTGTCTATATTCTCTATGGTGTCTATATTCTCTATATTCTTTATGGTGTCTATATTCTCTATGGTGTCTATATTCTCTATGGTGTCTATATTATCTATATTCTCTATGGTGTCTATATTCTCCATGGTGTCTATAATCTCTATATTCTCTATGGTGTCTATATTCTCTATATTCTCTATGGTCTCTGTATTCTCTATATTCTATATGGTGTCTATATTCTCTATATTCTCTATGGTGTCTATATTCTCCATGGTGTCTATAATCTCTATATTCTCTATGGTCTCTATATTCTCTATGGCCTCTATATTCTCTATATTCTCTATGGTGTCTATATTCTCTATGGTCTCTATATTCTCTATGGTCTCTATATTCTCTACGGTCTCTATATTCTCAATGGTCTCTATATTCTCTATGGCGTCTATATTCTCTATGGTCTCTATATTCTCTATATTCTCTATGGTGTCTATATTCTCTATATTCTCTACGGTCTCTATATTCTCTATGGTCTCTATGGTGTCTATATTCTCTATATTCTCTATGGTCTCTATATTCTCTATGGTGTCTATAATCTCTATATTATCTATGGTCTCTATATTCTCTATGGTCTCCATATTCTCTATGGTCTCTATGGTCTCTATATTCTCTATGGCCTCTATATTCTCTATATTCTCTATGTTGTCTATATTCTCTATATTCTCTATGGTGTCTATAATCTCTATATTCTCTATGGTCTCTATATTCTCTATGGTCTCTATATTCTCTATGGTCTCTATATTCTCTATGGCCTCTATATTCTCTATATTCTCTATGGTGTCTATATTCTCTATGGTCTCTATATTCTCTACGGTCTCTATATTCTCTATGGTGTCTATATTCTCTATATTCTCTATGGTCTCTATATTCTCTATGGTCTCTATATTCTCTATGGTCTCTATATTTTCTATGGTCTCTATATTCTCTATGGTCTCTATATTCTCCATGGTGTCTATATTCTCTATGGTGTCTATATTCTCTATATTCTCTATGGTGTCTATATTCTCTATGGTCTCTATGATCTCTATATTCTCTATGGTGTCTATATTCTCTATGGTGTCTATATTCTCTATATTCTCTATGGTCTCTATATTCTCTATATTCTGTATGGTGTCTATATTCTCTATATTCTCCATGGTGTCTATATTCTCTATATTCTCTATGGTGTCTATATTCTCCATGGTGTCTATAATCTCTATATTCTCTATGGTGTCTATATTCTCTATATTCTCTATATTCTCTATATTGTGTCTATATTCTCTATGGTGTCTATATTATCTATGGTGTCTATATTCACCATGGTGTCTATAGTCTCTATATTCTCTATGGTGTCTATATTCTCTATGGTGTCTATATTCTCTATATTCTCTATGGTGTCTATATTCTCTATGGTGTCTATATTCTCTATGGTGTCTATATTATCTATATTCTCCATGGTGTCTATAATCTCTATATTCTCTATGGTGTCTATATTCTCTATGGTCTCTGTATTCTCTATATTCTCTATATTCTCTATGGTGTCTATATTCTCCATGGTGTCTATAATCTCTATATGCTCTATATTCTCTATGGTGTCTATATTCTCTATGGTCTCTATATTCTCTATGGTCTCTATATTCTCTACGGTCTCTATATTCTCTATGGTCTCTATATTCTCTATGGTCTCTATATTCTCTATATTCTCTATGATTTCTATATTCTCTATGGTCTCTATATTCTCTATGGTCTCTATATTCTCTACGGTCTCTATATT
Source organism: Oncorhynchus clarkii lewisi (assembly GCF_045791955.1). Taxonomy (NCBI): domain Eukaryota; kingdom Metazoa; phylum Chordata; class Actinopteri; order Salmoniformes; family Salmonidae; genus Oncorhynchus; species Oncorhynchus clarkii. The sequence continues at coordinate 39,758,480 of NC_092160.1, forward strand.
CTCTACGGTCTCTATATTCTCTATGATGTCTATATTCTCTATGGTCTCTATATTCTCTATGGTGTCTATATTATCTATGGTGTCTATATTCTCTATGGTCTCTATATTCTCAATGGCCTCTATATTCTCTATGGTGTCTATATTCTCCATGGTCTCTATATTCTCTACGGTCTCTATATTCTCTATGGTCTCTATTTTCTCTATGGTCTCTATATTCTCTATGGTCTCTATGATCTCTATATTCTCTATGGTCTCTATATTCTCTATGGTCTCTATATTCTCTATGGTCTCTATATTATCTATGGTCTCTATATTCTCTATGGTGTCTATGGTCTCTATATTCTCTATGGTCTCTATGGTCTCTATATTCTCTACGGTCTCTATGATCTCTATATTCTCTATAATCTCTATATTCTCTATGGTGTCTATATTCTCTATATTCTCTATGGTCTCTATATTCTCTATGGTCTCTATATTCTCTATGGTGTCTATTGTCTCTATGGTGTCTATATTATCTATGGTCCCTATATTATCTATGGTCCCTATATTATCTATGGTCTCTATATTCTCTATGGTCTCTATATTCTCTATGGTGTCTATATTATCTATGGTGTCTATAGTATCTATATTATCTATGGTGTCTATATTATCTATGGTGTCTATATTCTCTATATTCTCTACGGTCTCTATATTCTCTATGGTGTCTATATTATCTATGGTGTCTATATTCTCCATGGCCTCTATATTCTCTATGGTGTCTATATTCTCTATGGTCTCTATATTCTCTACGGTCTCTATATTCTCTATGGTCTCTATATTCTCTATGGTCTCTATATTCTCTATATTATCTATGGTGTCTATATTCTCTATGGTGTCTATAATCTCTATAGTCTCTATGGTCTCTATATTCTCTATGGTCTCTATGGTGTCTATATTCTCTATATTCTCTATGGTCTCTATATTCTCTATGGTGTCTATATTCTCTATGGTCTCTATATTCGCTATGGTCTCTATATTCTCTACGGTCTCTATATTCTCTATGGTCTCTATATTCTCTATGGTCTCTATATTCTCTATGGTCTCTATGGTGTCTATATTCTCTATGGTGTCTATATTCTCTATGGTGTCTATATTCTCTATATTCTCTATGGTCTCTATGGTGTGTATATTCTCTATGGTCTCTATGGTGTCAGTCCCAGTCATCAGGAGCTCTTCCTGGGCAGTCCCAGTCATCAGGAGCTCTTCCTGGGCAGTCCCAGTCATCAGGAGCTCTTCCTGGGCAGTCCCAGTCATCAGGAGCTCTTCCTGAGCAGTCCCAGTCATCAGGAGCTCTTCCTGGGCAGTCCCAGCAGTTGTTTTATATACGGCTATACACAGACAAGTTATATTTGTATGGTTTAGCATAATTAATGAATCATTACCGTTTTGCTTCATTCATGTAACAGACCAATACTGGTTCATAACATTACTGGTTCATAACATGACAGACCAATACTGGGTCATAACATTTAACAGACCAATACTGGGTCATAACATTTAACAGACCAATACTGGTTCATAACATTTAACAGACCAATACTGGTTCATAACATGACAGACCAATACTGGTTCATAACATGACAGACCAATACTGGTTCATAACATTTAACAGACCAATTCTGGTTCATAACATTTAACAGACCAATACTGGGTCATAACATTTAACAGACCAATACTGGTTCATAACATTTAACAGACCAATACTGGTTCATAACATTTAACAGACCAATACTGGTTCATAACATTTAACAGACCAATACTGGTTCATAACATTTAACAGACCAATACTGGTTCATAACATTTAACAGACCAATACTGGTTCATAACATTTAACAGACCCATACTGGTTCATAACATTTAAAAGACCAATACTGGTTCATAACATGACAGACCAATACTGGTTCATAACATGACAGACCAATACTGGTTCATAACATGACAGACCAATACTGGTTCATAACATTTAACAGACCAATACTGGTTCATAACATTTAACAGACCAATACTGGTTCATAACATGACAGACCAATACTGGTTCATAACATGACAGACCAATACTGGTTCATAACATGACAGACCAATACTGGTTCATAACATTTAACAGACCAATACTGGTTCATAACATTTAACAGACCAATACTGGGTCATAACATGACAGACAAATACTGGTTTATAACAGGTAACAGACCAACACCTCACCAGTCTTCTGGTGCCATATTGCAGATACTGATAGTTAGGATTCGTTAAATCAGTCACTTGCATGAACACAGAAATTAGTTATTAGAACTGCACATGAATAGAACACATAAATTAGTTATTAGAACTGCACATGAATAGAACACAGAAACTTGTTATTAGAACTGCACATGAATAGAACACATAAATTAGTTATTAGAACTGCACATGAATAGAACACAGAAATTTGTTATTAGAACTGCACATGAATAGAACACATAAATGAGTTATTAGAACTGCACATGAATAGAACACATAAATTAGTTATTAGAACTACACATGAATAGAACACAGAAATTAGTTATTAGAACTGCACATGAATAGAACACATAAATTAGTTATTAGAACTGCACATGAATAGAACACATAAATTAGTTATTAGAACTGCACATGAATAGAACACATAAATTAGTTATTAGAACTGCACATGAATAGAACACATAAATTAGTTATTAGAACTGCACATGAATAGAACACATAAATTAGTTATTAGAACTGCACAAACATTACAATTCCATTACAAGGCATTGTTGTATTGTGTTGTAACAGACGTGCTCAGTTGAGACATTGTTGTATTGTGTTGTGCACTATATAGGGCAGGGTTTCTCTCAGGACCCCCCTAGTAAATCAGAACACAACCCCCCCCCCCCCCCCCTCCCTGTAATAAATCAGAACACAACCCCCCCCCCCCCCCCTCCCTGTAATAAATCAGAACACAACCCCCCCCCCCCCCCTAATATATCAGAACACAACTGGAGATAAAAATAATAGCATACAAGTAGTTCTACTACGACGAACTAGTGCATGGCCCGACGAACTAGTGCATGGCCCGACGAACTAGTGCATGGCCCGACGAACTAGAGCATGGCCCGACGAACCAAGTCTCAGGCCCTTGGAAGGAACATTTTACAGGCCCATCTCTTGGCATTGAGCAGTTTAAGCAAATTTCTTGCGCAATTCTACACATTTTGCCATGAGTGAAGAGTTTTAAAGCTTAAATTACAGTGCATTTAAAAAAATATATATATATTTAATGTAACACAAGAAGTATTGAGCTGAAAATGTATAGATTATTTTATTTTTTTAACCTTTATTTAACTAGGGAAGTCAGTTCTTATTTTCAATGACGGCCTAGGAACAGTGGGTAACTGCCTGTTCAGGGGCAGAACGACAGATTTGTTGTACCTTGTCAGCTCGGGGGTTAGAACTTGCAACCTTCCGGTTACTAGTCCAACACTCGAACCACTAGGCTACGCTGCCGCCCCGGCAGATGGTGGAGTACTGTGGATATCAATGTCCTTGTGAGTCTCCCAGGTCTTGTTGCCCAGGGTTCAAGGCGCTGCATGGTCAATCCGACGTCTGCATTGGTCGTACAGCATTTACGGTGATACGGCCTCTGCAGAAGTCACGGCATTCATATTTCTTGCGCTTCACGGAGAAGAGCTGTTTGGGAAGGAATTTATCAAAGTGAGTGAGTGTGTGTTTATACAGGACCTCCCGCCCCTACCTACCGTCAATCAATCAAAGCCCTAAGGCATTGTTACAAAATTTGGGAGCTGCACGACGATGCGGTACGGAGCTCAGTTTGGCCTCTGCATGCCTCCGGAGGATCCAAAGTTGCTTCACATCCTCCATACGGAGCCTCCGATCGGATCGAGCATAAATTGGCTCCTAAGAACTTTGTAGACTCATAATACTACATCGATCTCTAAACTTATTCCACGAATCCCTTGGCCAAAATTGATAAAATCTGTAGTCCGTAACATTCTTATGAATATCAGGCTGCTGACCCCTTGCAGTACAGACCCCACTTTGAGAACCCCTGGTACAGGGGATAGGGTGCCATTTGGTGATGTACCCCTTATATCTTGTAAGGGTTGTGGGTAATATCACCCTGAGCAGTGCTTCTACTGAACTGGGGTAAGTTTCTCTAGAAAACAAACTATATTTAGCATTAAGATCATTGTCTACCTATGGATTTAAGATGTTCTTTATGTTCTTAAGAAACACACCCCGGGCACAGATTAAGATTACTGTACCTGTCCCGCAGGTGTGATGTTCGGATGTACCGATCCTGTGCAGGTGTTGTTACACGTGGTCTGCCACCAGATTTGGAAGGATGGCTCCGCAAGACGCTGAGTGCCTTCAGGATGTTACCCACTGAGGTGTGCTGAGTGACTGCCTGTTACCCACTGAGGTGTGCTGAGTGACTGCCTGTTACCCACTGAGGTGTGCTGAGTGACTGCAGGATGTTACCCACTGAGGTGTGCTGAGTGACTGCCTGTTACCCACTGAGGTGTGCTGAGTGACTGCCTGTTACCCACTGAGGTGTGCTGAGTGACTGCCTGTTACCCACTGAGGTGTGCTGAGTGACTGCCTGTTACCCACTAAGGTGTGCTGAGTGACTGCCTGTTACCCACTGAGGTGTGCTGAGTGACTGCCTGTTACCCACTAAGGTGTGCTGAGTGACTGCCTGCTACCCACTGAGGTGTGCTGAGTGACTGCCTGCTACCCACTGAGGTGTGCTGAGTGACTGCCTGTTACTCACTAAGGTGTGCTGAGTGACTGCCTGTTACCCACTAAGGTGTGCTGAGTGACTGCCTGTTACCCACTGAGGTGTGCTGAGTGACTGCCTGTTACCCACTAAGGTGTGCTGAGTGACTGCCTGTTACCCACTAAGGTGTGCTGAGTGACTGCCTGTTACCCACTAAGGTGTGCTGAGTGACTGCCTGTTACCCACTGAGGTGTGCTGAGTGACTGCCTGTTACCCACTAAGGTGTGCTGAGTGACTGCCTGTTACCCACTAAGGTGTGCTGAGTGACTGCCTGCTACCCACTGAGGTGTGCTGAGTGACTGCCTGCTACCCACTGAGGTGTGCTGAGTGACTGCCTGCTACCCACTGAGGTGTGCTGAGTGACTGCCTGTTACCCACTGAGGTGTGCTGAGTGACTGCCTGTTACCCACTGAGGTGTGCTGACCGACTGCCTGCTACCCACTGAGGTGTGCTAAGTGCCTGCCTGTTACCCACTGAGGTGTGCTGCCTGCCTTCAGGATGTCACCCACTGAGGTGTGCTGAGTGCCTTCAGGATGTTACCCACTGAGGTGTGCTGACTGCCTGTTACCCACTGAGGTGTGCTGAGTGCCTGCCTGCTACCCACTGAGGTGTGCTGAGTGCCTGCCTGTTACCCACTGAGGTGTGCTGCCTGCCTTCAGGATGTCACCCACTGAGGTGTGCTGAGTGCCTTCAGGATGTTACCCACTGAGGTGTGCTGAGTGCCTTCAGGATGTCACCCACTGAGGTGTGCTGAGTGCCTTCAGGATGTCACCCACTGAGGTGTGCTGAGTGCCTTCAGGATGTTACCCACTGAGGTGTGCTGAGTGCCTGCCTGCTACCCACTGAGGTGTGCTGAGTGCCTGCCTGCTACCCACTGAGGTGTGCTGAGTGCCTTCAGGATGTCACCCACTGAGGTGTGCTGAGTGCCTTCAGGATGTCACCCACTGAGGTGTGCTGAGTGCCTGCCTGCTACCCACTGAGGTGTGCTGAGTGCCTGCCTGTTACCCACTAAGGTGCGCTGAGTGACTGCCTGCTACCCACTGAGGTGTGCTGAGTGACTGCCTGTTACCCACTGAGGTGTGCTGAGTGACTGCCTGTTACCCACTGAGGTGTGCTGAGTGACTTCAGGATGTTACCCACTGAGGTGTGCTGAGTGACTGCCTGCTACCCACTGAGGTGTGCTGAGTGACTGCCTGTTACCCACTGAGGTGTGCTGAGTGACTGCCTGTTACCCACTGAGGTGTGCTGAGTGACTGCCTGTTACCCACTGAGGTGTGCTGAGTGACTGCCTGTTACCCACTGAGATGTGCTGAGTGACTTCAGGATGTTACCCACTGAGGTGTGCTGAGTGACTGCCTGCTACCCACTGAGGTGTGCTGAGTGACTGCCTGCTACCCACTGAGGTGTGCTGAGTGACTGCCTGTTACCCACTGAGGTGTGCTGAGTGCCTGCCTGCTACCCACTGAGGTGTGCCGAGTGCCTGCCTGCTACCCACTGAGGTGTGCTGAGTGCCTGCCTGTTACCCACTGAGGTGTGCTGAGTGCCTGCCTGTTACCCACTGAGGTGTGCTGCCTTCCTTCAGGATGTTTATACCCCAACAAGATGCCTTATGGACCTTGCCATAGCAACAACAAAATGTCTATCTGAAGGCACCCAGTCTTCCTCTGTCCCAGTGCTATTATGTACCAGGGTATGCCTGCCTTTTGCATGAATACATTTAATACTAATCACTTCCTTGTTATTCAAGTGCGATTATTTGAGGGAAAACACATTTTAAAAAAAGGATCCAGTAACATAAAATATTTTATTGGTATTCATCAATAAGCCGATACTGTTGCTCAAACATAACACATTTATAATTTGTATGCATTCATTTAAAGAAAATAAAAATAATGATTCAACAGTACTTTTTGTTTCCCTTTCGGCCAGTGGTTCTGATAGGAGCACTCACAAGCCAAAAGTGGTCCCCGAATATTGTGTACTACATCACGTATGTGCACCACGCCATCGCTCCTCTCTCTGCTGCGTTAGCATCTTGCTCGCTGTCACTCAAAATGTCAAAAAGGGGCCGAAGCCCGCGGACTACAACTCATTTCTGGCCCATGTGGCGGAAAAGGGGTTAGAAACGAGGGATTTCATGGCTAATTGGAGGTAAGACAGTAATTCTGCATGTTTATAAACTGGGTGGTTCGAGCCCTGAATGAGGATTGGCTGACAGCCGTGGTATATCAGACCGTATAGCATGGATATGACAAAACATGATGCAATTTTTTACTGCTCTAATGACGTTGGTAACCGGTTTCTAATAGCAATAAGGCACCTCTGGATATGTGATATATGGCTTAGGAACAGCCCTTAGCTGTGGTATATTGGCCACGTGCAAACGACCCCTCGAGCATTATTGATGACACTACAGACACAACCAGCCCAAAGAGGGAGGTTGAAAAAAAAAAAAAACAGTCACACCCAGGATGTCTTTAAGTGTCATTTACAACTTCAGCAATTTGACTCACTTTCTGGAGCTAATTTCTTCAAGCATGCCTCATACAGACTTCGATGTCGACAGCAATCCTGTCTGTTCACAATGTCAAGAGCGAGGTTCACTTTCAAGCAACGTGGACCCCCTTCATCACACTTGTAACAACTTTAAATCTGAAGCAATGAAATGAAAACGCCATAACTAAAGTCAATGAATATATCAGCGAAGAGAGATGAATCAAGAGATTTCTTTTGCCATGTGCTTTTTTTTGAGCAGTCTAGCTAGCAGAAACAAAAGATTGGATTTTGAAATGAAAAAGCAAGAATATTTAAAATCGTAAGGCTAAAACACAAATGTAAATGAAGACATGTAGTCAGTCTCATCTACAGTGTGAGAAACACAACTATATGAAGGTAAATGAATTACAACAGACAGGAGAAATGCTTCCTGTGACAGAGAAGACAGAAGAGCACAAGAGGTTAAAGACCTGAAGAGAAGAGAGCACTGAGACTCAGTCCCAAAACGGCACCCTATTCTCTATTTAGGGCACTACTTTATATCAGGGTCTATATGGCGCAGTCCCAAAACGGCACCCTATTCCCTATTTAGGGCACTATTTTATATCAGGGTCTATATGGCTCAGTCCCAAAATGGCACCCTATTCCCTATTTAGGGCACTACTTTATATCAGGGTCTATAGGACTCTGGGACACTACTTTATAATCAGGGTCTATAGGACTCTGGGACACTACTTTATATCAGGGTCTATAGGACTCTGGGACATTACTTTATATCAGGGTCTATAGGACTCTGGTAAAAAGTAGTACACTATATAGGGTGTGAATAAGGGTGCCATTTGGGATACACCCTTTGAGTTGGGAGGGAATGTTGGGTAGGCCTCCAGGTCTAGGATCAGCTTCCCCCTCCCTCAATCCTAACCGTAGACATTAGTGGGGGGGAAATGGTAAACTGACCCAATATCAGCGTCTAAGGACCTGCTTCACTGTGCGGAACTACATCCTCGTGGTGGTTAGACTTTAAGACGATGAAAGTATTCAGTTGGTCACAAAAACAGCCAGATGGAAACCTAACTAGAGTCACGAGTCATTTCTAGAGACACGAACCAGGCTCTTGTACTCGCTCCCGATAAAAAAAAATTAAAAAAAGAGGACAAGACCGACATCGGCACAGTAGACCACCTGCTGGGTGAGACTGGTCCTGTCCCTAATGCTGCCGCATACCTCCAACCATTAGTCAGTTTACATTCTGTGATGTACAGTCACCACTTCCACAGCGTTTAGCCTCGTCGCGGCCACTTTCTGCTACTGGTATGTAACCTTCATTTCTGCAGGGTTGTCTCATTGAGATTAGCATCTACACCCCAACTGATAAGACCACGGACACGTGGAGGAAGTAGAATGTAAACAAGCCCAGTGCCTTCACCTACCTGTCCTGAAGGAAAGGAGACAAGGACGCTAGCTAGGACTATTGTGACCCTAGACACTTTGTGGTAGAAGACCAAGTCTAAAAAGCTCTGCATGGTCAAAACGTCATCTGTAGTGGCCCGTACGCCGCTTACTGTGTTGCAGCCTCTGCAGAAGTCAGAGCAAAACATACTTTTTTTTGCGTTTCGCAGAACTGCTGTGAAGGAAGTTGTCATGGCAGTGAGTTTGTGTTAATACAGGACCCCCCGCTTACCGTCAACCAATCATGTCAATGCGGAGCTATACCGAGACCTCTGCATTGTTACAACATTTAAGAGGCGGAGTTTGATTAAGACTCCGCCTCCGGAGGAGGAGCAGTAATTGCTTCCGACCACATTTGAATCAAATCAAGCTTTTAACTGTAATGGTCCTGAGCTCAGTCACACCGAGAGTAGCAACATTTCTTCAAAGCATTTACAACATTTCCCAGAAACGTTCCAGAAATCCTGGTTGGAGGATTTCAGATTTCCAGCTTATTACCTTATTATACTATATACTATATACTATATATATATATATATATATATATATATATATATATATATATATATATAAATATAAATACTAATATATTATATTGTTCCGGGAATCTTCCAACTGGTATTTCTGGAAGTTACCGGAATTTTGCAACCTTAATCACAGATCTGGGATCAGATTCCCCTACCTCCAAATGTAATCACTAGGGGGGTAAATAAGATCTGACTCTGGTCCAGAAGTTAGGGACAAGCAGATCTGGGTTCAAATACTATTTAACTTTTTTACATTTATTTTTACTTTTTGTAATTGCTTGAGCCTGCCTGGAGTGCCAGATGAGCAGGGGTTTTCAGCATTCTATTGGTTCCAGGCATACTTAAAATCGATCCCAGATAAAGTAGTTGAAATTATTCTTGAATAGTCTTTGAATCCAGGCAGGTCTGAGTGGCCAATGTCTACTTCCTCCCACTGGCACCAAGGGCTCCAGGATAAAGTTTATAGAAAGACATTTAGGATCAGCTTCCCCTGCCCCAATCCTAATCTTAACCATATCAGCATCTAGGGTAAACTTCAACCTACACTGGCAGCTCAGACATACTGTTGTTTCTTGTGAGCCTGTGAGGCCAGGTCTTTGGCTTTCTCCTTAGCTGCTAGAGCCGTCTCCCTGGCCCTCTCCGTAGCATGCTCAGTCAGGGTCCTGGAGGGGGTATCACCTGGGGGAGGGGGGGGGGGACATGGTGGTTAGTGGTTAGTAGAGAGAGAGAGAGAGAGAGAGAGAGAGAGAGAGAGAGAGAGAGAGAGAGAGAGAGAGAGAGAGAGAGAGAGAGAGAGAGAGGAATCGTGGTGGTTAGTGGAGAGAGAGAGAGAGAGAGGAATCGTGGTGGTTAGAACATGGCTGGAGTCAAGGAGTCTAAATCCCTCAAATTCAAACCCAACCTGGAAGCCAGTTCCACTGCTTTGTTCCATTGCTCCCCTGTAATCAGGGCCTGGTTTAGACCTGGGACACCAGCCATTGCTCCCCTGTAATCAGGGCCTGGTTTAGACCTGGGACACCAGCCGTTGCTCCCCTGTAATCAGGGCCTGGTTTAGACCTGGGACACCAGCCGTTGCTCCCCTGTAATCAGGGCCTGGTTTAGACCTGGGACACCAGCCATTGCTCCCCTGTAATCAGGGCCTGGTTTAGACCTGGGACACCAGCCGTTGCTCCCCTGTAATCAGGGCCTGGTTTAGACCTGGGACACCAGCCGTTGCTCCCCTGTAATCAGGGCCTGGTTTAGACCTGGGACACCAGCCATTGCTCCCCTGTATTCAGGGCCTGGTTTAGACCTGGGACACCAGCCATTGTTCCCTTGTAATCAGGGCCTGGTTTAGACCTGGGACACCAGCCATTGCTCCCCTGTAATCAGGGCCTGGTTTAGACCTGGGACACCAGCCATTGCTCCCCTGTAATCAGGGCCTGGTTTAGACCTGGGACACCAGCCATTGCTCCCCTGTAATCAGGGCCTGGTTTAGACCTGGGACACCAGCCATTGCTCCCCTGTAATCAGGGCCTGGTTTAGACCTGGGACACCAGCCGTTGCTCCCCTGTAATCAGGGCCTGGTTTAGACCTGGGACACCAGCCATTGTTCCCCTGTAATCAGGGCCTGGTTTAGACCTGGGACACCAGCCATTGCTCCCCTGTAATCAGGGCCTGGTTTAGACCTGGGACACCAGCCATTGCTCCCCTGTAATCAGGGCCTGGTTTAGACCTGGGACACCAGCCATTGCTCCCCTGTAATCAGGGCCTGGTTTAGACCTGGGACACCAGCCATTGCTCCCCTGTAATCAGGGCCTGGTTTAGACCTGGGACACCAGCCATTGCTCCCCTGTAATCAGGGCCTGGTTTAGACCTGGGACACCAGCCATTGCTCCCCTGTAATCAGGGCCTGGTTTAGACCTGGGACACCAGCCATTGCTCCCCTGTAATCAGGGCCTGGTTTAGACCTGGGACACCAGCCATTGCTCCCCTGTAATCAGGGCCTGGTTTAGACCTGGGACACCAGCCATTGCTCCCCTGTAATCAGGGCCTGGTTTAGACCTGGGACACCAGCCATTGCTCCCCTGTAATCAGGGCCTGGTTTAGACCTGGGACACCAGCCATTGCTCCCCTGTAATCAGGGCCTGGTTTAGACCTGGGACACCAGCCATTGTTCCCCTGTAATCAGGGCCGGGTTTAGACCTGGGACACCAGCCATTGTTCCCCTGTAATCAGGGCCTGGTTTAGACCTGGGACACCAGCCATTGCTCCCCTGTAATCAGGGCCTGGTTTAGACCTGGGACACCAGCCATTGTTCCCCTGAAATCAGGGCCTGGTTTAGACCTGGGACACCAGCCATTGCTCCCCTGTAATCAGGGTCTGGTTTAGAACAGAAAAGCAGCAGCAGTCTGAACCTCATAGGAAACAAATTAAATGTAGTCGTTGGTTGAATATTATTGTAATTGATGAGAAGACTAGACTCCAGCATGTCTTATTGCTATGAAAGATTCAAGCAAAGAGCCAGTTCATTTTATAGCAAAAACTGTAAAAGTAGAGAGTCTAGCCAGTCTCCCTCTCCGTACAGAACTAATAAAAACAACACAGACGCGGCGCGGTGTGGCGGGGAGACGCGGCGCGGTGGGTAGGCGCGGCGCGGTGGGTAGACGCGGTGTGGCGGGTAGACGCGGCGCGTTTCTACCCGCCACACCGCGCCGTTTCTACCCGCCACACCGCGCCGTTTCTACCCGCCACACCGTGACGTTTCTACCCGCCACACCGTGACGTTTCTACCCACGACACCGCGCTGTTTCTACCCGCCACACCGTGCCGTTTCTACCCACGACACCATGCCGTTTCTACCCACCACACCGTGCCGTTTCTACCCACCACACCGTGCTGTTTCTACCCACGACACAGTACTGCTAATAATAAGGAACTGAACTGATCACCCCACCTTATTTTTACAGCGTAATAAAACAACTGGCCTCCATCTTACCTTGCATTTTGGCCAGGACGTATTCAAACCCTTTCATGGTCTTTGTAACACTGGTCTTGAACCGGGCAAGGCCGAATTCCTGTAAAATGAGGCCAGACAATAATGATGGTTAGGGTATGACTGACAGGGAGTGCTGGTCTTGTGTGGTATAACTGACAGTGACATTAGTTCCTATTGTATTTATTATGGATCCCCATTAGTTCCTGCCAAGGCAGCAGCTACTCTTCCTGGGGTTTATTATGAATCCCCATTAGTTCCTGCCAAGGCAGCAGCTACTCTTCCTGGGGTTTATTATGGATCCCCATTAGTTCCTGCCAAGGCAGCAGCTACTCTTCCTGGGGTTTATTATGAATCCCCATTAGTTCCTGCCAAGGCAGCAGCTACTCTTCCTGGGGTTTATTATGGATCCCCATTAGTTCCTGCCAAGGCAGCAGCTACTCTTCCTGGGGTTTATTATGGATCCCCATTAGTTCCTGCCAAGGCAGCAGCTACTCTTCCTGGGGTTTATTATGGATCCCCATTAGTTCCTGCCAAGGCAGCAGCTACTCTTCCTGGGGGTTTTTTATGGATCCCCATTAGTTCCTGCCAAGGCAGCAGCTACTCTTCCTGGGGTTTATTATGGATCCCCATTAGTTCCTGTCAAGGCAGCAGCTACTCTTCCTGGGGTTTATTATGGATCCCCATTAGTTCCTGCCAAGGCAGCAGCTACTCTTCCTGGGGTTTATTATGGATCCCCATTAGTTCCTGCCAAGGCAGCAGCTACTCTTCCTGGGGTTTATTATGGATCCCCATTAGTTCCTGCCAAGGCAGCAGCTACTCTTCCTGGGGGTTTATTATGGATCCCCATTAGTTCCTGCCAAGGCAGCAGCTACTCTTCCTGGGGGTTTATTATGGATCCCCATTAGTTCCTGCCAAGGCAGCAGCTACTCTTCCTGTGGTCCAGCAAAATTAATGAATGTAATGTTTTTAAAATTGTATAGCAGAATTCACTACACACTAAGTGTGTGCCCTCAGGCCTCTACTACCACATATCTGTAACACAAAATCCATGTGTACAAGTGTGTATAGCGCCTATGTTATCATGTGCCTGTGTTTGTGACCCCTAACCCTATGTTATCATGTGCCTGTGTTTGTGACCCCTAACCCTAAGTTATCATGTGCCTGTGTTTGTGACCCCTAACCCTAACCCTATGTTATCATGTGCCTGTGTTTGTGACCCCTAACCCTAAGTTATCATGTGCCTGTGTTTGTGACCCCTAACCCTAACCCTATGTTATCATGTGCCTGTGTTTGTGACCCCTAACCCTAACCCTGTTATCATGTGCCTGTGTTTGTGACCCCTAACCCTATGTTATCATGTGCCTGTGTTTGTGACCCCTAACCCTATGTTATCATGTGCCTGTGTTTGTGACCCCTAACCCTATGTTATCATGTGCCTGTGTTTGTGACCCCTAACCCTATGTTATCATGTGCCTGTGTTTGTGACCCCTAACCCTATGTTATCATGTGCCTGTGTTTGTGACCCCTAACCCTATGTTATCATGTGCCTGTGTTTGTGACCCCTAACCCTATGTTATCATGTGCCTGTGTTTGTGACCCCTAACCCTATGTTATCATGTGCCTGTGTTTGTGACCCCTAACCCTATGTTATCATGTGCCTGTGTTTGTGACCCCTAACCCTATGTTATCATGTGCCTGTGTTTGTGACCCCTAACCCTATGTTATCATGTGCCTGTGTTTGTGACCCCTAACCCTATGTTATCATGTGCCTGTGTTTGTGACCCCTAACCCTATGTTATCATGTGCCTGTGTTTGTGACCCCTAACCCTAACCCTATGTTATCATGTGCCTGTGTTTGTGACCCCTAACCCTATGTTATCATGTGCCTGTGTTTGTGACCCCTAACCCTATGTTATCATGTGCCTGTGTTTGTGACCCCTAACCCTATGTTATCATGTGCCTGTGTTTGTGACCCCTAACCCTATGTTATCATGTGCCTGTGTTTGTGACCCCTAACCCTATGTTATCATGTGCCTGTGTTTGTGACCCCTAACCCTATGTTATCATGTGCCTGTGTTTGTGACCCCTAACCCTATGTTATCATGTGCCTGTGTTTGTGACCCCTAACCCTATGTTATCATGTGCCTGTGTTTGTGACCCCTAACCCTATGTTATCATGTGCCTGTGTTTGTGACCCCTAACCCTATGTTATCATGTGCCTGTGTTTGTGACCCCTAACCCTAACCCTATGTTATCATGTGCCTGTGTTTGTGCTGCTTCACAGTCCAAGTTGTATTTTCATCTGTTTTTTTAATCTGATTCTACTGCTGCATCAGTTACTTGATGTGGAATAGAGTTCCATGTAGTCATGTCTCTATGTAGTACTGTGGAATAGAGTTCCATGTAGTCATGGCTCTATGTAGTACTGTGGAATAGAGTTCCGTGTAGTCATGGCTCTATGTAGTACTGTGGAATAGAGTTCCATGTAGTCATGGCTCTATGTCGTACTATGGAATAGAGTTTCGTGTAGTCATGGCTCTATGTCGTACTATGGAATAGAGTTCCGTGCAGTCATGGCTCTATGTCGTACTGTGGAATAGAGTTCCGTGTAGTCATGGCTCTATGTAGTACTGTGGAATAGAGTTCCATGTAGTCATGGCTCTATGTAGTACTGTGGAATAGAGTTCCGTGTAGTCATGGCTCTATGTAGTACTGTGCACCTCCCATAGTCTGTTATGGACTTGGGGACTGTGAAGAGACCTCTGGTGGCATGTCTAGTGGGGTATTTTTTATTTATTTAACTAGGCAAGTCAGTTAAGAACAAATTCTTATTTTCAATGACGGCCTAGGAACGGTGGGTTAAGTGCCTTGTTCAGGGGCAGAACGACAGATTTTTACCTTGTCAGCTCTGGGATTCGATCTAGCAACCTTTCGGTTACTGGTCCAACCCTCTAACCACTAGGCTACCTGCCGGTATGCATGGGTGTCTTTCAACACCTCTCATAAATACCAGTAGTGAGGAGTGTCAATCTCTCCTCCACTTTGAGCCAGGAGAGATTGGCATGCATGTCATTAATGTTAGCTCTCCTTGTACTTTTAAGGGCCAGCCGTGCTGCCCTGTTCTGATTGCAATTTTCCTAAGTCCCTCTGTCACCTGACCACATGACTGAACAGTAGTCCAGGTGCGACAAAACAAGGCCCTGTAGGACCTGCCAAGAAGGCAGAGCAGCGCTTTATTATGGACAGACTTCTCCCCATCTTAGATACTGTTGTATCAATATGTTTTGACCATGACAGTCACCCCAACTTGCTCAATTTCCACATTATTCATTACAAGATACAGTTGAGGTTTAGGGTTTATAGAATGATTTGTCCCAAATACAAAGCTTTTAGTTTTTGAAATATTTAGGACTAACGTATTCCTTGCCACCCACTCTGAAACTAACTGCAGCTCTTTGTTAGGTGTTGCAGTCATTTCAGTTGCTGTAGTAGCTGACGTGTATAGTGTTGAGTCATCCGCAAACACTGGCTATACTCAAAACCAGTGGCATGTCGTTAGTAAAGATTTTTAAAAAAGGGGCCTAGACAGCTGCCCTGGGGAATTCCTGATTCTACCTGAGGCTTCCATTAAAGAACGGAGGACACCAAGCGACCACCTGGTAGATGTAGTCTCTTATTGTCAATCTTCCAATGATATGCCTACAAATACGTCACAATGCTGCCGACACCTTGGGGAAAACGTGGAAAACGTAAGCTGACTCCTAGCTCCTCCACAGCGATATAAGGAGTCATTGCCATGAGGCGGTTTCAAAAAATGCGCCACTTCCTGATTGGATTTTTATCTGGGTTTTTTCTGTTCTGTGGCACTCACAGACAATATCTTTGCAGTTTTGGAAACGTCAGTGTTTTCTTTCCAAAGCTGTCAATTATATGCATAGTCGAGCATCTTTTCATGACAAAATATCTTGTTTAAAACGGGAACGTTTTTCATCCAAAAATTAAAATAGCACCCCCTAGTAATAAAAGGTTAAGCTACATATGTTAATATGTGCTATTTTGAGCACTTTATTGGGATGCTTGCTTGTTTTTATTGCTTTACTGGGAAGCAGAAGTAGATATTTTCATATTATTTATGTTAGTGCAGTGTTAGTTGTTGTTGTGTGATGTGACTGGCAGTGATGTTAGTATAGACATGTATAAACAGATTCTTGTTGTCACTAACTTTCACAAGCAAGTAAACCCAACTGGGCAGTTGAATAGCCAACACAACAGCTGAGGGTTTATCAAAGTCAGATACCAGCCAGTAAATCATTCAACAATTTCTACACAGGCTGAAACAGGCAAACTGCCAGCTGGTGGTTCCTATATCTTTCTGTAACTCATACATGGCTACATAGCTACATACATGGCTACATTGCTATATACATGGCGGTAGAAAGATTGTCAAGTCAGGGACTTTCTAGGGACCCCACCCTTCCAGTACCACTTAGTTCCCACTGGCCCTTAAATCCCCCCCCCCCCCCCCCCCCCCCCCCCACACACACACCTGTATAGCTCTGGAGAGCCCGTAGAGGTTAGACGAGATCCAGGCCTCTCTGTTAATCTCCGTCCAGCTGGTGTTGTCAGGGTTAATTCTGTACTCACAACGCTCCTCCACAGACTGACAGGGGAATCAAAACATAGACCTTATTAGGACTAAAAGTACAGTGAACATAGTGCATTCAGAAAGTATAGCATTACATGTTCTTTTCCTCATCAATCTACACACAATATACCCCATAATGACAAAGCGAAAAACAGGTTTAGACATTTTTGCTAAAATATTAAAAATAGAAAACAGAAATAACTTTACATAAATATTCAGACCCTTGACAGGATCTGCAGAGAATGGGAGAAACTCCCCAAATACAGGTGTGCCAAGCTTGTAGCGTCATACCTTAGAAGACTCGTGGCTGTAATCGTTACCAAAAGGTGCTTCCACAAAGTACTGAGTAAAGGGTCTGAATACTTACGTAAATGTGATCGTTTAAAAAAAAATGTAAATACATTTGTAACAATTTTTAAAAACCTGTTTTTTGCTTTGTCATTATGGAGGAATAGCGTGTAGATTGTTTTTTTTCCCCAATTTAATCCATTTTAGAATGAGGCTGTAACAAAATGTGGAAAATGTCAAGGGGCCTGAATATTTTTCAAATGCTAGATGTACAGTAATTAGTCATGATTTATTAGGATGCCCATTCGCTAACGCCGTAACGCTGGCTAATCTTCCTGGGGTCCACATTGTATTAAGAGCTGGTTCATGTCTTCAGAGTGACTTCAGGGGGGACTCCCGCCAGAGAAGTACTGCTCAAATTCATATACACTGAGCACAAGTACGTGGACACTCCTTCAAATTAGTAGATTTGGCCATTTCCGCCAAACACGTTGCCGACAGGTGTAGGTAAAAACAATAATATATATATATTTTTTTAATTGAGCACACAGCCAAGCAATCTCCATAGACAAACATTGGCAGTAGAATGGCCCTTACTGAACAGCGCAGTGACTTTCAACGTGGCACCGTCATAGGATGCCACCTTTCCAACAAGTCAGTTCGTCAAATTTCTGCCCTGCTAGAGCTGCCCCGGTCAACTGTAAGTGCTGTTATTGTGAAGTGGAAACGTCTAGGAGCAACAACGGCTCAGCCGCGAAGTGGTAGGCCACACAAGTTCACGGAACGGAATCGCCAAGTGCTGAATCGTGCTAAAAATTATCTGTCCTTCTTTGCAACACTCACTACTGAGTTCCAAACTGCCTCTGGAAGCAACGTCAGCACAACTGTTCGTCGAGAGATTCATGAAATGGGTTTCCATGGCCGAGCAGCCGCACACAAGCCTAAGATCACCATGAGCAATGCCAAGCATCGAGTGGTGTAAAGCTCACCACCATTGGACTCTCGAACAGTGGTTCTCTGGAGTGATGAATCACGCTTCACCATCTGACAGTCCGACGGACTAATCTGTGTTTGGCGGATGCCAGGAGAACGTTACCTGCCCCAATGCATAGTGCCAACTGTAAAGTTTGGTGGAGGAGGAATAATGGTCTGTGGCTGTTTTTCATGGTCCGGGCTCCTTAGTTCCATTGAAGGAAAATCTTAACGCTACAGAATACAATGACATTCTAGACGATTCTGTGCTTCCAACTTTGTGACAACAGTTTGGGGAAGGCCTTTTCCTGTTTCAGATTGACAATGCCCCCGTGCACAAAGCGAGGTCCGTACAGAAATGGTTTCTCGAGATCAGTGTGGAAGAACTTGACTGGCCTGCATAGAGCCCTGACCTCAACACCATCAAAAGCCTTCCCAGAAAAGTGGTGGCTGTTACAGCAGCAAAGGGCAGGACCAACTCCATATTAATGCACATGATTTTGGAATGAGGTGTTCGACATGCAGGTGTCCACATACTTTTGGTCATGTAGTGTAGATTCAAAGATGAAGACTTGCGTTGGCTCCCTGAGCTAATACCAAGGCTTTAGCTCAGCAGGCTAACACAGTCACAGTACGAATCCCAGTCGGTCACACGTACCATCATGCGTGCGTGGCTGATGTTCCAAGTCAGCGTTGTCATGGTTCTGTTCTGGGGGTCCACGATGGAATCCTCGATGATGTAGGCGTGCCTGGCCATGGTAACCGGCAGGTACTTCTCCATCCAGCGAGGGGCGCGGTTAGTTTTGGTCAGCAGTCGCCTAGAGACCAGACGGTTACCGGGAGTTACATCCCTGAAGATGATGTCCTCCGTTAGGACATGGTTACTGTGGGGAGAGAGAGGAGATGAGAGTTCATTGTAATATTTCAAGTTCATTGTAATATTGTATTACAGTTAGAGACATGCTGGGGAGAAAGGAAGATGGGAGGGGTAAAATAGGTATCATTCAGAGACACTTTACAGCTTAAAAGGATACTAAAAGATTAGAGGTCGAAACGTATCAATACCACCACAACAACAAAATGTGTATTAACCAAAGTCCCAGACAGTCCCCTTGATCCAGACAGGTAAACTCAGATATTGCTCAGTTCAATCATTGGGCATCTTTGAGTTCAGTATCATTATATATTATATATATTTTTATTTTATTATTATTTATTATTTTTTTTTACATTTCATTTTAAAATAAGAGACAGCCATGTATGCATTAATTCATAAATTATACAAATCTAAGTACACAGTGTATTTATTAGGTTCAGACCTCTTCACTTTTTCCACCTTTGTTTACAGCCTTAATCTAAAAGTTATTGAATTAAATATTTTCCTCAATCTACAATTCAATACTCAATAATGACAAAGTGAAGTTTTTGCAAATGTATAACAAACAGAAATACCTTATTTACGTAAGTATTCAGACCCTTTGCTATGAGACTCGAAATTGAGCTCAGGTTCATCCTTGAGATGTTTCTACAACTTGATTGGAGTCCACCTGTGGTATATTCAACTAATTGGACATGATTTGGAAAGGCACACACACCTGTCTATATAAGGTCCCACAGTTGACAGTGCATGTCAGAGCAAAAACCAAGCCATGAGGTGGTTGGAATTGTCCGTAGAGCTCCGAGACAGGATTGTGTCGAGGCACAGATCTGGGGAAGGGTACCAAAACGTTTCTGCAGCATTGAAGGTCCCCAAGAACACAGTGGCCTCCATCATTCTGAAATGGAAGAAGTCTGGTACCATCCAGAATCTTCCTAGAGCTGGCCGGCCAAACTGAGCAATCGGGAGAGAAGGGCCTTGGTCAGGGAGGTATCCAAGAACCCAATGGTCACTGACAGAGCTCCAGAGTTCCTCTGTGGAGATGATAGAACCTTCCAGAAGGACAACCATCTCTGCAGCACTCCACCAATCAGGCCTTTATGGTAGAGTGGCCAGACGGAAGCCACTACTCAGTAAAAAGGCACATGACAGCCCGCTTGGAGTTTGCCAAAAGGCACCTAAAGGACTCTCAGACCATTTGAAACCAAGATGGAATTATTTGGCCTGAATGCCAAGCGTCAGGTCTGGAGGAAACATGGCACCTTGCCTACGGTGAAGCATGGTGGTGGCAGCATCAGGCTGTGGGGATGTTTTTCAGCGGCAGGGACTGGGAGACTAGTCAGGATCGAGGGAAAGATGAATGGAGCAAAGAGAAATCCTTCATTAAAACCTGCTCCAGAGCGCTCAGGACCTCAGACTGATCAACAACATTTGCATAAAAGTAGCTTATTTTATAAAAATGTATTTAACCAGTAATGACATAATTCATGAGGCAAGAGGTGGGCGGCCTGTCAGAGAAGTCAGTTGGCTGAGGCAGTAGATCTCTGGTGCAGACGTGCGAGAGAGACCGAATAAGTGAATTGATCAAGTTTTGGTGGCTATCAGCTTTGAAAATCTGCATATTTTGCTTTATGGTTTGCATATTACCACAAACAAAGTACCAGGGTGGTGAATTGATGTTAGCTTCAGCTATCAGCTAGCTAGGAAAGTTATCCAACAAAAGATGGAAGATACCGGTATCTTCTTGCATTGTAAAGGGTTCTAGCCTGTAGGACATTGTTTTGCGAACAGTAATGAACAGTTTCAACATGCCGTGTTGCATTATTCAAGCATGTTAACTTCTGTGCAGCATGAGTGGAGAGGTAGCATGTGAGCTCACGCTATAAAAAGGGGGACATCTGCTGCGCTGATAGACCGGTTTGATCCGTGAGACACATTTATTGACAG
This sequence comes from Oncorhynchus clarkii lewisi, assembly GCF_045791955.1. Lineage (NCBI taxonomy): Eukaryota > Metazoa > Chordata > Actinopteri > Salmoniformes > Salmonidae > Oncorhynchus > Oncorhynchus clarkii. The sequence continues at coordinate 39,779,486 of NC_092160.1, forward strand.
AAGTGCCGAAAGTTCATAAATAAATCTAGTGGAGGCTGCCGAGTGGAGGCCGACTGATAATAATGCCTTGAAATACAGTCAGTGGAATGGTATCAAACATGTGGTTGATACCAGTCCATTGACTCCATTCTAGCCATTACTATGAGCCGTCCTCCCCTCGGCAGCCTCCACTGCACCAAACCATTTTTCATGTTCTAGTACTGGGAGATTTCCAGTAATTGCGCTAAGCTAATGATATGCTAACTTTAATCATCTCTAGACTGCACGCAGACACAGGGGGAAAAAATGGGTTTAATGAGTTTGTCTGACTGGGTAAGTATCTTGCAGTAAACCTCTGATTCACTGACAGTGAATGTGTGTGTGTGCACCAACAATGCTTCAACTTCACTATGACTTTAGTGATACAGCAAACAACCTGTTTTACAGGTTGGGCATTTATATGGGTTTGTCGAGGTCTATTTATAGTACAGCCTAGTGACATTAGGAGGGTTAGTCGAGGTCTATTTATAGTACAGCCTAGTGACATTAGGAGGGTTAGTCGAGGTCTATTTATAGTACAGCCTAGTGACATTAGGAGGGTTAGTCGAGGTCTATTTATAGTACAGCCTAGTGACATTAGGAGGGTTAGTCGAGGTCTATTTATAGTACAGCCTAGTGACATTAGGAGGGTTAGTCGAGGTCTATTTATAGTACAGCCCAGTGACATTAGGAGGGTTAGTCAAGGTCTATTTATAGTACAGCCCAGTGACATTAGGAGGGTTAGTCGAGGTCTATTTATAGTACAGCCTAGTGACATTAGGAGGGTTAGTCGAGGTCTATTTATAGTACAGCCTAGTGACATTAGGAGGGTTAGTCGAGGTCTATTTATAGTACAGCCTAGTGACATTAGGAGGGTTAGTCGAGGTCTATTTATAGTACAGCCCAGTGACATTAGGAGGGTTAGTCGAGGTCTATTTATAGTACAGCCTAGTGACATTAGGAGGGTTAGTCTAGGACTATTTATAGTACAGTCTAGTGACATTAGGAGGGTTAGTCGAGATCTATTTATAGTACAGCCTAGTGACATTAGGAGGGTTAGTCGAGATCTATTTATAGTACAGCCTAGTGACATTAGGAGGGTTAGCCTAGGACTATTTATAAACGGGGTAGTTTGAGCCAGGAATGCTTATTGGCTGACAGCTGTGGTATATGAGACCACATACCACGGGTATGACAAAAAAATATATATTTTTACTGCTCTAATTACATTGCCCGGACGGTATATGGTTCTCTCTGCTTCTATTTTCAATCACTTGATGCATTCGCACCTGATGCGCATTAGGTAAACAATAGCCGAAAGTAACCGTGAAAATACACACCCGGAAATACAAAGCTACAGGTAATTATATAGACCAGCGTTCTGGAAGTCGGTTTAATAACATATTGGTGGATATTTTGTCTCATATTTCCACCCGAGGATGAAATCAGCAGACAGGTAACAAACAGTAAGTTTAACTTAAGTTTATTCAACATTCTGACTTGTAAAATGGGACTTTTGGGGATTTATGAACACAGACAGGCAGTGGTGGGAAAAGTACCCAACTGTCATACTTCAGGAAAAGTATAGAAACCTTTATAGAAAGTTGCTCAAGTGAAAGTCACCCAGTAAAATACTACTTGAGTAAAATGCAAAATGATTTGGGTTTTAAATATACTTAAGTATCAAAAGTATGAATCACTTCAGCAAAGCATACAGCACTGTTTATTATTTTTATTTACAAAAGATGCATTTATGTTTAGTGAGTCCGCCAGAATATAGGCCGTAGGGATGAGCACGTGTTCTCTTGATCGGTGCGTGAATTTCACCATTTTCCTGTCCTACTCAGCATTCATAATGTAACGAGTACTTTGGGTTGTCAGGGAAAATGTATGGAGTAAAAAGTAAAATATTTTCTTTAGGAATGTAGTGAAGTAAAAGTTGTCAAAAATATAAATAGTTAAGTACAGATACGCAAAAAAAAACTACTTAAAATTACTTTTACAGCACTGTAGACGGGTTGGTTGTTTAGCAACAAAACCAAAACATGCACAGCTATGGGGCAAAACAAACGGGATTGGCATAGTGTGTTGACAACATGTTAAATATATTTAGTCTCCAATGTTTATTGAAAACATACATTTCCACAATGAGCACTCATTATACATCTTTACAGTTGGTAGCTAGCTAGCTAATATTAGTAATGTTAGCATAGGGGTGACATCAGTCAAAACAAGTCACAGTATCAAGAACAAGATAAAAACGAGACACCTAGCTGTCTGGTCGCTATCTGGCCATCCAGAACCACAACAACAGACGGACTTCTGCCCCACTGAGGCGCACGCATCATTTTCACGATGTCAGCTAACACGTCTATAACACGTGTTGTCTACATCACACGATCCGTGGCTAGGGTTGTGGTATCTATTTTTTACCTGTAGAGGGTTAGCTCTTCAACATAACTCTCAGTTCCATAGGGTTAGGGTTCCCACACAAACATAATTATATACTACAGCGCTTGTATTCAGATGGAAGACAGAGTGGATTACCTGTGCTATTGTCACCGAAAAATACTGCTGGCTGCAACTGTGTACAATAAATGTGTAGTTTTACATTTGTGAAATCATTTTGATGTGATATGAAAGTAGAGGGCTGTATGTTTCTAGAACCGTACCGCAATTGAGGATCGATTCACATTTAGATGGGATTATTTGTCCGTTTTGGCTTCCAGAGCCAATTCGCCCTATAAAACAGAACATGTAAGGTCCTTGGACGTTTAGATTTTTGCCCTAGCACTACACAGCTGATTCAAATAACGAACTCATCATCAAGCTTCGATTATTTTAATCCGCTGTGCAGTGCAAAAAACGAAACGTGCACCCGTTGTGGTCGTCGGGCCGAGTTTGTGAAATGCTGGACTAAGGAGTAAGGTGAGGCTCCTTTTGTCCAGTATTGGGCTAGGGTATCTTTCTTACCTGTAGGGGTTGGGGTATCGCTCCCAGAAAGCGATGCAGACTTGGTCCCAGGAACTTTTCAGAAGACCCACACAGGCAAAGTACTTCACCATTGTTCCCGTAAAAAGACGACTTTATATGTACACTTTGGTAAATACCTGGTAGAAGAATAGTACACGTGAGTAAGCTCAAATTAACTAGTATATTATCAATTACATGCACATTTGCCCAATTAATCGTGAAATGAGAAGGCTGCACTAAAAAGCGAAACTCCTAGATAAAGCATAGAAAGTGGAATGTTGACAGCTATCAACTTCGGTAAAATAAAAATAAAATAAAGTTAACGTGACCTAAGTTAACGGTTACCCGTCTGTGCATATTATCTCTCTATATGTATGTCCACATAACGCTCGATATGCAACCAAGTTCTGCTAACGACGTTAGTGACAGGTTGACAGGAAACGGGCACGTCTTCACGCAGTCCCTCGAGTCTTACTGGAATGCTGACGAGCTAGTTAGCTTAGCATAGAGTGGGTGGTCAACGCCATCAATTAATTAGCTACATAGCTAAAGTGACCCATTTCCATATGAAGGAAAACACATCTTTCCGCTTGAATATGAAACGGTAAGAAAGCCACTTACCTCGTTGGCAATACCATTTACAGCGGAGATAATTGCATTTTTCTACTACTTTTAGAAGAATGTAGCTTGCAGCTACACGACAGACTGATTCCGGCCAATTGAAAGGGAAGGTCAAGAACAACGACATATCCGGTGCGACCAAGAGCAGAGCGGAAGCGGTGAAGCGAGAGCGATCCAAAATGTGTCTTCTCCACGGCAGGTGGCGTTGTTTCAGCGGAAGGAGGATGGCGGAAGCAAAGAAGGCGCTTGAATCTGATAGCCGTGGAAATAAGGATGAATGGGCTTTTGTCCAAAATGATGAAATATTGTGGGAAAGGAATCGTCTAGTAAGGGTTTTACCCCTTTTGTATCTGGTAGGAGTTGGTTTTCTGGGAGTATTGGGGCTGTTCTTATTATATCACAGTGATTGGGGCCTGATTTGGTGGATCAGGGAGAGGATCTAAAATGGTGAAAAAAACCTTGGATAAAGTAGTCAGTGAAATACAAGAGGAGTGTGCTTGCATTGATTTTGTGTGTTTCAGCTGATCAGAAGGAACATTTGTTGGCCTCACTCAAGTTAATTATTATCCTGTGTCGTGTTTTGAGCTACAGAGCAGGGAACCCGTCAAAGGATTGACGCTAAAAAATAAATCCTGGATTGGTCGACGTTCATAGGATGACATTGTGTGGTTAATTGAAAGAAGGAGAAGAGTTTGTCTGTTCTGTTTTTCGATGTGGAGTCCTAAACTGGGTGCAGCTGTGATATGTGTACTACTCTGACAGAGCTTTTGTATCAAATAAAATTGTATTTGTCACATGTGCCGAATACAACCAGTTTTTTTACCTTTATTTTACTAATGATGGTGTTGGAGTCGTATTTGGCCACACAGTATTGGTGAACAGGGAATACAGGAGGGGACTAAGTGCACACCCCTGACGGGCCCCAGTGTTGAGGATCAGCGTGGCAGACATATTGTTGCCTACTCTTACCACCTGGGGGCGGCCCGTCAGGAAGTCCAGGATCCAGTTGCAGAGGGAGGTGTTTAGTCCCAGGATCCTTAGCTTAGTGATGAGCTTTGTGGGCACCATGGTGTTGAATGCTGAGCTGTAGTCAATGAACAGCATTCTCACATAGGTGTTCCTTTTGTTCAGGTGAGAAAGGGCAGTGTGGAGTGCGATTGAGATTGCGTCATCTGTGGATCTGTTGGGGTGGTATGTGAATTGGAGTGGGTCTCGGGTGTCCGGGATGATGCTGTTGATGTGAGCCATGACCAGCCTTTCAAAGCACTTCATGGCTACTGATGTGAGTGCCACAGGGCTTTAATCATTTAGGCAGGTTACCTTCGCTTCCTTGGGCACAGGGACTATTGTGGTCTGCTTGAAACATGTAGGTATTACAGACTCAGTCAGAGAGCTTGAAAATGTCAGTGAAGACACTTGACAGTTGGTCCGCCGCGCATGCTTTGAGTACACGTCCTGGTAATCCGTCTGGCCCCGCGGCTTTGTGAATGTTGACCTGTTTAAAGGTCTTGTTCACATCGGCTACCGAGAGCGTTATCACACAGTCATCCAGAACAGCTGGTGCTCTCGTGCATGCTTCAGTGTTGCTTGCCTCGAAGTGAGCATAAAAGGCATTTTAGCTCATCTGGTAGGCTCACGTAACTGGGCAGCTCGCGTCTGTGTATTTCCCTTTATAGTCCGTAATAGTTTCCAGGCCAATGCAGTGTAAGAGATGTTTAACATTTGGGTCATGTAGAGAGTGTCTGCAGATGGAAGGAGCCCAGATTTGGGACATGTGGGGAAGATCACTTTGATGGAGAATAATATAAGACGTATAAAAGAAGAGAATTGCAGATGAATAAAGTGTTGTAACTGTGGATGAGAACCTGAGGCAACCTCTTTGGATAGGGTGAAACAGATGGAGAGACTCTGTCTCCTATTATCTATGCAGAGGCAGTAGAAAGAGCAGAAGGCCCGATGGTAGGGCTCTGGGGCCCGAGAGGGCGGGTGCTGTATGAGGCAGTAGAAAGAGCAGAAGGCCCGATGGTAGGGCTCTGGGGCCCGAGAGGGCGGGGCTGTATGAGGCAGTAGAAAGAGCGGAAGGCCCGATGGTAGGGCTCTGGGGCCCGAGAGGGCGGGGCTGTATGAGGCAGTAGAAAGAGCAGAAGGCCCGATGGTAGGGCTCTGGGGCCCGAGAGGGCGGGTGCTGTATGAGGCAGTAGAAAGAGCAGAAGGCCCGATGGTAGGGCTCTGGGGCCCGAGAGGGCGGGGCTGTATGAGGCAGTAGAAAGAGCGGAAGGCCCGATGGTAGGGCTCTGGGGCCCGAGAGGGCGGGTGCTGTATGAGGCAGTAGAAAGAGCAGAAGGCCCGATGGTAGGGCTCTGGGGCCCGAGAGGGCGGGGCTGTATGAGGCAGTAGAAAGAGCAGAAGGCCCGATGGTAGGGCTCTGGGGCCCGAGAGGGCGGGGCTGTATGAGGCAGTAGAAAGAGCGGAAGGCCCGATGGTAGGGCTCTGGGGCCCGAGAGGGCGGGGCTGTATGAGGCAGTAGAAAGAGCGGAAGGCCCGATGGTAGGGCTCTGGGGCCCGAGAGGGCGGGGCTGTATGAGGCAGTAGAAAGAGCGGAAGGCCCGATGGTAGGGCTCTGGGGCCCGAGAGGGCGGGGCTGTATGAGGCAGTAGAAAGAGCGGAAGGCCCGATGGTAGGGCTCTGGGGCCCGAGAGGGCGGGGCTGTATGAGGCAGTAATCCATATAGCTCATCAGATGTTAAATATGTTAATCCCCTCCCTGCAGAAACAATAATGTCAATTTTTCTTAACTTTAAAAAACATGTTTTTACTTGCACAGTAACATTTATCACCAAAGCAACAAAGTTTCTTCACGTGTCTGGATCCTGCTGGTGACACGCAGGCTTGTATGGATGTCAATGAGAGGGTTGAATTAGATCAACAACAAAAAATGAATAGATTATGTGACTACGTGAGGCTTCTTTGACGAATAAACATTTCAGAATGCTGAAGTTGTCACGAGTGTATTGACATAAGTAGGACACGTGACACCGCGGCAACTTTGTGAAAAAAACACATATAGGAGTTGAGCCAGAGATCCTTTTGCTAATGTCTCTGGTTGTGCCTGTTCTCCACATGCGTATCTACCCTCTAATTGCCTAGAATGGTCCCACCTGACCTTGCATCCCGACCTCCATTTCTGAAGACATGTCATTTCATTGTTAGAGCTGTTAACTGGGTTAGCGATGTGGGTACACAGACCCACGAGCCACTGCAGCTCCTAATGAGGAGTTTAGTTTTTTGTGTGGCCCCGAGCTCCATTAAAGTTGTCCATCCCTGGTGTAGAGGATACCATCTAAACCACTGTGAAATATATTTTCCAACAGACCTACTGCTTCTTACACTGTCTTTCATTGAGAATGACAGATCTACAACACATAGCACAGATCTACAGCTTCTTAGACTGGCTTTCAATGAGAATGACAGATCTACTGCTTCTTCTTAGACGTTTCTATGCGAATATTACAGTATTAAAATGTTTTTGCCTGGTCAATATAATGCCAAATCTGTGGCTGAAGCCATCCCTGTGCAGCCTCATATTGACAGCCAGGTGGCAGTACAAGACCTGTCAACGTTTCAGAAACGCAACACATTTTGTTGTTGTTGTGAATACAAATGTCGACCAATTTTCTATTTATTTGGGGTTTATACCTAATAAGGAAATCTATTTAATCTCACAGCCTATTGGACCATTGTCCTATTACAACAACAATGGTTTGGTTTTGAAATGTACCTGTACGAGACCTGCGGTACCTGGGTGTGTACAGATCAATCATTCAAGGTGTTTTGAAAGATCCAGCTCTAGAGTTCAGTGACCTAGCTGTCTTACCTGTCTAATTAAAGGTTTAAGATATGACCGTGACTGAGCAATGAGTCAGGATCATCCTCCACAACCATATAAACCTCTCTTACCTCAGTTCAGAATAAAAATATTTACCTCTTCCTTGTCTGCTTGTGTCAAACGGTGTGGAATGTTGGGCTAGTTAAAACTGCATGTCCCTTATGTACATATTCTTCATCCCTTTACACTTGTGTGTATAAGGTAGTAGTTTTGGAATTGTTAGTTAGATTACTCGTTGGTTATTACTGCATTGTCGGAACTAGAAGCACAAGCATTTCGCTACACTCGCATTAACATCTGCTAACTATGTGTATGTGACCAATAACATTTGATTTGATTTAATCTTCACTTTATTGTTGAAGTATGTTGTATAGTTGATGTGACTAGCAACATTAAAGAGGACAACTACACTCGACCACCACACCATCTCAGAACGTCTCTTTATCTGTGACAGATGTACTACACATCAGAAATGGACTGGCGTGCTTGTTCCCCTTCGCCTGGTCCCAGCTCTGTTAGTGCTATCACGCAGATAGTTCCCCGATCTCTTTTATTCCAAATTCCCTGTACATCCAGCAGATACTGCATTGCACTGAGTTCAAAGAATGAAAGCCTAGTTGTATCTGATGACTTAATCAAATAATATTGATTCATTCTTCATGTTTGAAATGTCAGAGACGTCAGCCTGCAGCTGTGAGAGAATCCCCACTGTGAGGATTGAGGGCTCTTTTCTCTGCTTTTTATACAAAAGAAGCCGCCAACGCTGAAGGCCCGCGACGCTGAAGGCCCGCGACGCTGAAGGCCCTCGACGCTGAAGGCCCGCGACGCTGAAGGTCCGCGACGCTGAAGGCTCGCGACGCTGAAGGCCCGCGACGCTGAAGGCCCGCGACGCTGAAGGCCCACGACGCTGAAGGCCCACGACGCTGGCTAATATATGAGCCACATCCTGTTGTGAAGTGAACGTTGTAGAGCGTTGACACTGGCTTGAGTGTCAAATGACACGCTATTCCCTTTCTAGTGCACTACTAATGACCAGGTACTCTGATCTAAAGAAGTCCACTATATAGGGAATAGGGTGCCGTGTGGGACTCACACACAGTGAATAGCAAATCAACTTCATCATGCTGCCAATTATATCCCTTTGTCTAACGATCCACTTCAACTAGAGTAGGCGTGAACATTTTTACTGTGTCCCTTAGTGAACAGTGACAGGTCGACGTCCAAAATGGCACCCTACTCTATATATAGTGCACTACCTTAGACCATAGGACTCTGTTCAACAGTAGTGCACTGTACAGGGAATCGGGAGCCATTTTGTACGCAATCACTGATTAAACAAGTCTATTTTTTCCTTGAATGTAAATAACTATGTGTTCTCTCTGCTCATCCTGTTATAGTCAGTTTTAATGAGTTCTGTTACAACCAAAGATAACGGGCTTGATCAATCAACACGTCTTTGAATTCATTGGACAAGAGTAGTTTAATTGTTTAGAAGTACCATAGACAATTAGATGAAGTAGGGTCATATAAAACATTTACACATGCAATGCCTTCTCTCAACTTTGAACTTCAGTCAGTCAGTCATTTTAAGGTAGGTATTCAATGTCAGGTCATTCGATTCAGACAGTTTCACCACAACCTTATTAAGGTCCCTGTAAAGTCTCATATTAATCCTCAAAGAGGACCAGGAGTTTTCCCTGATCCATACCACATGATCTGACCAAGGCTATATAACTAGGACCCAGAGTTTATCCTAGTTATACCACACGGTCAGGTAATTATAGGGTCCAGAGTTTTTCCTAGTTATACCACACGGTCAGGTAATTATAGGGTCCAGAGTTTATCCTAGTTATACCACACGGTCAGGTAATTATAGGGTCCAGAGTTTTTCCTAGTTATACCACACGGTCAGGTAATTATAGGGTCAGGAGTTTTTCCTAGTTATACCACACGGTCAGGTAATTATAGGGTCCAGAGTTTTTCCTAGTTATACCACACGGTCAGGTAATTATAGGGTCCAGAGTTTTTCCTAGTTATACCACACGGTCAGGTAATTATAGGGTCCAGAGTTTTTCTTGCTCAGGTCGGTTGTGAGGTCAGGAAAAACTCCTGGTCCTAGTCATCATCATTGATGAGATGCTTTAACAATAATAAGTGCAGCAATTCCTGATTTCCTTTCTGTTGGCACTAATATCACTCCACACAGCAGTATAGTGTCCTGTCCAGTATAGTGTCCAGGGGGTGTACTTATGCATCAATATATTCTGTTCTGGTTCACTCTACAGAAACAGGAGAGGGACTCCTGCCCTACGGGCCGTTCTGGTTCACTCTACAGAAACAGGAGATGGACTCCTGCACCACGGGCCGTTCTGGTTCACTCTACAGAAACAGGAGATGGACTCCTGCCCCACGGGCCGTTCTGGTTCACTCTACAGAAACAGGAGATGGACTCCTGCACCACGGGCCGTTCTGGTTCACTCTACAGAAACAGGAGATGGACTTCTGTCCTACGGGTCGTTCTGGTTCACTCTACAGGAACAGGAGATGGACTGCTGCCCTACGGGCCGTTCTGGTTCACTCTAGAGAAACAGGAGATGGACTCCTGCCCTACGGGCCGTTCTGGTTCACTCTACAGAAACAGGAGATGGACTCCTGCCCTACGGGCCGTTCTGGTTCACTCTACAGAAACAGGAGATGGACTCCTGCCCTACGGGCCGTTCTGGTTCACTCTACATAAACAGGAGATGGACTCCTGCCCTACGGGCCGTTCTGGTTCACTCTACAGAAACAGGAGATGGACTCCTGCCCTACGGGCCGTTCTGGTTCACTCTACAGAAACAGGAGATGGACTTCTGTCCTACGGGCCGTTCTGGTTCACTCTACAGGAACAGGAGATGGACTGCTGCCCTACGGGCCGTTCTGGTTCACTCTAGAGAAACAGGAGATGGACTCCTGCCCTACGGGCCGTTCTGGTTCACTCTACAGAAACAGGAGATGGACTCCTGCCCTACGGGCCGTTCTGGTTCACTCTACAGAAACAGGAGATGGACTCCTGCCCTACGGGCCGTTCTGGTTCACTCTACATAAACAGGAGATGGACTCCTGCCCTACGGGCCGTTCTGGTTCACTCTACAGAAACAGGAGATGGACTCCTGCCCTACGGGCCGTTCTGGTTCCCTCTACAGAAACAGGAGATGGACTCCTGCCCTACGGGCCGTTCTGGTTCACTCTACAGAAACAGGAGATGGACTCCTGCCCTACGGGCCGTTCTGACTCACACAAGGCTTTTTTTTTTTTTTTTACAGCAGCCTCAGATTCTCTTTCTAATGATGCTAATATCACTCCATACAGCAGCAATCAGACGGCAGATCAATCAATCAATCAGACGGCAAATCAATCAACCAATCAGACGGCAGTAGGAGGGTGTCCTCCATTCCTCCTGTTCAGAGACATCCTCCTTAGTGACCGGGTCCTGAAGGATCCCTCAGGGTGAATAATGTCTGGTTTAGCCTCACACCTGAACACCATGAGGAACCCATTCCTGTAGTTCTTATTCATCCAGCCGTACAGGAGCGGGTTGGTGAAGGTGGAGCACATGGCTACGATGTGGAAGAGAGTATAGATGAGCTTGTATTGTCTTAAGCTGAGCACCAGGTCTAGGTCACTGGCTAGTTGAAACACGTGGAAGGGTAGCCAGCATGTGGCGAAGACTACAACCACCATAACCAGCATCTTGGTGGTCTTCTTCCTGCGCTGGATGGCGTCGATGCGGCTCGCTGGACTCACGTGGTTCTTCAGCTTCACCCAGATGCAGATGTAGGCATAACTGATGATGGAGAGTGGCAGCACGTACTGCAGCAGTAACATAGACAGGCTGTAAATGACTCCGTCTCTGCTGCTGCCGTAAGGCCACTTCTCATAGCAGACTGAGATCCTCAGGTTGATGGACGGGATCTCCTCCTGACGGTACTCTCTGAAGATGGCGAGCGGGCCGGCCAGCACGGCGGACAGCGTCCAGGTGAGAGCCACGATGAGCAGGCTGCTTCGCCAGGTGAGGCGCTGGCCCAGGTGGAACACGATACACCTGTAACGCTCCAGAGCGATGACGGTCAGCGTCAGGATCGATACGTGCACGCTCAGCGCCTGGGCGAACGGGACCATGTGACACAGCACCGCGCCGAACTTCCACTCGTCGAGCAAGGTATAAACGAGTGTGAACGGTAAACACAACGTGTCCACCAACAGGTCGGCCAGCGCCAGGTTAGCTATGAAGAAGTTAGTGACCGTCCTCATGTTCCGGAAGCGGAGGATCATGTAGATGACAAGGGCGTTGCCTACTAGACCCAGTAGGATGATCAGACTGTACGCTGTGATCAAAGCAGCCTGGACTCCTACATGCTTGGTGATGTCAGAGTGGAACCCCGGCCGGTCGAGGTGGAGGCTGAGACTGTCGTTACCCAGGATGCCTAGCTGCCAGTGGGTGGAGGTGGTGTCCATGTGGACTGGCTGTTGGAGGGGTCTGAGTTCAAAGGGTCTGAGGGGTCATGTTTTCTGCTGGGAGGGAAGGAGGGAGGATCACTGGAGCTGGTCAGTCAGTCCGAATACAGTTTATATAGTCCAAAACTGATGGTAACACTGCAGAGTCCAGTCACTGAGGCCAAATAGTCCAATGTCCAGATACACTGGGAGCACTGCCTGGTCTGGTCTGGTCATTCAGTCTACTGGTAGGGAAGACAACACTGCAGGGTATGGTCTGGTCATTCAGTCTACTGATAGGGAAGACAACACTGCCTGGTCTGGTCTGGTCATTCAGTCTAATGGTAGGGATGACAACACTGCCTGGTCTGGTCGGGTCATTCAGTCTACTGGTAGGGAAGACAACACTGCCTGGTCTGGTCTGGTCATTCAGTCTACTGGTAGGGAAGACAACACTGCCTGGTCTGGTCTGGTCATTCAGTCTAATGGTAGGGAAGACAACACTGCCTGGTCTGGTCTGGTCATTCAGTCTACTGGTAGGGAAGACAACACTGCCTGGTCTGGTCTGGTCATTCAGTCTACTGGTAGGGAAGACAACACTGCCTGGTCTGGTCTGGTCATTCAGTCTAATGGTAGGGAAGACAACACTGCCTGGTCTGGTCTGGTCATTCAGTCTACTGGTAGGGAAGACAACACTGCAGGGTCTGTCAGTCAGCTGGGAAGTCCAGATACCTGCAGTGGGAGAAAGAACAGATGGAACATTCTCAGTGATAACACAGAGGAGAGAGGTCAGGGGTCAGGTGAAAGACAAATACTACGACGACCAGAGTAAAACATGAGTCTAATATGGGTTGTTAGCTCTCTGATTCTGCAGGAGGCTACGACTAACTTAGGGAGGTTCATAGATAGCTCTGGAGGAGGTTACAGCTAACTGAGGGAGGTTCATAGATAGCCAGGTCCTCAGGAGGAGGCTACAACTAACTTAGGGAGGTTCACAGATAGCCTGGTCCTCTGGAGGAGGCTACAACTAACTTAGGGAGGTTCATAGATAGTCTGGTCCTCTGGAGGAGGCTACAACTAACTGAGGGAGATTCATAGATAGCTCTGAAGGAGGCTACAACTAACTTAGGGAGGTTCACAGATAGCCTGGTCCTCTGGAGGAGGCTACAACTAACTTAGGGAGGTTCACAGATAGCCAGGTCCTCTGGAGGAGGCTACAACTAACTTAGGGAGGTTCATAGATAGCCTGGTCCTCTGGAGGAGGCTACAACTAACTTAGGGAGGTTCATAGATATCCTTGGCTTCTCAATATACACCCTGATATACAACATTACTCACCTCCCTCTCTCTGGTCTATCTCTCTGTCTGTCTCAGGTCTGTCTTTCATTCTCTCTCTCTGTTGGTCTCTTTCTCTCTCCATACCTTCTCTCTCTCTCTCTCTCTCTCTCTCTCTCTCTCTCTCTCTCTCTCTCTCTCTCTCTCTCTCTCTCTCTCTGTCTCCCTCTATCTCCATCTTTCTCTTTCTCTCTCTCTCTCTCTCTCTAACACTCTCCCTCTCTCTATTTTTCTCTCTCTGTGTACCTGCAATAATGTGCTCTACATTCTAGGTTGTAATTTGTGGAAGTCTATATAAATCATGCCCGGTGTGCATCTCTCCTATAGTTCCCTACCGCCCGGGTTTATAGTCTATGTGTGTGTGTGTTTATAATTCATAATCAGTGGGCATCCCTCCTCACTGTGTGTTTATAGGAGAGGGCTTGAGGAGAGAGATATACTGCTGCATGGCGAACACTGTTTACTGTCCGTGTGTCCTGTGTCTCCACCACACAACCAGAACACTGTTTACTGTCTGTGTGTCCTGTGTCTCCACCACACAACCAGAACACTGGTTACTGTCTGTGTGTCCTGTGTCTCCACCATACAACCAGAACACTGGTTACTGTCCGTGTGTCCTGTGTCTCCACCACACAACCAGAACACTGTTTACTGTCCGTGTGTCCTGTGTCTCCACCACACAACCAGAACACTGGTTACTGTCTGTGTGTCTCCACCACACAACCAGAACACTGTTTACTGTCTGTGTGTCCTGTGTCTCCACCACACAACCAGAACACTGGTTACTGTCTGTGTGTCCTGCACCACACAACCAGAACACTGTTTACTGTCCGTGTGTCCTGTGTCTCCACCACACAACCAGAACACTGTTTACTGTCTGTGTGTCCTGTGTCTCCACCACACAACCAGAACACTGTTTACTGTCTGTGTGTCCTGTGTCTCCACCACACAACCAGAACACTGGTTACTGTCTGTGTGTCCTGTGTCTCCACCACACAACCAGAACACTGTTTACTGTCTGTGTGTCCTGTGTCTCCACCACACAACCAGAACACTGTTTACTGTCAGTGTCCTGTGTCTCCACCACACAACCAGAACACTGGTTACTGTCTGTGTGTCCTGTGTCTCCACCACACAACCAGAACACTGTTTACTGTCTGTGTGTCCTGTGTCTCCACCACACAACCAGAACACTGTTTACTGTCTGTGTCCTGTGTCTCCACCACACAACCAGAACACTGGTTACTGTCTGTGTGTCCTGTGTCTCCACCACACAACCAGAACACTGTTTACTGTCCGTGTGTCCTGTGTCTCCACCACACAACCAGAACACTGTTTACTGTCCGTGTGTCCTGTGTCTCCACCACACAACCAGAACACTGTTTACTGTCCGTGTGTCCTGTGTCTCCACCACACAACCAGAACACTGTTTACTGTCCGTGTGTCCTGTGTCTCCACCACACAACCAGAACACTGTTTACTGTCTGTGTGTCCTGTGTCTCCACCACACAACCAGAACACTGTTTACTGTCTGTGTGTCCTGTGTCTCCACCACACAACCAGAACACTGGTTACTGTCTGTGTGTCCTGTGTCTCCACCACACAACCAGAACACTGTTTACTGTCTGTGTCCTGTGTCTCCACCACACAACCAGAACACTGTTTACTGTCTGTGTGTCCTGTGTCTCCACCACACAACCAGAACACTGTTTACTGTCCGTGTGTCCTGTGTCTCCACCACACAACCAGAACACTGTTTACTGTCCGTGTGTCCTGTGTCTCCACCACACAACCAGAACACTGTTTACTGTCTGTGTGTCCTGTGTCTCCACCACACAACCAGAACACTGGTTACTGTCTGTGTGTCCTGCACCACACAACCAGAACACAGTTTACTGTCTGTGTGTCCTGTGTCTCCACCATACAACCAGAACACTGGTTACTGTATGTGTGTCCTGTGTCTCCACCACACAACCTGATCACAGTTTACTGTCTGTGTTTCCTGTCTCCACCACACAACCAGAACACTGGTTACTGTCTGTGTGTCCTGTGTCTCCACCACACAACCAGAACACTGGTTACTGTCTGTGTGTCCTGTGTCTCCACCACACAACCAGAACACTGAAATGACACTAGTGCTGCAAAAACATTTCCCAGGTCCAGAAATCTTGGTTAGTTTGGAAGATTCCTGATTCTCCGGAATCAGATGGGAGTAATTAATGAAATCCAGAATACTCCCATTTCTGGAAAACCTGGGAATTTTAGGAATGTTACTGGTAGTTTGCAACCCCAAATTACACCCTAATCCCTAAATAGTGCACTACTTTAAAGCCCAAGTAGGGTGCTGTTTTATAACTTTCACACCTCCCCTTGATCAGCACTAAATTAGCCAGGAGAGGAGTTAATTATTTTATTATATTTTTTATTTAACTTTCATTTAACTAGGCAAGTCAATTAAGAACAAATTCTTATTTACAATGACGGCCTACCAGGAGGCAAAAAGCCTCCTGCGGTGACGGGGGCTGGGATTAAATATCCAATCTAAAACATTTGTGCATTTTAAAGTAACCTTAAATATCCAATCTAAAACTGTTTCAAAGTAACTTTAAATATCCAATCTAAAACAGTTTTAAAGTAACTTTAAGACTGCATCTCAAATGGCACCTTATCCCCTAAATAGGGTCTCTGGTCAAAATTGGTGCCCTATATAGGGGACAGGTGCACTATATAGGGGACAGGGGCACTATATAGGGGATAGGTGCACTATATAGGGGACCGGGGCACTATATAGGGGATAGGGGCACTATATAGGGGATAGGGGCACTATATAGGGGATAGGGGCACTATATAGGGGATAGGGGCACTATATAGGGGACAGGGGCACTATATAGCGGACAGATGCCCTATATAGGGGATAGGGGCACTAAATAGGGGATAGGTGCACTATATAGGGGACAGGGGCACTATATAGGGGATAGGGGCACTATATAGGGGATAGGGGCACTATATAGGGGATAGGTGCACTATATAGGGGACAGGTGCCCTATATAGGGAATAGGTGCCCTATATAGGGAATAGGTGCACTATATAGGGGACAGGTGCACCATATAGGGGATAGGTGCCCTATATAGGGGATAGGTGCACTAAATAGGGGATAGGTGCACTATATAGGGAATAGGTGCACTATATAGGGGACAGGTGTCATGGTTCCTCCTGTCACCACAGGGCAGCAGAGACTGTCCTTGAGACATTAACGACACTCTGGTGTGTTCTATTTATCCATTATAAGTCCCAGTTAAAAGAGGTGTGTTTTCTGTTGTCCTTTGCTGAAGCTTGAATCGTTTCCTGAGTGACGTTGTTTCCTGTGTGAGGTCGTTTCCTGAGTGAGGTCGTTTCCTGAGTGAGGTCGTTTCCTGTGTGAGGTCGTTTCCTGAGTGAGGTCGTTTCCTGTGTGAGGTCGTTTCCTGTGTGAGGTCGTTTCCTGAGTGAGGTCGTTTCCTGAGTGAGGTCGTTTCCTGAGTGAAGTTTTGAGACCTAGCGGTTATTTTGTCGTTATTTAATTGCCTTCCTTATTCTTCTTCTTCCCAATTGTCCTGTGATCCCGCGGCTACCGTTTCTCAGTAAAGCATTATGTTAATCCTTAACCACTGATTCCACGTCTCGTCTATTCTCTGCACCTGGGTCCAACCTCACCACTTCACAATAGGGTGCCATTTGGGACTCACGAAACACAGCGTGAAGAAAGCTCCTTGATTATTTGCACAAGGGAAAAACTCTATAGATGGTCTCTGAATAGAATCTATTAATTGAAATTCAGCGCACATACCACGCGCATGCAGTGTACTCACCATCCTCCTGCCAGGTAGCTCGCTCAACAGCTGATGATGCCAAATTAAATGTACACGTTGGATTACGTTTGAGGGTGTTCTTGGACCGTGTGTTTGGGGAAACAGAGTCATTACTGGCTCAAAAAACAAGCAAATACGGATGCATCCCAAACCATACCCTATGCCATGTACACTTCACCACTTTGGT